>NW_027466110.1:6270000-6615000 GCF_046127955.1 Nelusetta ayraudi
GCTGCCGCTGCTGTGAGAAGCCAATTAAGACTTTGTTGAACAGCAACGCCGGTGACCTTGCAGGAGGCGGCCGCCCGTCGCAGAGTTTTGGTGCCTTGACGTCGCCCAGCGACTCTGCCGGTGTTCAGTCCGGTGCCAGTCAACCCTGACAGATTAATTAATTAACAACCTCCTATTTAATCCTAATTAAACAGGTTGTCAGCGCGGGGCTCCTTCCTCCAGACTCGATCACTCACCTTTTCTTGGATCCAACCCCACGCGGTTTTGACTCGTATATAATTAGACAGGTGTAGCCATTTTATCCGCTCTTTTTTTTTCTCTCTCTTTCCCTCACTCCCATCACGTTAATTAACTGCAGATAATTAGCGGAGATGAATGTTAATCTGGGAACTTGGGCTCTTTATCCTCCTGGTCTGGTGGAAGTCACGCAGTGGTGCGAAAAGATCAAAAGTGGAAGGTTTTCACGGGTGTCAGCAGCGCTGCTAACATTTTTATAATAAGACTTAATGCTATTGTAAATGTCGGATTGGTCCGAACCAGTCACTTCACACGCCCGCGATCAAAGTCATGACAAGAAAGGAAGAAAAAAATGGAGGATGTTTAATAAAATTAGTTTTTCAGATGTTTGACTCGTAATTGAGGCCGTTACAAGTGTCAAAGGTGTCAATCAATCAGCGGTTCAAACGCTGAAATTTCACCACTTTTATGGTTTAAGCTTTGAACTTGAATTAAAAAAAAAAGATCACGCCCAAATACGTTTTTGAATTTTTTTTTTTGGGGGGGGGGAGCGCTGACTCAACTGCCGATGACGACAGTCAATCATCGAACTCGACACATCGGCTTTGAAAGGTAATGATTGCTTGAGTTAGCAAAGTATTTTAAAGTTTTCCGTCACAATGTGAAGAAAGATTTTTGCCCACACAAAAGCGGCTGAGATGCGACAAAATAGGATCAAGGGACTCGTTGCTTTTAATCCTTCAGATTATGGAGGGTAATTAAGGAGGAAACAGAATTGGGATGCAAAGAGATTATGACATCAAAAAAGATCTTAAGTCATGCATCGGAAAATGCAAATGTATTGACATTGTCAAATATGAGAGGAGGGGGAGTATTGTTGAGTATTGTTGTGCGTTCAAGTGTATCTTCAACATCCTCAAGTTTCCAAAACTGCTTCTAACCTGCAACTGGTGCATTCACATAAAATATAACAAGAGTTTCTGAATCACATCCACTGCAGCAAAGCTGTGGTTCAGGCACCACCTGGAGTAGAAGTGGGAATCCAAACAACAACCAACAAGTGCCCTCCAGCAGTAACAGCTCCAGGGTCCGAGTGGAGCAGCAGCAGAAGTTGCGTCACACCAACGGCAGAGGATGGCGACTGTATTAGCAGTTATGAATTATACATTTCCCCGTTTGCTGTTCCACACAGTCTTTTTTGGAAACACTGTGTGGGAAAGGTCTTCTCTCACTGATTAATAAATCACTAGCTGGACACACATACACACACACACACACACACGCACACACACACCAAGTGGAATGCGCTTCAACACAGAATATCGTGTTTGCCGCTAGAAAAAAATTGCGACATTAAGATGTTCGTTTAGAAAAAAGCTAAACAAAATTAATGAGCGCACGACTTTCCATGATTCCCTGTTCCACTGCTCACAGCCTGTAGATACCTCATTTAGCATCAATGACATCATTTATCAAGGACTCCTGGTTTACTCTGCCTGGTGGGGGTTTCTGTGCGAAAACCACAAGAATTTGTCTGTTTTGTCTTTTTTTTAAACAAGAGTCAGCAGAGGTTTTAGCTCGTCACGTGATCGTGTCATCAGTCTCTCAAAGCCAAGACACTTTTCCTAGACGCTTGGCGCCGAATCCCGACACGTGGAGGATCAGACTGACGTCAGCGGCTCAAGCTTTTCTTTTTTTTTTTTTTGCAGCGAAACATTTAAGTGGGCCATCTGAAGTGTGTGTGTGTGGGGGGGGGGGTGACAGGGTATTGGCCGCCACTCAGAACACATGTGAAAGTTGGCACGCCGCTCCGCTCCTCAATCTGGCAAACACACCCCATCCCATGCCCCCGCCATCCCACCCCCCCACCCACCATCCCATCCCCCATGGTTGGAATCCGTTAAATGATCACATGGGACAGCGAGGACACGTACAGCTGGCCGAGCGTGTCGACATTGCGCTAACTGCTCTGCTCCACTTTGCCGTCCTTAAATAACGTCAATCCCCAGGAAGTCCATCACCGTCACCGCCGCCAGTGTGGCAGCAAGGTGGCGCTACGACGGCCTCCATCTCCGGGCCGGCTGGCGGCCATGGCGAGGCTGCGGCGAGCCATCAGTCAAAATTAACGGCCTCATCGAGCATTCAGGACGGGCGTCAATTAAAAGCGCTGGAGCTTCATATTGTTTTATGGTGTATTTACATTTTAAAGCTTGATTTAATTTCCTCCCGAGTGGGGATCCATCCCTCCCTGGCGCGACGCCCACGCGCCACCTCCAGCTTTTTTTTTTCTTTTTAAATAAAACAGCGGACGTAAAGGACACAGGGCATCCGGGAGCCGACCTTCAGTCACCGCTGCAGAGATTTAGAAATGCGCTGAACGGCACGCATTCAACGCACGGACACTTTGTTGTTTTTGTGTGAAAAACACAAAGCGTGTATTGAAAACAAAACATGGACAGTGCTGAGAGATGAGGTCCACTGCAGAAGAGCAACATCTGCCTCCTGCAGCTGCATGGTGGAGCACCTGGCAAAACAGCCGACTGCCTAAATAGGCCCTTGATTCGGGCCGATAAATAATTTCATGTAATTTAAATAGTATCTGATGCCAGAATAAATCAGCTTGGGTTAGCTGAAAGCTCATTTTCTACAAAGATTTTTGTTCCCTCCTATCGACAGCCACCACCGCCAACAGGAGGCACCAGGAGCTGTTGGGAATGCTGGAGAAGACAAAAAAAAAATCCACTCAAATGTCAAAAAGTGTTGAATTACTCAAACAAAAGTCAAGGGTTATTCTGAATTCTGAATTGTACATTTTGAAAGTGTTTGTCATCAAACAGTTATTTCACTTGAGTTCTGGTGCCTTGATCAGCTCTCAAAGCTTCACCGGAGTCGTAATCAAGCTCCATTTGTGGAAAAGCCCAGAGAATTTTCGCAGCGGGAACCCACTGAGATTCTTTCAGGTGTCTAATTGTCTGCTGAGTTGATTTGTGGCAAAGTCAAACTCTTGAGTGGTGTTATATTGTATGATCCTGCTGTAAGCATCATTTCACAACATTGGTTTTAAAAATTAAACAATAAATCTCGAGTGTAATGGGGTGAAAGAAAAATCAACTGGTCAAACATCAAATGTACCTTTCAGCAGCAGCCAATGACATCATCAGCCTGCATTCAGACCCATAGCGCTGTCCATGGTGCTGAAACTGAGTCTCTGGGTGCAGCTAGTCACTGGCAAATTGTCCTCTGTACCTTTCTGTGTACCTTTCCTTTTAAAAGTAATGGGGGGGGGGGGGGCTGTTTACCATAATAAACAATTAGAACCACATCCGGCAACATTCATCAGGAGCTTCTGGTCACAATCTGCTCCTTGTTGTAACTGTGCCTATGCCATTTAAAGAATACCCGGTTAAGCGGCCCATTGTGTCAGAGTTTCAGCTACATATCGTCACATTAAGCTGCCACTAACAGCTGAAGAGAGAAGTGTCTCCAGTTGTGAGACGGCACTTTGTTCTAAATCTTGCCTCTGTTTTTGTCTCATTCGACACAAACTGTGTACGAGTGGCGTACCTCAAAGAGACAAAGGGTGCTGCTGAGGTTCCTGCAGGGAATAGGCCATTAATGAGAAATAGCCATTCAGGAACATCATAATTGTTTCAGGGCTGAATTGTCTGCGGCTGCTGGCGCGGGAGGCTGAGGAACTGCAGCGGAGCAAAGAGAGAAGGATTGGGGGGGTGGGAGGGCATGGGATGATAAAAGGGGAGGATGATATAAAAGAAGAGGCACTCAATGTGGGGATGAATGCGTCGCGTTAAAAAGGCCCAGAGAATCAGGGGGAGGAAGAAATGGCACAAAACCAGGGAGAAGGTAGATGGAAAAAGTGATGAGGGCCGAGTATTACGAGATGAGAGGCCGAGGTGCCATTATGGGAGGGACGGTCCGGTGAATTGTGGGCGAAGCGCTCGGGGATCTACAGGTAGATGTACACAGAGGCGGATGAAATAGAGGGGAGGAGGCTGTTGATGGACGAGGGGAGGCAGGGCTAGCTGGAGGGGAAAGCGTGTATTAAGTCAATGGGATAATGATGTGTCAAAGCGTGACCAAGCTGCGAAAATGGGAAAATGTCTTTCATCATTGCCAAAGTGTCCTCTGCCTGACCCCTTCAGGTGAAAATTAAAATGGCGGGGACTCGATGGAAAAACTGTTTCAATTTACTTCTAAGTGGAGCAACATTGATTCGGGGGGGTTGAAAGCGGTGCCCGGAGGCTCGCCGACGCAGGAGGCTGCTTTGTCGCCGCCGCCACCGCCACCGCTTTATGATAGAAATACAGATCATGGCACCGTCTGTCTGCATTTCTCTCGCCTTAACCAATCACAATGCAGGATCCTCAACTGTTGAAACCACCTTTTCCATCTCTGTTAGAAACAACCTCAAATTTACTTTTAAACTTTAACTTTGTTGATTAGTTTTTTTGCAAAGCCAGTTTCATCAAATAAGTTGACTTGGCAGACTAACTCTTAACATTCTGGATATCACATGTCTCCAATGATAGAACCAAAATATTGACATTGGTCTCGGATGAGACCAATGAACCTATTGACTTGCGTATTTTCAAAACACATAAGTTGTGTCTTTCTATGTTGTTTTTTGTGTGTGATTTCTTTCTTTTCTTCTTTGATTAGAATTGTTCAAAATATTCTTCAAATTGAGGCTGGTAATTTCCTTTTTCTTGCTTGTCTGTTTGTTTTTTACTGTGTCTCATGTAGTTACACGTCTGTCTTAACTCAACAAATGACCAGTGATGGTCTTTTCTTTCAGCCACATAGACCATCTGAGACATGGGATAGAAAAAATCCTTCCAAAAAGGATCAAGAGTTCAACACAGGGAATCAATCATGATATCAAAAGGACCGAAATAACATGACTCAGAAACTCATTTCACAATGTTTCCTGGTGATGGAAGTGCCTGCCGAGGCTCCATATACGCTTTGACCTGTCATTGATCTCAAACTTGAAACAGAAGAAATGACAAATCTTCTATATTTCTCCTCTTATACTTACTTTCCTACAGAATTCTGCCCTAGCCCTGCTGCTACTGGTGCTGCTGCTGCTCCTGCTGCTCCTGCTGTTCCTGCTGCTGCACGATCAATCTTTAATTTCAAGTTGCCTTTTTCCCCAGCCGAAATAAAAAAAAAATACAAAAATGGAAGAGGACTGCAAGACCCTTTGGGGAAAAAAGGAGAAAGAAAACAGGGAAAATAAAGCATTTGGGTTCCGAAATCTCAGCTCCCTGAAATCACTTCAAGCAGGATGTTGTTTCCGGAGGTGAGCTGTGAGGTTTGAGGTCAGTGCAGCGCACCTCCAAGGCTCCTGGGGGAGCCGCCGCGGTCCCAGAGCCCCATCGCGTGTCGTCGGTGCTGTAACCCAGCGTGCCAGTTTAGCCTGCAGTCTGACCTGTGCCTTGAAAGCAAGGTAAGAGAGGAGAGAGCCCAGGGTGTTCACACACACACACACACACACACACACACACACACACACACACACACACACACACACATACACACACACACTACACTAAACTACATCTTCACACATTTGAAGTCACTGACCAGCAAATTGTGAAAGTGACATTATATAAAAAAAAGACATTTTCTTTGCCTGGCTGGAATCTCGTATCACATAGAGCAGCAGTATATGGCAACATTGTCTTTTCTGTCTTTGAGCCTACATATATTTGGGGAAAAGATAAAAATAATAAGAAGGTCACAGTTGTTTGTATGTTTCGATCGGTCGATCATTTCATATTGCATTCCTGTTGGTCGGTCGAGACCAAAGGCGTCGCCCGTCTCGTCCCCTTGGGATGGTCGTCTTTGGTCGTGGCGCTGGGAAGCTGCTGGAAAACAGTGCTGCCGCATCACACTGCAGGACACGTCGCAAGGTGATTGTTTTCACGGTCCCGTGACCAAAGGTAACCTGCAAAAATTCTAAATGTCAGAAGTTTGGGATGGTTGTCTCTCAGTGAAACGGCTGAGGAAACCGAGGTTGTGATGTTGTGGGTGGATTGATTTAGCCAGAATCCTGCTGAGGAGGGCAAACCAGCTGCAGGCCCAAACAAATTAAATCGGTATCTTCGTTTTACCCTTTTTCTCTTCTTCTTTTTGCATTTGCAAAACATTGCCAACATTCACTCCATTCAGTTCAAACATTCTCTCTCTCTCTCTCAGGGGCCCTTCTGTCACTCCCATTCAATCTGCATAATGGTTTAGTCCACCCAGCGCTGGTCGACTTGATTGATCTGTCAGCACTCAGTCCAGCGAGTGAGAGTGACAGTGAGTGACGCTGCAGGATCCGCAACAAATATTTTTCAAAAGAAAGGTGGAGACTTGGAGCAGCTATTTAAATTCAAGGCATTTTTCATCAGTGTCACTTTAGAAAAAGCTTGAACTGATTCACACGCAAGAACCCAACATTGCTTGTTGTCGCTGTATGAAAAATCAATTCAGAATGTTTCCTATCAGTCAAGGTTCCTCAAATGGGAGTTCCTGTTGACCTGGTTGGCCATGAACTTTTAATTTTTCAAACCTCCAGACAAAAAACCAGGTCAAGTACGAACACACTTCTGGTTTCAAGACTATTCTCTGAATTTATGTTTGGATCAGCTGGTAAAAATAAATCACCATCTTCTTCTCTTTTTTTTTTCTTTCTTTTTTTTTTTTTTTTTACATTTTTTCTCTCTGATGCCAAAAGACCTTTTTGTGTTCCGTTGGCTCAGCGATGCAACACACCGAAGAAGTTGAAGAGGAGAGGCCCTGTGACAGGTATTGACTCTCGCTCGGTGGGAGACACCATCGATTTTCCAGTCAGAGATCCAGAGACGGAGGCACATGGCAGGCTGGAGAGAGAGAGAGAGAGAGAGCGAGAGAGAGAGAGAGAGAGAGAGAGAGAGAGAGAGATTAACTCAGCGGCTGAACGGCGATAAGTTTTGCATTAAAAAAAAAACTCACTTTGATTGCGTGTGCATTTCCTGTCCAACTGCACCCTGTTTAGGAAGAGTGTTGCTATTTCTCACCACTCCTCCCTCCTTCTCTCTCTCTCTCTCTCTCTCTCTCTCTCTTTGTGCACCAGCGGCGTCTTTGACATACGCTCCTCCGTGTAGCGTTCACCTTGGCGCGGCGAGGTTAATGGCGGCTGCTCGGCAGGTGACTTAAAAAGCGTTTAGCGCTTATAATTGATGATGCAATTACTGTCTGGGTAAAGCCGAAGACTATTTTCCCCCTATGGCGTTCTGTCCTGGCCGGCGTGCGGCGAGGAGCGCCGCCAGGTCCGACTCCTTGTTGCGCCTCTGCCAGATCTCATTTTGTCAAAATGATGCATTCAGAGGAGTGCTTTTCAAAACATTTTACCGAGTGCAGATTATGTAAGTATCTGGCTGTTGGAGGTGTAGAATATAGATAAAAAGCCTTTATTTATTTTTTTTTTCTTTGAGTCCTCTACATTTGTTTCTGGTGGCTAAAACTACTTCCTTGGTTGAGCGGTATCAAATTATACAAAATTACTGCTTTCCGTTCAAGAAAATAAAACGTTATGCAAAGTTTGCAATGCACCGCAATAAATCGGCTACTTGTCCGTGGTGGAATCCCAACCTTGCAGCAGGCTCAGGCGAAACATACATTCCTGTGTGCTGAAGAAATGGTGATAGAAGATGGATGGACGGATGTATTTGAAATCTGATAAGAAGCAAAAATGAATATGCTATATGATGCATCTGTACATTACAATGCACCCAACCCTGATGTCCTTCCCTGCAGGGGTTGGAGACCCCATGAAATCTCCTCATGCCCAACCAGACCCAGAAGGTCGAGACCCAGGCCACAGTCAGGTTTGTGTCCTTGTTCTAGGTCCAGTTCTCCAGCATCTTGATGTTCTTTTTGACCAGAGTCTTCTGAAGTCCAGCACATCTCCTGAGAGCACTTGACCTTGAGTGACCCCAGCAGGGGCTTTAAATCTAAACAATAGCACAGAAAGGATCGCAGGAACGCACAAACCCTTCCACCACGTTCAAGGTCATTGGAGTTTCCTGTCACAAATGATGCATCAGTCTTCCCCTTGGATGGAATCTGGGCGGGTCTTACTGGGTGGAGGTCCTGGTGTAGTTAAATATTGTTGTGCCTCATGGTCCACTAGGTCAAGCTATATAAATTATTTCTGGTGATAAGGAGGCCTTGAATATCATGATCACTTGCTGCAACCACCCACTTACACTCAGATCATCTTAAGAAAATTAAGAAACATGATTTATGACTTTAACCAAAAACTTTACAGTAAGAATGTTGATATCTAGTTTCCTAGTATTCCATCCAACATTTCTACTCAGCAGCGTATCACACTTGCATGGGGCTTCCAGGTTGTGTCCGGTTTGACGTGCTGGTACTGTGAATAGAGCAATCACGCCCCTCCACCCGCCCAAGAGTCTGTTCATCCTCCCAGTGAACTGCTTCAACGAAGGGTCAAGATAAAAGTCAGGTTAACAGGTTTTCCTTTCTGATTTGGGTTTGGATCGCCCACCCATCACCTAATTACGCCTCAGCAAGACCCCCGGGCGGCTGCCGGCGGAAACCTGCACGATAAACACAACCTGTCGGCGCGAGGAGTGTGCGTGAGTGGCACCGGGTTCATTTTGCACAGCAGGTGGGGACTTTTACTGTTATTACCTCAGGGCTCGTATGCAAACAGATGCCTTCTTAGCGGGAGTCATTCCAGTGAGCAACACACGCGAAGGCTGTTGACGACAGAGTGCAAATTCACTGCGACTCGGCTCATCTCCAAAGCACAGGCAAGGTAATAACACCAAATATTACTCAGGTAACACTGGCCATGTGTAACCACTGCAGCATGGTGCTCAACGCAAAAACAGTCACAAGGTTAAAAAAAAGAAAAGAAAATGCATCTCAGATTACTGAAAAGATCTGAAATGGAAATGAAGTTGTTTTTTTTGGCATATCTCAGGAGGAGAATTATTATCAAGCATGACCTCGTCTATTGCTTTGTGCAACGTATTTACTTTTCAAATACAAAGTGATACAGTCAAGGGTCATAAAGACAAACAGGTGGCAGCTTTTTAACTTTTATCTACCGGCTCTTGTGAGGCTTAAACATATTTCTTAGTTAATTTTACAGTTTATTGACAGGTTGTTTTATCCTTAGAGATCAGAGCAATCGCTGTAAATGAGTGGAATAAGTTTTAACCGACCTTGTTATTTTGCTGAAGCCCTTCTGTCTATGTTTTTATATATATATGTATATATATATATATATGAAGGCAGTGAAGGGACAAAACTTCTTTTTAGTCACAAGGACATTCTTCACAGCACTACTGAAAGTTGGTTTCTGTGGTTTCTGAATGTCCCGTCTTGGCACGCTCAGCAGTAATCCAGGCATTCAGGCAGCACCCTTGCATGGAGGTCAGCGCTGTGAGCCAGAAGGTTCTGGGTTCAACTCCCAGGTGCGAGACTCCTTGAGCAATAACCTGGACGACGTCTTTAATTGATCTTTTCAATCATTTACATGATTATGCAATAGGCAGTAAAAGCCAATTTTATGAGGAACATTTGCAAGTATAAAATAGTCGTATAAGAATAGGAACATTTTTAATGCCGTACTGAACATATGTCTCTATATAGTGGGGTGTTACTGCAGTTGGGGATTCTGGGAGGTTTGTCGCAATGTAGCAAAGTCGAGTTCAGCAGTCGGGCATCGTTCAATATGTTGCTGATCACAAAAGCAATCTATACATCACTAAGTACAAAATACTGTCCTGTGTTTACAGCAGCCTAATAGTGCAGAATAATGTAATGTGTGATGACGCTTGCCCTTGAGATAAAGTCATCAACAAACATTGGCGTTTTCCTCTTGTCCTAATTGGGAAACAAGGTATCTGATTGTCCTTTTTTTAAGGCCGGCCGGCTCTGCTGTCTGTTTGGCGAGCTGTGAAATCGCCCGGCGGCTGAAAATATGTCTGTCATTGAGACGCCCTCATCCGCTCACCAGTGAGTCAGTAGGCCTGCCGTCGCAGTTTGTTGGCTTTACGTGGCAAATCTGTTTGATTAATCCGTGCTTTTAAATACATCATTGCGCTTTTTACTCCGAGAGACGTGGGCGAGCGAGCTGCTTCTGAGGAAGGGAGAGAGAGAGAGAGAGAGAGAAGAGACGAGGGTGAAAACATCATTTCAGATCACAGGAAGAGAAAAGGTCTGCGCTTTTGTTCCAAATTACTTCAGGGGATTATGCAGCATTTACCTTGTGATGCCTGCGAGGCTTCCAGTTCATAATGCATCTCTCTGCCACGGTGTATCTTCATTCATTTAAAGGGACAGTCCACCCAGAATTGAAATTTCACCTAGTTTCTGCTCGCCGCAATGGATTAAAGGTTTGGACACTGTGGTTCAGATTTTTTTTCTTTTCATTTTAAAACACAGTAAAGACTTAGTTGAGTTTTTAGAATAATTTGAGTGAATTTTAACTAAACTTTCGAACATTTGCTGAAAAAAAAAATAGAAAAAAATGTTGTTGTTGGTTTTTTTTCCTGTTTCAAGATGTTTTCTAAGGCAGAGTTCCTCAAAATTAGCATTTAAAGGCCTTATGGAAACTGATTTTCTAATCCACAAGACCCTTCTAGAGTTTCAGAAAAGGGGAAAATTCTCCTGAATTCGGCCAATATGATCCCAACCTGCAGTAACCATGGAAGAATTCACTCCAGTTTGTCCAGTTTGTTGTTCTTTTGCTTATGTTTTTTTTTTTTTTTTTTTATCCAAGCCATCCAACGCAGCCTCCAAGAGAGAAGTTCCTGTTAAATCTCACACTTGTCTTCTTCTGACTCCACACTGACTTTATTCAAACATGCAATTTGCTCCTTTCTCTCTTTTTTAATTCCTTCCTGTTACACCCTCAGGCAATGACCTTCTCTGCTCACTCTGCAAATGCATTTATCCCCCCCAAAAAAACAACAAAAAAAAGGAAAGAAAACACCACAGTGTGAGCAGTTGTGTCAGACCCCGCTGTGACTGATGGCTCCGTTATTTCCGCGTGGGAAAATAATTGCGGTAAAGAAAACAATCCCTCGTTCCGAAAGGCCCTGTCTTCCCCCTGTCTGTTTTTAATTTTTCCCCCTTCATCTCCTCATTACTCCCATAAATCTGTTACCTAGCACCGAGATGAGACATCAAATCCGGCGCCACTGAGAATTGCAAATTAGCTCTGAGTTAGCTGTGGAGGAGATGGGAGGAGACGGGAGGCGGCGGCAGCGGCGAGCAGATAAGCTGATGAGCATGTTTGAATTAGGCCTCGCTCGCAGCGGGAGAGGAAGAGCGACGGGAAATTTGAGAGACTTTCGGGGGACAAATTGCAGCGTTTCCATGTCATGAGTGACGATTTGCATCAGAGCCACTGCGCCGCCTTCGCTCCAAGTGTGGTCGGGGTATGACAGCGCGAGAGCGAGAGCGAGAGAGAGAGAGAGAGAGAGAGAGAGAGAGAGAGAGAGAGAGAGAGAGAGAGAGCCTGCTGCTGAGCTTCCAGCCGCCTGGGTCAGTTGACTGGAAAATAAAGAGCAATGGGCTAAACGTGCGGCAAATGAAGGCAGCAGCAGCCTGGTTAACCACCAGCGGTGGCGTGACTATTGATTGGAAAGTGGCGGCAGTTCAATATCTCAACAACATCAAATTTAATCATTTTGGGATTAAATTCTGTGTTTAGCTAATTAGAGAGTCGTTGCCAAAAACAAAAAACATGATTGTGTTGAAACAAAAGTCCAAACAAAGAAAATCTTTTTTTTTTCTTTTGTTTTCCAGCACATACTGGGAGCGCTGCAGGTTTTTGTCAAACACAGGCTCCTTTTCATATTTGAGCATTTGTGCCCATGCGAAGCCACAAAGGCCAGACAGGGGCAGATTAAATTTCAAGCATAAATAAACACTGCCGAAAAGGTCACCTTTCCATCTGTTATTTGTGCAACCTCTAAAAAGTAATTACAAACAGAATGATGTCTGCAAAGCTGTTTGTGTGCTTTTGTTGTCTAAACAGCATTTTCCCAGAGCTCATTTCACATACACCTGAGGAATGCGAATAAATAAAACACACGCACCGCACAAAAAAAGAAAAACGCGCCTGCCTGCACGGGGACATATAGGCTCAGCTCGAATTATAAAAAGAGCGACGATGAATTATAAACTAGATTTATTGCCTTGTGCTTGCGTGCCCCTGCTCACCAATCAAGCTGCTGTTTATGTCTTCCAGAACTTATATTATATCGGTGCTGAACGAAAGCTCTGTTTGAATAGAATCAAGTGAAGGGTAAAAGGTAAAATCATTGCAAAAAACATTGATTAATTTTTTGCATGTGTGTGTTTAAATCCTGATGTCTCATTCTAACCAATCAAACCAAAAAAAACAAAACCAAAAAAAAATCCCATATTGTGAGAAGCGTTTATGCATTGTGTGTTACCCCACAACATCCAGCTGGAGGGCTGTGCACCGGCACCAGAAGCAGGATGCGGCATGTTATGGAATCAAACCTCATGAACTCATAGACAATAATGCATGCATTATGAATGACTTAATAGGCAGAATCGGCCTCGCGGCACACGATCGCGTGCTTGCTTCCTTTTAAGAGAGGCAACGGAAAGAGGTCAAACGTGACATCGGTGCGAAGCGAGTGATGGCACCACGCGAGGCAGCACGCTGCACTCTGGAGGAGGCGAGAGGAAGAAGAGGAGGAGGAGGAGGAGGAGGAGAAGAGAGGAGCTTCCTCCCGGGACGTTTTTTAAAGGCCAGCCGCTCCTCTCTTCTGCTCCCGCGAAGAGCAGCAGGATTTACTGGCAGTTTTGACTGGAAAAGTTGCTTCCTCAATAGAAATTCATGGCCGATGATAAACACAAAGTAAATCCTCCCCATCGCTCCACCGCCAAGGTGTCTTCTCATGTAAACACAGCAGGTGGTTGTATGTTGTTGTTTTTTCTAAACTGGTTACACAGTGTTGTGGGTGTTTGCAGTGATTACAATTCCACTCAACACACAAACTAGAATATGTTGCTTGAATGTCTGTGTTGCTATATATATATATATAAATATATTTTATTTATACGTGTCATCTTCTATTCTGCTTTTACATTGTGGTTATCTTAAATGTATTGTATTCTTTGTTAATTTTGAGATTTATTTCCGTAACGGTTCTTTTTTTCATATTTTTACCACCAACCTGCAGGATATTTCCTGCTTGCTGCTACTTTGCCTTCTGCTGACGTTGGCCCTGCTGTGAGTGTTAAAAAGAAACAAAAAAACACCTGAGTTGTAGCTTATAGCCAAAATAA
Organism: Nelusetta ayraudi; assembly: GCF_046127955.1. Taxonomy (NCBI): domain Eukaryota; kingdom Metazoa; phylum Chordata; class Actinopteri; order Tetraodontiformes; family Monacanthidae; genus Nelusetta; species Nelusetta ayraudi. The sequence continues at coordinate 6,283,594 of NW_027466110.1, forward strand.
ATTCTTGTTATTGCTGTTCCCCACAAGAGTCTGGTGATTATGTTGCATGTTATTTATGCTTCTAAACATAAAATCAGAATAATGTGAAGATGTGAAGAGATTTTTTTTAGTCAGAGTGATTTAACCAAACTTTATCAGTGATTAATGTCAAAATAATTCTGTGTTTTGTTTTTTGCAGATGTTGGCAAAACTCATGCATTTTGTTGGAGTAAAAATAGCACTTTACTCCAAACCCCTTTAAACTTTAAAGTCCCTCCACGGCTTAATCACGGTTTCCGTAACATAGCAAGTTAACTCAAAGAACATTAAGGTGTTTGAACACTTTCCAACAACTTTGAAAAAGTGCCTGAAACGTTCGCTCCGCGGCTGTACGAAGGTGTCTGAAAACTCCACGAAGGCACTTTAAAAAAACAACAACAAAAAAACCTCTGAGCCATCTGCGGCAACATCTAATGTGAACCAGCTTGTCATAAACTCTTTGTTGGCCTCACAGCAGGAACCACGAGCCCAATAACACCAACGTTGTAAATTTTTACTGTGCTTTTTCAAAGGTGTTTTTTCTACCCGCAAGACTCGGCTGCCTCAATCGATCGAGGCAAATCAGCCCCCACTAAAAGTGTGAAACGGGGCCTCGGAGTGATGCCGCTAATGACGACGCCCACCGTCTGAGCGGCTGCTGCTGCTGCTGCTGCTCCTGCTGCTGCTGCTGCCTGTCTCTCTGTCTGTCTCCTCTCAACCCACAGTCTCATCACACTTCATCTAATAATGGGAATTTACTGCTGCTCTCTTTTGTCCTGCCCGCTCGGCGCGATAAACAGGCGATTGATGAATCAAGCGTAATGCACGGGCTTACGGGCACAGACAGCACGCGGCCCACGGTAAATATGTGCAGACAGGCTCGGGTTTCAGCATTAGCCGCGCAGAGAGGCATTTGTTGGGCTCTCAGCCGGCCTCCTAACTGCAACCGGCTTCAATTACGGGGGTCTGAGGAGTGCAGATAATACATGCAAGCGGCACCACTCCCGACCATTACCAGCGCAGACGCACAGTTTACTTTTCACACTGCCTGGGTGAAGCGCACTTCATCGGACCACCGCCGCTAATATTTGTCGTTGACTGATTATCCTCCCTCAGTGTTGTTTGGGGGAGTGTGCAGCTCTTGTCTGTTTCAATGAGTGCTTGCACTGTGTTGGTGCAAGGTTATCTGGCTAGAACGGTAAGACATAAACAAGCCATGTGGCCTTTTGTGGAATTCACTCAACAACAACAAAAAAAAAAGGATGGTTAAGTCACAATTCTATTTTTCCTTTTCTGTAATTGTTTTTAAGTGAGCTTTTTTTGTAGTCCAGAAGTTTTGGTGTGATGTCATATTGTGTGTCATCACTGTTATTCTGTATACTCTGTTCATACTGTTCATATTGTTTATACTCACACGTCGCTGTTTATGCTGTTTATACTGTTGATAATGTACATTACCCTATTTATTTATGTACCACCAACATTCTACCTCAAGATTTTCCCATATTTCCCATATTTCCCATATTTCTCATATTTTTATATTTTTATCTCAGCTTGTATATAGATTTTTTAGTATTGTATTTCTGGAACTGGGCAACGACATTTCGTTGTGAATTGAACCACTGCTGTGTTTTTCTTCATAATGACAATAAAGAAAGTCTAAGTCTAAGAAAATAATGTTGAGTGGCTAATTTTGGAAACTGTTACAGAAAAAGTCAATAAACTGTATCTGCTTTGTAATTTTTTCTTTAAAAAATACCTCAAATTTGAAAAAAAAAAAAAAAAATCAGCTAATTTAGTCTGACTTGTTCTGATGATCCTGCCAAAATGTGTGATATGTGTATATATATATATATATATATATATATATATATATATATATATATATATATATATATATATATTACCGCTATAACTGAACAAATGAATGTCAAGATAACTATATTAAAATATTATGAGTGACCTTTATGTGCGTTTGTTTGTTTGTTTTTTGTGTCTTGAGGGACCACCTGTCCTTCCAGTTAAACGAAACGTTAAAGCAGGTGGAGCTCAGGGATTGGCCCAGCTGAAGACGATGATTGCTGATTGTCAGACTTATTTAAACACAGGCTGCCTGCAGTCTGTCTCCTTTTCAGTGTCTTCTGTGTGACCATGTGTGCACGCGCGTGCTTGTGTGTGAGAGAGACAGAGCGAGAGGGAGAAAGAAATGAGGCTTCTTTAATTTCTGTTTTGACAGATTTAGTTGACAGATTTCAGATTTAGTTTTGCTAAAGTTCAATGAAAATGAAAGACTTTTGCTGCGACGTGGCTCTGCTTCGGGAGGAAAAAGAGCTTTGGCATCTTTCATGTGTGTCCATAATCCCCAGGATCCTGCAGGGCAACACGAGTGCAGACATTCCGACTCTGAAATCTTGCATACTAATTTTGAAAAACCTCCCAACCGAGCCAGTGGGGTAATGATTTGCACCACTCAGCGTCTTTCAGGAGAAAGTGGCGGCGGCGCCAAGCGAGTTTAGTTTGTTCCAGAAGCAGGAAGCTGTTCACAGCTTGTTACAATGTGAGCATGGATTCTGCCATGGGTGCATCCTTGTCAAGGATGGACAACATCGTTGAAAGAAAAGTAAAAAAAAAAAAAAAAAAAAAAGACACTTTATTTCGTACAGACCGACTTTGGCAAGAGTTTAATTAAACACTGTGTCACTGCAACCCGAGACATCCTTGGCACCGGCAGGAAGCCTCACGCTGTTACCAACTGCTGCCAGTGTCTCCGTTTATTTCAGACTACACCTTCCACCCAGTATAAGCCTGCTGTGATGTGATGTCGACCTTTTCCTTTTCTGGACTCTGGCGGCCGCTGCCTTTTTTCTTGGAGCGAGAGGTGACAGCTTGAGCTTGTGCCGACTCTGTCAGACGTCGGTGTCTTGGCAAGGCCATTCACATTGATTCATAAGAGCTGTGAGGAAAATGATGTCAACACTAGAGTTTAAAAAAAAAAAATGTATTCACCGCCATCTGCATGTCTTCAGTGTAACCACTGAAATTCACTCCTTTTGCTTTTTTTTTATTTATTTTTTTTCGCATTTTAAAGAAATGAGATTTCATACCCAAAAACTTTTGCAGCACAAAGTGTTTCAGGTTTCCGGCCACTGCGGAGACCCTTCATCTCTCTCCTGGGTCTCAAGCAGCTTAAAGGTTGGGAAACCCTGCTCTGGGTTGTTCTTTAAAACTGCTAAAGGAAGGCGCGGGGACGTCACGGAGCGGCGGCGCGACAAAATGTGACGCCCATCGACGGCGGAGAGGGAGAGCCGGGGGAGCCGGAGGTCGCGGCTGAGCTGGCGTGCCACACACATGATTACCCCGGGGAGCGACGCGCACGCCCACTTTCAAGACAAACATCACCGCTTCAAAGTAGGTAGACATCCGAGGAAATAATAAAACGGTGTGAGGTGGATTGTTGGGTTTTTTTTTTCAGTCCGTTACTTCAGCAAGCAGCGCTGATATTTCATCTTCAGGCTCCTCAAGGGGGAGACTGTGTCGGTGCAGGAGGGCGCGTGTCAGGGAAGCCGGCCGGTCAGAGCAGGTTCTGAATCAGACGGTGACCTCGGAGAACTGCGACATGCACATCCTTACGTAAGACGTCAGGACTGAATGTACCGACAGGCGACATGGGACGACAGACGGGAGCGAGCCGGCGTTTTTATTTGGAACGGACGAATAAAGGTCACGCCGGGTTGTCTGCAGCATCCAAATGTTCCGTCCTGGCGCTGTTACAGTAACTGTGTGTGTGTGTGTGTGTGTGTGTGTGTGTGTGTGTGTGTGTGTGTGTGTGTGTGTGTGTGTGTGTTTGTTTCCTCACTGAAAAAAATGTTTGATGTATTTAATTAAATTAAAACTTAAATCCTTAATTATATCTTAACAGGCAATATAATAGATTAATTTATTTATGATTAAAAAAGTTTTGGCTAAATCGGAGTCCAAGTAGTTACCACAGAGTTAGTCACCGATGTAGGATTTTTTTTTTCTTAAGATATGCTGAAAAAGATAAGAAAATGATCATAAAATCTAAAAAAGAAATCGTTTCCTTTCAAACCTCCAACAGCAACACAACAATAAAACTTGTTTTTTTCATTACTGTCATGATTAGTGAAAATATATTTATACATTCATATATATATATATATATTTACTTGTGTTGCAGGACTGAGGACTTTTAAAAATGTCTTTCTCTGAGGTCTGTCAGTTTTTGGACTTCCTGTATTTCAGCCCAGTTCTCTGCCATCCTGCCCGCCGCAGTGCAACTCCTGCTGCCTGGGTTCCACTGCCAGACATCCCCCTCCTCCCCCTCCTCCCCCCCTTCTTTTTCCCCCACCGCCCAGTGGATGTCGGGCCCTGAATTGTGTTTTGATGTTTTCCTCAAACCTACAATTGGGCACAGCCAAAACAGACATTTGTCAATTCTTATGCATCAGGGCACTCCTCCCCCGGCCTCCCTCCTGCCTTCCCCCGGCTTTACCTCCGCGGCTGCACTCACTAACATCAATCCAGCGCCGAGGGTACGAGTGGCCGCGCTGCAAGTGGTGTCACATGTGATTACCATTATTTATAAAACTCACTCAGGCTCGCTTGCGCAGTAGGCCTCTCCCCGCCCCTGGTCCTGCACACTACAGTCAATATTTGCACGCAATCCTGAACTGTTGAGAGTTTCCATGGTGGCGAGAGCCTCCATTACATGAAATATTCAGGCCGCGCGGAGACTCCCGTGAGGCCCCGCGCAGGGTTTTTACTCCGATTTGATTATACGACATGATTTTTTCATGAGCTATGACAGTCCCGTTGAATTAGACTCAGCCCTGAATCCTTGTGATAGTCACGGAAGCCAGAGGAGGAGGAGGAGGAGGAGGAGGAGGAGGAGGAGGAGCAGACTGTCCTCCCTCCTCTCTGTGTTCTGTAACTCTCTCTGTCTGAACATGGTGGAGTACAAATCTATCTGGCAAAAATGGTTGTTTATATCAACAACAACAAAAAAATGTATGACATGTACGTCATATATACCACTGGATTTCATGCACAGTGCATTTCATGCCTATAGGCCATCAGTGACATCATATTACCCTCAATATGACACCACCGCTCGAGAATCCATGGAGAATCGCACAAACACATTACATCACCTTCATATAGGTGAGCAAGTCAAACAAAACGTGTTTTCCAGATCATTTAAATCATAATTAAGACGAAGAAACTAAGGCCACTGAAACCGTCAAAACTCACAAGAAAGGGCGATTCTGAGAGATTCCTCAACAAACTTTTAATAAGTCCACCAACATTAAACAATTGATTATGTTGACGCTGCTGTTGCACTAATACATTACTTTATTTACATTTTGAAATTTCAGATGATTCTGCAACCAAACTTTCGTATTCTCCTTCAGCCAGTCGTGGAAACCGGATCCCCGGGTTGAGTTCAGTCTGTAAGGTTCTCTGGGCTTACCTAATCACAGAACGCATACTTGTGAAGGCAAGCTAGCCTCGGCATCCTCAGGCTCAAAATCTGATTGGCTATCGCAACTAACTGAGGTCCATTCACTTACAGCCAACTAAGGCAGATTTCACGGCAGCTGGCAACACAAGCTAGGTGAAATATGGAAAGGTAAAGTATACATTAGTACATCCTTTCATCCATCCATTCATTTGTGCTTATTCAGTGTTGGGTGACTGCAGTGTAGAGACAGTAGGCTTAAGGCAGGTGCAGAAGTGCATTATTATTTCAAGAATTAGCACTATTGAAATGGAAATCTAATATTTACTTGTCAGTGGCAATCAACAGATTCAAAAAGTGACCATTATTTGCTTGATGAAATTGACTGTTATAAACTTTTGGACTGGATAGTGTGCTATGCTGCTTTGAGTGGTCACTCCATCTCAGAAGTGTGTAGTCATATTATCTGAAGCACTATTCTGTTGTTGCCTAAGCAACATGTGGTGTCTTCCCATCAGAAGACGCTGCGCAAACCAAATAAATAGCGCCAACCAAGCCGTGGCGGACGTTAAGTGATAAACATTTGTTGATATATTTGTGTTGGAACATATTAAAGGGTACAAATACACACTTGGCGACGCATGGCCAAGTGGTGGTGATCACGGCGGTGGCGACGGCACAGACAGTCACGCTAGCGTGAGCATAAAATTATCATTAGGAGCCTCTAATAGCAAAATTCGTCAAGCTGCCGCATGCAGACACAGCCTGAGCTGAAAGAAGTGAACAACACTGAGGCGGCCGCCCCCCTGCGTGATGACTCTTCTGCATCTTTCCATCCTTGAAGAGGCAGAACTTGACTTTAGCTCTTTTATTATTCATTCGAAGGCTTATGAATAGGATTGTTGCTACTTTTGGAGCTCCGAAGCCAGGAGCCGAGCGCCGACAGAGCAGTGCAATGACCACATTCTGGTTGTTCTCGTGAAAATTATGCATCTGTTTGACACGAACAGAGGCCGAAGTCACGATGATCACATTTAGGATTTAAATTTAGTGGTAGGTTTGCAATTGTCAATTACTTAATACCCTATGCAAATAATAATTAAAAAAAAGTCAATAAAGAATAAGTTTGGGGGCATTTGTGACTATTTGTGACAAATTGTAGGATTATTATCATTATCTTTTCAAATGTATTATTGGCAATAACGACATTTGTCAAATCCGGACTTCCACTCAATAGATAAAACGAAGAGTGTTTAATAGTTGGTTTATCAAAAAATAATTGTAATGTTAATAATTGCGCTTATTTCCTGGATGGATACATGTTCCTCTGGCAGGAAACACATCATTGTGTTATGAAGCATTAAAAACATGGAACATCATTAAATACCTAGATTTTTTTTAAGGACATTAAATGCAGAGGAGATGCAAGTAGCTGATAACACAGCAGGCCTTTTACTGTTATAAAACAAGAAGGGCATAAACATTGTTTATCTGATTGCCAACCAATAAAAGTTTCTCACTCTAACATTTTTATTCAATTGCGACATTCAGTGCAACACAGAAAGGGACGGCATTAAACTGTCCACTCTGAAATGGCAGAGCTTAATTTTTACTGAATGAAAGAAATAGCCTTATCTCTAGCTTAGAAATGATTTTTCGCTCATTACTTAATGTTGTGAGTATTATTGTTATTATCCTCATTAATTGCCCGGTTTTGGTTGTCACTGTGATGAAACGGTGCAGGGATATTTGCAGACACTCTGTCAGTCCGTCAGTCCACTGCTGACGAGGACGGTCAAGGTCACACTCAACACCTGCCTTTGGTCCACTGCACCGCATGATTGTCAGCCAAGTCCAACATTGTCGATTTGGCCTTTCGAGTCACTCACTCACGCACACACACACACACACACACACACACACACACACAGGTACGTGCGGAGAGAGTGAGAGATTATTGGCTTGCGGCTTGAACAGACTGCATCCTGCATTGACTTGTTTTTGAATGTGACCCAGCCAGAAATGATGAATTTCTGTATCATTTATTTGTAAATATGATGGAAAGATGTCAAGTTTCTCTCACACACACGCCGTGAGTGACAGTTCGGAGCCAACCTAGACGGAAGAACTTTAATCTTCCGTTGCCAGGGTAATTTTCTTTCCAAAAACTTGGCAGGAGCTGCCGGTTGCCTCCGTGCAGCAGAGCAGCTGATGGAGCTCGACTCGCCTTCCACACAACAGACAATCTCCGACTCGTGGGAACTGAAATGTTCTGTGTGATTTGACGCCGTGATTAGAGTCGCCTCATGATAATCGATTTTGGGAATAGAATTGTTAAAATTTAAATTTGAAAGTGCAAGTGAAAGTGTTTACGAGGCCTCAAGTGGTTCAGACTGGATTTCAATTTTTTATTTTTTTTATTTATAAATGTATTCATCCAAATTCCCATTTCTCACCTTTTACAATAAAAAAATGAGACATTTTCACTTGGACTTCAAACTCCATCCAGGAGCAGTTCAACGGGTTTTACCGATCCCATCCCTGCTTGTCGGCACGTTGAATTTGCCAACCTCTGAACCCAATAACTGATCATTTATCCCAGCGTGCCCCTATAGCGGTGACCTTTCTTTGTAAAATTGGTTGTTTTACATAAGACATGGGGCTTTGTTGTGCTGGGTGGGCGAGGAAATTGTAAAGTTATGGCTAACAGGCACGTTGAGGCCTGAACCGCCCCGGCAGAGCTTTCATGCAAAATACCGGCCATCACAAATCTACGATTCTTCTCGGCCGCTCTCATCAAACGCATCCATGCATCCCGTCCAATTTATCAATTTTGTCAGGCGCAAAAAGGTCAAGTTTGCATATTTGCTCTTCAAAAGCCGCCACCCTTTGTGTTTTATCTGGCGGTGGCGATGTTGGCAGCGGCGGCGGACGACTGCTGAAAATCAGCCTTTGAGAGGACTTCCGGGTCTGGAGACAATCAGACAGAGCCGCCGTGTCTGATTATCTGACAACAGACGGCCGAGGTGAAGTGCTGCTCATGTTGGTGCTTTGGAGTGACTGGTTTGGGAGACACGGGGGTGAGAACGTGGGGGGGGGGTTACAATCTCTCCTCAGTTACGACATCACACATCCTGGAGTTAATAAATGTTGCTTCAGTTCTGAAATGGTAATTAAATTAAGTTTTGCGCGTCTCAACGGCTGTGAGCTGTGATAAAAACCATCATTTTCCCAGCATTGAACCGCAGGAAATTCATGCCAAAAGCCACATTTCACAACCCACATAAAGTATTAACAGTGGGCCGGAACGCGGCGTGGCACTTTTAAAGCTTTGTGTTTTCTCTGGTCTAATTGAAGCGGTAACAGCTTCATCACTTCGGCCTCAGGGTGTGGGGGGAAATGAAGACTACAGACTGCGGTTATCTGTTATGGCACTAATTATAGAAACACGCCTCGGGCTCAGCAACTGTCCCCGGCAAAACGCTATCTGTAATCTCTTTCAAAACTTGAGAGTGCTTCACGGGGATGGGCTGGAATAAGAACGAGAAGGAACAGGCTGTGCCAGGCGATCGTATCCACCGCTTGTGTTTTCCAACCTCATTATCTTCATCGGAAAAACAACAAAATTAGCCGTATTATCGGAAGAAAATTGGGACAATTGCTCTGCTGAAACATTTATGTGTGTGTGTGTGTGTGTGTGTGTGTGTCAGAGTGCAGCTGCAGATTCTTCTGGTGTGGCAGCTGCCGACGGACGGAGAGCCCGACTCGAGGCAAGTGGTCTCGAGTCGGGCTTTTCCGAGTGGCCGCACTCTTCTGCCGTCTCCGAAACCCTGCAATTAATGTCGGCTGCTTCAAATGCAAACACGATGAAAATAGCACAAGCTAATCACTCACTTCGCTTCGCAGTCGGTGTGACGCCCTAAAGAACGGAAATGCAAAACACTCAAGCGGACAAAAGGCAGCCTGATGTTTGAGACGGATGGCACGCCACATGTGGACGCCAAAGACTCAGATGTTCAGAATCTGCCAGCTTTGGAAAGTACTGGATTTTTTTTTTTTTTTTTTTTTTGCACCATTAAACTAACGAGATAACTAACTCACTTTTAAACTTTTTTACTGACATCTTTTTTAGGAATGAGTGGAAAGAAAAAAAAATCCTGTTAGCAGCATGGATGCTAATCTAGTCAGAACTGTAATCACTTCCTGTTTCCCTTTTTCTCTTCTTCTGTGCTTCCTCTTCTGTTGGCATCATGCTGCATTTGTCAAAACATAAGCTAACAATAATATACGCTTACTGATGGATGGATGGATGGATGGATGGATGGATGGAGAGACAGATCTCAGGGGTTTAACAACAGAGTGTGTGAATGTTTGTGTGAATGGGTGAATGAGAGGCCTTTGTAAAGTGCGTTGGGGTACCGTAAAGGTGCTGGAAAAGCGCTATACAAGTGCAGTCCATTTACCATTTAAATAAGTTCCTTGATAGTATTTAATTGAACATTTTTGCCTCAACTTGTACAACACTGCGATCAGTATTTAGTCAGGTGGGCACTTAACAATTAAATTTAATGAGCTGGTATTGATCAGCGACAGTACATTGTTCAAAAGTTTAAACCGTCCGTGAAGTGCAGGCTGGCGAATTTAAATTTGATGAGCTTGGAGGAAGGAAAAAGTGTCTGTTTTCCGCTTGGCAGAACGGGTTCTTTTCTTCAAAAGTGGGTAAGTGTGATAAGTACTTCCTGTTGCGCCATGAGCCATACATTTGGTTGGAAATAAAAAAATAAAATTTGTTATGTAAGGATGCATTTCTGCAGGCAAACTATAAGCGTTTGAAGTGCAAATCTTTGTTTAATGAAGAAAGCATCCGTGCAGCATGGAGTCCTTACTTCAGCGGAGTGGAATTTTGAGGATGTTACCTCTGAACCTCTTCATTACAGCCTCTCTCGTATTTTCCTCTTTTTGCGTTGGGGGAGAGAGGGGATTTGAATTCTCCGCTGAATACAAATTGTTTACGTCCTACCATTGAACGCACAGATTACTTCAAGTTTACTTACGGAGAGCAAAGAGTCCCATTTCTTTTTCTTTTAATGATAAGGACCGTCCTCTTGCCGAATCTCTCAAAATCAGAAGGTCATTTATAAACACTGCCATCGCTCACAATTAGCCGCCCCCCTCCGGTGAGCGCGGCGTTTAAGGAGCTTAAAAGATTTCGCGCCGTCCGTCGCCGGCCCTTCGTTTGCAGCGAGGTTTCTCCCGAGTGCTGTTTTTTTTTTTTTTCTCCCTCCCCTTTTGCGTGATGCATTAGCCTAATGAGACAGCTCTTCAAGGTCCACCGCTCCTCTGAAACAACCCTCTCCTCGCGGAGGCTACATCATTTTTAATGCCTTCATATTAGGAACCGCGAGATCAATGTAATCCATGTCAAGAGTGTCGGCTTTGAAAGAAGTTAGCGCAGTCCCTTTTTTTTTTCTTAAGGCAGAATAAATGGCTCTGTGAGTGTGTCTTCCGTGGAATTGAATATCAAGTGGGAGGTAAAAGGGGTGGGGGGGGAAGAAATAACTGTGGCGCGTAAACAAAAGCAGAAGACAGAAGAATACAGAGAAACAGACCGGATTTTCGTGAATTGTCACTCACTTTTGGAAATGGGGCGAAATAAAATCCTCAGCGCTTTGAAACATTGGCCCCAACTCCACGCTCAAGTATTCAGTGATGTTTGAAAAAAAAAAAATAAGACCTGGAGAAAGCTCTCAAAAAGAAAGCCGCAGTTTCATGAACTCGGTCACCCTTTTTCACCCTGCCCCCAACGACCTTGACCGTCGCTTGACTCTTCCATGGCTTTAAAACTGCTGCCTTTATGTGCGAAATCTGTTGTTTGAAACCACCAACGTCCACGCTAACATCGAGCCACGTCTGTCTCTGCCTCTCTGCAGAGTCGGCGAGACTGTTACACCCGTAGCGCACGTTTGTGACTGCGGCGTGATCTGATGACTGTTAATTCACCTCGGCTATCATTACTCCACCTGTCTGCCTAAAAAAAAAATATCTCAACACATTGTGATTACATTATTCATCAGGCCTCGCTTTGTGCACACAAATGTCGGCACTGCTGCATGCGCGCGCGTACACACACGCACACACCAGCATGCACCTGTCCATGGCCGACAGCAAATTGTGCCTTGTCATTGTTTATCTCTGCGATGACATTGATTTAACTGCATTGGAAGAGTCGCTCTGATCCCTCGGGTTATTACACTGGCAGCCCAGAAAAATTCATCCAGAGTACGTCGGATCAGAAAAAGTGCTGATGTTGGACTATTGGCGAGACTCCGTTCCGACTGAAATGTTTCAGCTAACAGAGAACGACAGAAAACTATGCTGGTGTCCGTTCAACAGACATTGCAGCAGCCCTTTCGGTCCGTGATGCAGAATATCAGTTCGGCTGCAGTGTCTTGTTTACAACACAAAACCAAAAAACAGGACCACTGTGAAAACGTGATCATAGAGCAGGAGTGGGCAAACTATTTGACTGGTGGGTCACAATGGGTTGTAAAATTTGACAGAGGGGGGGCCGGAGCAGGAGCAGATGGGTGGAGTGTTTTGGTGACCCACCTCATTGGACAAGAAAATACATCATGGGACATGTAGAAAACATGTGCTTTCATGTCAGCTGAAAATTAACAAAAGCAATGTTACAACAAAATATGTGTCTTTGAAGCCCCTCTGCATTGAGCTCTTTATTGAATTTACTCTTATAACACTGAACTAATTGATAAAATACAGCTATTTTATCTCTTACCTACTATTAATATATTTTTTTTATAGTTCAGCAGGCCGGAATAAAAAGCTTAATGCACCGCATATGGCCCCCGGGCCGTAGTTTGCCCATGCCTGTCCTAGATCCTTCCAGATATTAAACTACCAACGACATCTTCCTATATGATTTAGCTTTGGCTAGATGCTACACTTAGACTTTGATATGCTATTCTTCTTTTTTTCTTTTTTTCATCACAACTGAAATAAAACCAGACAAAGTTTTTTTTTGTTTTGTTTTGTTTTATTTATTCTGAACAAAATCCACAACAGGCTATTTTGAAAAACCACACCAGCACTGTCTAACAAATATTTTGATCACATATTTAGCATTTTTTTGGCTACCAATTAAGTTTCCTTGGGGGCAAAATGTCCGGATGTTTTGTCCTAAGGCGTCTGCTTGCAAGACTGAAAGTATTTTTCAGGATGCTTGCAGGGCGCAATTTTCCAGGTTCTCAAATTAATTCATGCCAGAGACTGGAATAGACTCTTTTTGTTGTCTGGTTGTTGTTTTTTGCCACTAAACCTTTTTGTAATTAAATCCAAGTTCAGCTGTGTTTACTGTTTAAACCTTTGCATTAAAAAAATATCTGACAAATTCAATGCCAGCAGTGCTTGATTTTCTTTTAGTTGTAAAATTAATTGGATTTTCTTTTTTCTCTGGCAAAAAAAAAACTTGTTTTCTGCAGAGAGAACCTTTTTTATTTTTGGAAAGAAATAAAGACATCCATCCACTGCTGTGTCCGCAGGTCACGTGAATCTGGCACTGAAAAGGCATGTTTGACGGAGTGCTGGTCCTCTCTCACCCCATTTAGCCCTGGTGATGGATGGGTCATTTTATACACCATTAATCCATCCATTTGTCAATTACTAATGGAGATTTTGGGGTTGCTTCCAGGGGGAGAGGAAGGTTTTCGGCAACTGTCAGGTCACCAGAGGAGCTGTGTGTTGCATCAGGGCTGCTGCCCTCAATCACACAACCAATCGGGAAGAAGCAGGAGCACTGCAACCTCCCACCAACCGCCATTCAGAAAAAACAGAAAGAAAAAAAAAAAAAACAAGGTGCAGAGGCTGATAATGAAGATTAAGGTGGCGCTGGATTGTTGTGAACATCGCCGTTTCCACACGGAATGCGTTGTTGTATCTGGACGCGCCATATTTTGTGGCGACAATAAGCGCTGGTGACAAGAAAAGGGGCTTGTTGATGGCGCACCGCTGAGTGGGCAAATTACAGCTCGCCGTCCCAAAAACAATGGAGAAGGGATTTGTTCCCGGACACCTCTCAAGAGTCCTATTAAAGAAAATGAGCAGAAATTATGGGAGATTATGTAAATAAGTGTGCAATGGCGTGCACAATGGTTTATTGTTCTCTGTGTATTTTTTCTCCACTGTGTCATCACCAGCAGATTATCACATTAGTGTTCACTTAATTTCTTGTTTTAGCGCATACGTGCTAAAAAGTAATCTGTCTAACACATGTGGAAATTTATAAAAAAATAAAAAATCTAAAACATTTTTTAAAACTTTTTTTTTTAAATCATGAAAACCTAAAGCTAAAAAGATAAACAGGAAAAATGGGGGCTAAACACATTGCTCAGAAAAAGTGAAAGGGTTTAAATAAAAGGAGGTGTTTTTTGTTTTTTAGATCTGCTGTCAGTCTGTGTGTTTTTTTTTTTTTGTTTTTTTTTTGGAAGGCATCCCGTTTCCTTCCCTCGCCTCTGAACGATGGGTGGAATGTCTCTTTAACAGCCCCTGTTACTGACACGCCGGCTCTGGGGCCTGATGAGCTGCTACCTCTATTTGCTCTGCTCATTCTCCTGAGTGCCGGGGCCATCCAGATTAGAGCCCATGGCCCATTAGGCAGCCAGGAAGGTGGGCAACCTCAACTTGTCGCACCACTGCAAGATTGACACTTCAAGTCATTGTGGGGGAAAGCCTGCAGTTGTACCAGAGTCCCTCCTGCTGTATGTCTACCCATTTAAAGGCTACCAAATGCCCACACAATTACACTTCCACGAAATGATAAAAATGCATCAGCCCTGACTGGAGAGTTTTGTTTTTGTTTTTTTTGTTTTTTTTTATAGACTGGCTGTTTGTGTTCCAATGGGTCAACTTAACATCCAAAGTGCAGATGGTCTCCAGTCATACCAAACTTAAACTACAAACCTTACAATGCTCTTAAAAGGTGAACTGGCCATTTACACTGTTCCTCTAAGTCCCTGTACATTTATTTTAAAACTGTACATGTTCACTTAGTCTGACAGTTTGTGTTTATTTACTAGTATTTAGCTGTGTAGTGTGATGATTTGAGCAAACTCGTGTTCTCTCACCACAAAGAATGAGGGGCTTTAACACCAAATTTTTACTGCAATATTTAGGTTTTGCGCAATTCTAGGGGTAATGGAAATGCAACATGCTACTGACTTTGTGTGGTCTCTGTCTTGCAGTTAGCTAGCTAGGTAGCAGCAGAGATGAGTCAAGGCATTAGAGTCACAAGTCAGTAACTTGACTCAAGCTTTAAGTGAAGGCTTTGCTCAGGAATCGCACATGACGTGGACCTTTTGTAACATGTAGCAATGATCCCTGCGGCAGCAGCATCTTAAAGTGGATCGAGCTCCGGAGGAGATGGGTTTGGGAAGCTTCCAGCTTTTTTCCTCCTCCTCCTTCTTCTTCTTCTTTTACTGCGGTCTGCCTCCGAAGGCGTTTTATCTTCCCCCACAAATTTAACACACACATCGTTGAACCTCAATAAAAGCTCGTAAGTCAGTGCACTTGGTCGTGCACACAGTTGCACTTGCGGCGCAGAGGCACATTTCACCGCCACATCTCACCGCTCGGGCATCGCACGCAGCGTTAAAACAGGCCAGGCTATTAGCGCAGCTAATCAGCTGTGTCGTCTCTTGAAATTCTTGAGTCAGGTTAGTCCATCACCGGGCCCGCGCACACCATCAGGCTAATGATCTCAGCTCGGGCCACCACCTCGAGAGTTTGTGTTTTCAGGCCAGACGCACAAAAGCTCTGCCCGATTCTTGAAAAGCAAATTGAGGGGAGAATGTAGACTGTAAAATTGCATGCGCCAATTTTGAGCCATTGTGTTTGGAAAAATTGTGACGCTTTGTTTTGGTCTTGTCAACAATTTTTTTGTGATCCAATTTAAAAATATTCACTGTCTTTTCAGCTTTGAATGATCGAACAAAACTTCACATATGTAATCATTTCTTATTCTTTGGGGCCAACGCAGCAATCAGGGACAGGAAAATGTGTTTATCGCACTTAGACTTGATGTCTCGTCTGTTTATTGAGAGTGGATGAGATGACAGTAAGTATCACTTCCTGCTGGGGGGGCAAAAAAGAAAATCTAGAACTTAATCTAATCGTTGTTTAAATTCCTCTAAACAGTAGATGCCTAAGCAGCAGACAAATACCACATTGTGCTGCAAGTCTTGTTTTCCAAACCATCTCTTTAAAGCTGTGCGCAATTACCAAAGGATTTAGGGCCTCGGTGCTTGCCGTCATCTGAGAACAACCCGCTAACTGCTTCACGAAGCCTTCAGGCACGCAGTTTTACAGGCAGGTTATCCACTGTGTTTGGCATGAAACAGGACTATTTGTGTTTCTACAGCAGAACACATGTCACTGCAATTATTGACAGTATGATGCTTTAAACAGTACAAAAGTCAATTTTTTAAATATATATTATCTAGTTTTTTTCTGTCTTTGCTTGTCTTGTTCCCATCCATCACTGCAGCTTCATGGCTAAAACTGACCCCAGGCCTGCGGCAGGTACACGGCAGAGGCGTGAATGTAAGATAATGCAGGAGTGGCACAGCAGCCGCGACGGAAACACTGCTTTAGGTCAGCGGTCGATCGCAACCACCCGCGTTTTAAAAAAGACAAGAGTGACAGAAACAGCACCGATATACAACATGAATCGTGTCCCGAGGGAATAAGAATACTTTGAGTGTATCTGTGAGTTTAAACAGGTGGCGTCTCCATGTGTGAGAATCTCTGCCGTCTGTGGAAGCAAACGAGTGAGACTGTGACAAAGTGTGACAAAGCAGCTTTGAAGAGTCGGTGCACTTGAAAAGTGCCGTGTGAATTCAAGTCCATTTCCTGTATTCCAACTTTTTCTCCCCGCTTAGTGATGAAGTGTGTGAAAACCATGATGCCTCCACAGGCTGCCTGCTGCTTTGCGTTGCTTTTGTAGTGTAGTTTTGTTGCAAACCAGTGCTTGTTCAGACAACAAGCTAACCCGTAATCGTAGTTGCGATTCTTAGTCAGAAAACTCACACATTCATCTTGAAAGGCTCCTTCCAATGTAAAACACTTTCTGCCTGTCACCGTCCAGATGCTCTCAAAAGCCTCCAATCACCTTTCAAGCTTTTTCTCTTTCTTTATGGTGTTGATCCCGTCCTATCCAAATGTTTTGCATTGTTTTCCTTGTGGATACATAAAATCAATTTTCGGAAACATTCCCTCTGGCTTGTCAAGCTATTCAAACTCTGCGTATCCACAGAGCTTTGCTGTTTCTGACCAAGAGGACAAAGCGAAACCATTCACAAAGCTCAGAACTAATTGTTTTTTTTTTGTTTGTTTGTTTTTATGAGCTTTCTGAATGTCGACCAGCTCGGATTCTGTCTGCCTGCCTATCAGGTCCGTTTGTGCTGCCGCCCCAGTCAGAGAGGGACATTAGCAAAGCCATTAGCGCTATAAAGTCTCATTGTCTGTGTCAGTTGTGCTGATGTGGGCTCATTCCAGCTCTTTGCCTGTGATGAGTACAGATGGATGGAGCTTGTTCTGCGTGGACACAGAGAGTCGTAGCTCACAGTTAGGCCCCCCAATAGACCACAGTCACACCTCATTGACCGACGTGAGAGCAAAGGAAACCAAATCATTGCAGCGGGTGGCAGTAGAGGACCTTTTCGCAACACTTTGCCCCCCCGTAATTCCTCGCCATCACCCTCTATGGCTAATAAAGATAATTTAATATATGCAAGATGGCCCATTTGGCTATTCTGGTAGCATTAATACTTCAAGCCTGTGTGAAGGTGCAGAGCAGTACACCCTCCACGTATTATTTCAAATTTCCCAAACATCTACAGTACTTCCACTGTGCACCACAGTATACATTGTGCGTCCGTCCATTTGGCGCTGCAGCAGCTCCATCCATTCCTACAGAGCGTGGATGCACAAAAGACACATGCAGCTGCGGTCGATATGTATTCCGCTCCACAGCCCAACGTCCTCCAATGTGTTTGCAAGTCAGCGGGCAGTTGGCGGGCCTCTCCGAATTGTTTGGTGATTGGCCGCGAGCTAAGCGGCGGCGACGGATTGTGATGTTGATGTATTTACCTCCTGCGCCGCTGAGAGGAAGCTCGTCCTATGTCCTGATTGACTGGGCGCCGGCCAGCGTTGCTTTGTTTAACCCGGTCGGGTTGGCGCTGGGTTTGCTTACTCACTCGATGAAACGTCCACGAAGATGACAGGAAGACCTTCCCCTAATCTTGGCTGACATTGGGCAGCCTGGCCGACAGCGATGCAACCGGGAGCACGTGAAGCCGCAGTTTCCCGAAGAGAATTTTGATGCATCCGAACATGATTGTTCCGTCCATTAGTCAACTGAAAGTTTGAGATCAAACTAGAGTTGTTTTTTCATTTTTTTTTTTACTTTATGGAACAATAGCTCCAGCTTGTTTGCACAAGTTCAAGATCACCATGGATATGCAGTGCAGTAAAGAAAATGTAATCATTGGATCCAACTTTAAAGCAGAAAGATTGACAGAGGTTCAAAAATATATAATTGCGCATGGCATCTGGAATGTTTTCTTACGCTCCAATTTTACAGTTGAGGGAGCTACTGTGAAGAGTGGTGAGGCTGCTTGGAGCCATTATATACAGTACATACCTAAAAAAAAAAAAAAAAAAGAAGGAAAAACCAAAGAGACGTCTAAGCTGAGATGATGGAACAAATAGACATTTCAGAAGTTTCAATTTCAGCTTCTGAAAGAGGAATGTTCATGAGAAAGCTGAATTGGCTTTATGAGGATACATTCTAACATCCACACAGCTACTTACGACTGAACTGAGACAGAAAAAGTCAGCAGGATGTCCTTCGTTTGGAGACTGTTTGCGGTTTTTGGTTCTTCTGAAATCTTCAACGCTGGATGCTAAACAGGTCCAGCAATTTAAGAAAAAATGTGAATAATTTGGTTATTTTATCACTTTTCCTTGAAGGGATCATGAATGTGTGAATTAATTTTTTAAATGTCAGCTGGAGATCAGTTGTCCATGTCGACACTGCTGGCTACAACAGAGACCTGCTGTTTCTGACTCCCTTTCATCCTTCTATTCAGGGTGCCTAGCAGCATGATATTATTATTTGCTGCTTCTCTCTTATTTTTTTCTCTATAATGTACCTGCATGTCATGTAGTCTGGAGGCGAGGCAGGCTAAGTCATGAATAAACAGGAGAATGTTATTTAAATGGCTATTATTTTCAGAAAGAATGGACAGATGTTAATCTTTAATGAATTAAACAAACAAAACAAAACACATTTTGCACAGGAATCGATTCATGTGTCTCATATTTCAGAAGAAAAATAAACCCTCACCAATACTGAAAACTTCTTTGGTGTCTTTGTTGTATTTGTTTGACATCCGGACTGAACCATTTTATGTCTGAGTCGGGGATCATGGTGGTTTAATTTAAAGTATTTTTGCTTTGCTTTTTCAGCCAGTAAACATCACAGCCATGTTTGATGCTAATGTCTTCATTTTTCTTGGTTAATGTAACTGTCGACTTTTGATCGTCGTGTCCTTTGATTTGTGTAGCCTTTGACTCCGCCTCCCCACGTGTCAAGACAGCTTGATCAAACGCTAAAGTTTCCCATGATTCATTTTAGTACTTCTTGTTTGTGCTTCTCATGCGTCCTCTTGATCAAGGAAGCACCAGTTTAGGTATAATCTGCGATAATCATCTGCTAAATCTAATCTGTGCCTTACTTTGGATAAATTTGGGAAAAGTAGAATTGAAAAGTAAAAGGCAACTTGCAGAAACAACTACCAAAAACAAAAAGCCTTCCAAACCCATGCAGCAAAAATGTCTGAGGCTGTTAAAAACAAGCTTTTCGCACCTTGAGTGTGGAGGTGGAGAACAAGTGAGAGCGGCAGCAAGCAGTGGGAGAGGATGAGCCAGGTATGTTTGCTGTAGCTACAAATCCCAGACTTTCCCCATCCAAAAACAACTCCCCTTGAAAGCCGCTGGATTAAGTGTTGAAGGCCCCCATGGTTTTATATTGCAACTTGACTGCAAAGTTACAGCGAACAACTGAAACAATCTGTTGCTGTGTGTGTTTTTATACCAAACAGTAGCTGCCGGGCGGGCCAGTTTGTGCTGATGGTAGCGCCTGGGAGTGAAGGCGGCACCCGGCAGGAGACGCAAGTCCAGCTGCGCAAGTACGGATTGTTTAAGGTTATCACACTTTTGGCATGTTCTGCATTCTGATGGAAAAGTCATTAGTGAGACAATACTAAAGCAGCACCAGTGTCTCCAAAATTGCCTGGCAGTGAACCTTTACTTCTTCGTTGTACCTCACACAATTCTGTAGACCAGCCCTTTGTGATGTCACAGAGGGTGCAAACGCCTCACTGATATCCCACCACTGGCCAGGTGGCCGCCTTGTTTGTTGTTGTACCCATGCAAACATTTCAAGATGGAACAAAACGTCAGTTTTAGCAGTAAGCTATCAACAGTGGACTAAATATGCTGTGCTCTGGATCTCTACCGACATTTGGGATGATTAATCATGCAAAGGCTGCTCTGCTGGCGTTCAGGGTGCAATAAAAAGATGAGAAAATGGGTATAATGTGGGACCTTTTCAGCCGAGCTTATCCATTGTGTGACACAGGCAGAGACCCACACTGGCCCTGCAGCTAATCATTTATCTGGAAATGACACGACTTCCACTACATTCTGTAATTAAAGTAAAATGTAATGTGCATGGCTGCGTCGGGGATGTGACACTAGTGTGAGAGTCACTTGATGGATGTCCTTCAATGTGGTTTAACAAAAAAGAAGGGATGAAATATGACAAGACAGAACTTTATTAATCCTACAGTTCAAATTATATCGCAGCAAAATGCATTTTTGTGTAATTAATTTTGCACAATACCGTTGAATTTTAGAAGAAAAAAAAAAAAGTCAATCATATTGTATTGCTTTATAGCCAAAGTGCTTACAAAACGACCGCCCCGGTTGGACTACAAATGGTCCAAATCTCTAGTTCACCGTTTGGAGGTGTGTGTGTGTGTGTGTGTGTGTGTGTGTGTGTGAACATCAACCAATGAGACGACGGGCGCGCGCGCGCCCGCACACAAACACACGCGCGCGCCTTTGCCTTGTCGGCTAACCCCCTCTAGTGCCGAGCTTCCAGCACACAGATGCACACACTCTCCGTTCCGCTCAGCTCCGCTCAGCTCCGCTCCTGCCGTACCCGCCGCCGCCGCCACCTCACTCACTTTCTCCTCCGCTGCATCCACGTACACTTCCCCCACGTCTCGACGCCGCAGCGGACGGACGCCGGGTGTGGAGGCGCTGAGGGGCCGCCAGTCAGAGCCATACGCGTCGCCGAGCACCAGGATTTCACCCGCGTGTCACGACGCCGCGCGCTCCCAAAAAAAAAAAAAAAAAAAAGGCGCCACCCCGAGACGGACATTTTTAATTTAATTTTATTTCAATTTATTTTGTATTATTCTTTACGCGCCTTGCAAGCCGCCCGACCACCGCACACCTGCGCCATGTCTGCGGCTGAAGTCCGCGGCTCATCCTAAAACTTTTTTCCCCTTCCTCTTTTTTTTTTAAATTCCGGAGCTTCATCGATTTCTATTTGAGCTAATCAGTGACTTTGCCGAGCGTCCAGGTGTCTCCACCTCCCCCACCAACCCTCCTCCCCCCCGCCGTCCCTCAGGGATGGAACTCGTCTTGTTCCGGCACCGGCTACTTCTCTGCAACTAGGACCGAATGTGAGGACCTTTGCCTGGGCTTTTCGGAAGACGCAGCCGCTCTTTCCCCCCCTCCTTCCTTCTTTCCTTCCTTCCCTCCCTCCCGCCACCTCGGACCTCCAGAAGACTACCTCAGCTGAAGCTAGATGTTGGCGCAAACATGACTTCCGGACGTAGATTTCCCCTCGTTTCACTCTTTCTCGGAATTGTCCTCGCTGGCTTCACCTACTGCAACCAAGGTGGGTGTTGACTCGTCTTGACTTTATATTCTGAGCAAACGCGCAGCTTTTTTTTTTTTTTTTTTTTTTTTTTTTTTTGTTGTTGTTTTTGTCTACTCTATAACAGCCCACGACAAGTGAGAGCTGTTATACGGACTGGCTTAACTGATAACAGGCAGACGGCAAACGCACCTCGTTGTTGGACTAGTGAGATTAAAAACGCGAGAGAGAACTTGCAGACAAAAATGTTCACGTTGATAAAGTATATTCCCACTACTTAAAACTAACTTCTTCAAAAGGTTCCCATGCAAATACTATTATACTATTATTATTTAGATTATTATTTTTTTTAGATGCAACACTGACAAAATTATTTTCCTTTCCTTTCACAGCCAATGCATTGCTGAGTGTTTTTTTTTTTTTTTTAAACAACAAACTGAAAAAAAAACCAACATGCATCCTTGGTCATTAGCAGCCAGTTTCGCACTTCCACCCGAGAGGCTGCTTTGATTGCGCACCCTTAATCACATGCAGACAGGCACAGTAAATTGCGGAGCAGCTGATGAAAAGCAGCAAGCAGGCTGGTGGAGGGATATATATTTACAGATTTGATGCCTGTTTTAGTGTGTGTATGTGTGTGTGTGTGTGTGTGTGTGTGTGTGTGTGTGTTCGTGCACGAGGTGTGTGCACGTGCACGAGGTGTGTGCACGAACTGCAAACTTTTATGCTTCTGCTCGAAAAGTCTGACATGCTTAACAGTCACACGTCAGTTTCCAGCTGCTGCATGTTGATGTTCACATACATGGTCACATCTGCTGTTTACCTGACCAGGCTTGTGTGTCTCTGTCTGTGTTCCTCTGAAGTTTAACTTGAGTGCACATCCCCAACCACACACATGCACGGCTGCAGCGGCATCACTGAGGTCTGAAATAGTTGTATTGATTGTGCGGTACACGGTGAGATCTGTGCCCCAGGTTATATTTTATTGTTCTTCAGAGTTCAATAAGAGCGATGCTGCTCCCTGTTCTCCCAGACAGCTGCTGCACAGCCGCCTCAACCCTGTGTGTTTTTACTCGGCCACAGATTGAATGATTGAAGTGATGTCTGCTCTCTGCTGTGCTTCAGTATTTCATTGTGACTGTTTTTTTTTTTGGTGTTGGGGGACCCCGGCGTCACAGCAGCCGCCGGGTTCGACCACTGCAGAACATTGAATTTCTGCACATTGCAGGGGGACGGGGGGCAAAGCAAGAGCTCCTGACCTCGTCAAATCATCTTAATTTGTCCGTCAATTGGCTTACGTGTCTGATCAATTTCCTGCTGTTTAGCCAGCCAGCCATTTAGCCGGTGACAGAGATCTGGTAGCTCGTGACAGTTTGACAGATCCAACCTTTTCCTCCCATTGCACAGCCTGATTGTTGCATGCACGGTTGTTTTTCTCCCTCACCTCAGTTATATATTCTATAGGTCTTGCTGGAGACAAATTCAGGGCGAGTGCTGACACAGACGCGTTTTGTTTCAATGCTGCAAACAAGCAAAAACTTCCAAAGGTTGCAGGTTTCGCCTGCAGTTGTCAGCTGTTCGCCGTTGGAATGAAATGAAAACCCAAATGCCCTTTTTAAAAATCTATTTGCGTCTTTTGCTCATTCACATCAGACTGGGATTTCACGGCGCTGTTAAAGGAACGCTCAACGGACTCGCCGCTATGCTTTGACAGCC
Source organism: Nelusetta ayraudi (assembly GCF_046127955.1). Lineage (NCBI taxonomy): Eukaryota > Metazoa > Chordata > Actinopteri > Tetraodontiformes > Monacanthidae > Nelusetta > Nelusetta ayraudi. The sequence continues at coordinate 6,306,834 of NW_027466110.1, forward strand.
CTGTCCTGCCCGGTAATGGATAGAGCTTACATCTTCATCTTGATTCATTTTCACACAAAATATATAAAGGAAAAGAATAAGCATCTGCTTGTCCTTCTTGCTTCTACTGTTTGTTCCACAATTTGGAAAAAAAAAAAAGATCCTCTCTCCAGTAATCAAGCCATCAAGGCAGGGATCCATCTTCGACAGCTGGATCAAGTCCCAGAAAACAACCAAAAAACAGATGTGACTGTCAGATCTGTCTCTCTGAGCGCCTCGCGTGTTCAGCGTGCTTGGGAAGCTTTAAAAGAGCTACTGAAGGTATAAAATCATCATCCACCCCCCACACCCCAAAAAGCAGCCCTTTGCATTGATTTATGTGGAGGACTGACTGAAGTTTTCCTGTCAGCACTGCCACCCGCAGCGCCGGCGGATCAACGCGAGGAAGACGCTCGCTGGCGCCGTGCTGTCAAGGAAAATCAATCAAGCAGCCAACCTCCGAGGCCGCCCGAAAAATGTTAACTCTGCACCTTTGACTCGAACGCCGCCACCGAGCAAGCGTGAACTCCGGCATAGCGGACGAGGACTCTGTTAGCTTTGGACTCCATGAGACGGCAAATGAGTCACTAATGTCGTTCTGCATATTTGCGATGCAGCTATTTGCCTGCTCGGCGACCAGGCTGCACTTATGTAAAACTTGGCTTAAAACCTTTCTCAGCAGCGAGGGGAACACATGCTGCCGCTGTTCCTATCAGAAAAAGGTCATGCCCCCCGCCCCCCTTTTTTTTTTTCCTTTCGAGGATAGTGATGACTCCTGGCAGGAGACTGTTCATTTAGTGCCAGCTCTGTTTCCTCAAAGGCACTGCTGCATTAAGATAATTATCACTGAGGTTTGTGTAAGCTCTACGGCTACCTGGGGGGGAAAAGAAACATCCACCCTGCACACACACACACACACACACACACACACACACACACACGAGGTTACTGCAGGCAGAGCCGTGGGTGTCAAGCTAACACGATGTCTGATTCAGTGTCCCGTTCTGACACTTTAATCAGTGATTGCTTTGGTTAATTTTTTGATGCATTCACAAGTTAGATTGTTGCTTTTCGCCGTTTTCTTTTTCTAAATGTGTCTGCACATCTCAATCTCTTCCCTCAGCCCAGCAACCCTAAATTAAGATTTGAAAAAGACTTTCACCCCCGCCCTCCCTTTTTGAATCCAACATCTTTATTGCAGCAGTCAAGTTCAAAGCATCAGTTCGCTCCCCCACAAGATTTAAACTTTAAAAGGCTGTAAATGATGCATAAGCCGTATTTTTTTTCTTCTCCTCCTCAATCAAATCCGTTTTATATAAAGCGGAGGGAAAAAGGAATTCAACACCGTCCAAAACCGTCAATTTGTTTTGCAGAGAAAAACTAAGCCTCAACCAACAAACGCAACATTTGACATAGCTGCACTGCCCATCGCAGCAGCTGTGTCATTAAGTGTCCCCTCTTCTCCTCATATTACTTGTTAATCAATCCTTCCTTCCATCCTTCCCTTGCTTGTCGGAGTGCAGGATTGCAAACAGTGACATGAGCCGGAGTGAACTGGCTGCAAGTGGCACTTCTGAAAACGCAACGACAACCTTGTGTGGAGTCGCCTCTCAAAGAAGCTGCAATCGGAACGGCCTTCTGCGCGCCGTCGTCTGTTTGTCCCTCTTTTAAAGCCCGACGCTTCAAAGTTGTTCTCGCCTGACGAACAGACGGCGTGTACATTTTCTCCTCTAATTGGGTTCACAGTGTATATAGCATATTGTCACTTACAGAATCCTGGGAGGAGAGGGGGGTGTTGTATTAAAGACTGCTCCGACAGCCACGCGTATTAAGTGTGATTACACATTTGATAATTCAGACGACGTCGGCACCTACACGGCTGTTTTCCAAAAACACTGAAACGGCGCTGTGTGCGGAGCACCGCTCCGAGGTCGCACCTCTTTCATGTCGCTGGTGCCACTGAGAGACTCGTCGACTCTTTCGGCTCCACCGAGCTTCCTCCTTCTCTCCTCCCTCTCTCTCTCAGCTCTCGGTGCAATTTCGGGAATTGAGACATCCTTCAGAACGGGATTGATTTCTGGCGAGCATCAAAGGGGTTGGAGGAGAAAAGACACCGGGGGAGATACAGTATCCAAACATGAAAAGTCACCTGTCTGAAGGTGCGCATAGCAAAAATGTGAACGTGCGCAAGAGCCTCTCTTTGCCTGCGTTCTCAGGCTGGCTCCGGGTTGCCTTGGTTTTTTTTCCCCTCCCAAATGGGTAAGACACAACAAGCATTGCTTTAATGGGAGGCTGTAAACAGAAGGCTACACACTCCGTTTTCTGGAGATATCCAGAGTTTTATTTCTTACCTCTTCACACTCTCAGACTCCAGCTACTGTACGGCCAAAATGCATACTATTGGCTGGAACCACCCTCGCTAATCTCCCATTTAAAACCACTTACGGCCCATTTCAGATCTAATCAACCATGGGCGAAGATTCGCTCTGCCGACATTTATTATGTCGCCAAACGTTTGATCTTGCACCGCGAGTGTGGAGATGTGTCAGAAAATCCCGTCATGCCTGTCAGGTCGCTTCAGATATGGATAGATTTCCATTTCACAGCGCGTCCTTCCCCATCTGTTGAGAGCCCGCCACCTTGTTTATCTACTCAGATGACAATGCGCCGTCCTCACCGAAGTCAATCTTTTCAGAGGTCTTTGTTCAGCAAAACTCTTCACAACTTGTGACCAAAAAAACCAACCCACTAGAGAAGATAGTGGTTGTTTTTTTTTTTTGTTTGTTTGTTTGTTTTTAACAAGGGACCATTTAGTTTAAGTACTAAACGATTGAAAGACAATCAGATGTATCAAATACGTTTAATGAATGAATTAGGTTGTTAGGTTAGTGTGCAGTGATTTTTTTTTTTGTTTGTCAAATCACAGTTGGGTGCAAACTATTTGGTAACTGAGAGGCCATGACAACTCATATCTTGGAGGAGAGTGATCTGCACTCTTAATTAGGTCACACTGAGGTGTACACTTTTATTTTCCTGCCAGGGGAAAGAAACTGGCTCTATTATTTTAACGTCTCACAGCGTAAAAGAAAATTAATCTGCCTTATTTAAAAGGAAAAGAAAAACAATATCTGTTGTGTTGATTCCAAATGCTGTTCCCAGAAGGGACAGTTCACCCACAGTTGGAATTTCTGGTATTATCTGCTATATATCATGACTTTTTTTTATCCGAATAGTCACCAGTCTGGAGCGTCACGGCATTAAAGAATTTCACCCCCGCCAATAGGAGCCTGTGACAGCCATGTCCTCAAAGCTGAACAGGAGAAAAACAGACCTTGTCTCCACATTGCTTAGGTAGCGCCATCTAAGTATTAAACAGTTTTGGCAGTCCAATGTGTCTGGAAACAGCAACTGTAACATTATGTTTTAAGCCAAAAATAAAATATAGTAATTCCAGCTAAGGGTTGGGAAATAAAACAAAAAATATGGCTTTATATGATTGCTGTGTGGTATTAAATCGCAAGTTCTTGTTAAATAGGGAAACATGATCAAATAGATGTACCGTTGAGGTATTTATGGATGTTCTCTGAAAATATATGTATTGATAAATTCTAATCACTAATTCAGGATGAACGTTAGATGCCTCAAGACCTACATTTAATTAATGCCATTTATTTTTATTGCACTACATTTGCGTCGTTACCCCACAGGGCAAGTGCGGAGATGTTTACGCCATTAGCTCAGTTGAGTGGCCTTTTTTATTAGCCACAAGATTGTTTTTAGGCCCCCGACGTCACAGCCTTGTTTATTTTTGGCTGCGAGCCTCGTTGGCCAGACAGGAGATGTCATCATTCCATCGTGGCTCCATATATTTATGAACAGGGCAGCTTATGTTCTATTTATATCTTAGCATTCAAAATCCCAGAGGAGACCCCCCCAACCTCAGCTGTAGGCAGATTTCTCAGCCGGAGAACGAAAGCAGGGGTGGGAGGGGCGTTTGGATGGATGGATGGATGGATAGATATATGCACATCCCCTGCAAGAATGTACACATTTTCAAATTAAAAGTACACACACACCTACGCACAGTTGCTGTCAGGTCGGACCCCTCGCAGCAGCATCTTGCAGAATGGAGCTTCTCAGAGTCAGTTCATTTAACCGGCCGAGCCTGATGGCCGCTTCTCCGCCGTCTTGCGGCGGCTCACACTTTAAGAGATTGCAGAGTGAGACCACTCCTCACAACAAGCCCTCCCCGGGGAGATCTTGTCTTCCTCTTTCTTTCTTTCCTTCTTTCTCTCTTTCTTCCTTGGCGGTGCCGCTGAGGCCCCTTTCGCTGTCAGATTCCCTCCCTAATGCTTTTGCCCCACTTTGGAGCGACACGACTTGAGGCACGTCAACGGGGCCACTCGTTTCTAGTTCAATTCCGCAAAAAAAAACGTAAAAAAAAAACCCTAAAAAATCTAAAGAAAGAAAGCACAGCTTCAGTCACCATATTAAATTAGTGAGATGGCATTTTCCAACCTGTGCCTCCTGATTGATGCGCTCTTTTTTTTCTCCAAAATGTTTTTTTTCTTACTGGATTTAATTGGCGACAGGGAAAAAATGGGTAGAGCCGGTATAAACAAGTCAGCCGTGGATTAACTGCACCGCTGCTGTTTTGCTTTCCCTCTGTTGTGTCCTTTTCTTTTTTGTGATTAAAATATCCCTCCTGAACTTTACAGCTGCATTATTTTTGCTATTGTTGCAGCGAACAGTTTTATGGTGTCGACTGTGGGTGGTCTGCTGTCAAACCCACTTTTGTCTCTGTCGCACATCAGGCAGCAGACGCCACAGCGAGGAACACCGCAGTACACGTGCACTTCACCCAGCACGGACTGGAAACGGCCAACTCCGCTCGGCCACGTGGCCAACTCTTGGTGATTAGGCCGCTCTCCAGTGACTGTGCTGCTTACCTGCCCAGAGAGCGGTCTAATGATGGCCATTAACACCAGCAGCCCTGCCAACTAGTTCTCATGTCTGGCACTGGCAGTGAAATGGCACTGACCCAGTGTCGGTGGACAGCGGGGGAACAAAAAGTGGCACAAGGATGCTGGAATTGATTCAAAACTGTCCAACCCAGAATTAAACTAAAGCAGCAGTGGCTGAGATGATGGATTGGTACAGGGAGGAAGTGACGAGCACTAAGCCGCTTGTTGGCAAAAAAAAAAACAATGCAACACTTCATCTTGAATCATTCATCCACGATATACATCAATCAATCAAATCAAATCAAATTTCATATACTATTTAGCAACGAATGCTGGTATTTGATACGACCCGTAGAAAGAACATGGCAAAACACGCAACACCTTCTGCAGGGTAAGAAACATCTCAAGAAGTTTTGTTCCATCACATGTCACCACATATGGTCTCCCAACTGTTTCTTCCCTCTGAGACATCTGGCTGGGACACTCTTTAGATGTATTTCATGGTATAATTGGGTATAACATGGGGGAATCTTAACAATTCCCCCATGTAACTGTTGGAATGGTTCCAAGTGTGTGACAAATGTTTTTTTTTGTCCATGCAAAGAGAATTCTCAAGTTTGAGAATGAGGGATAATTATTTGAAAACTTAGTATTATGTTACAAATATGAAATAACAGCAACTGACAACAGTTTTGTTCTCTGTAATAGTTTCTTTCTTTCTCGCATTGTCACGTTTTTCAGTGGATATTATTTGCACCCCAGCTCGCGGTACAATCTCCTCCCTGCAGGGAAGCAAACAAGCTCTTTTCTTTATGTAAATGTTGAAACGCGTTGCTGTCGAGTCCACCACGTGACATGGTCCTGTTTTGTTTTTTTGTTGTTTTTTTTAGCGTTGGAAGGTGTACCATAGCTTCTCGCCTCAGATGTTGGATGGTGCCGCTGGTTTGTTCCACAGCACCAAAGTGGCAGCAGGCATGAGCAGAAAGAGCATTTCACCAAGTTGCGCGTGACGGAATCAGAGATGTGAAGGAGAAGCTACGTGTGAAGTCTCGTTTGGACAATCTGCCAATCAATTGGACTGAACGTTCAGCTGTCCGTCTGGCCGCCATCACATTTATGGAGATTTATTCGGGAAATATTGTCACTGATAGAGATTTGCGCCGGCGTAATGAGCCCCCCAGGGTGCTGCCGAACAGACATTAATGGCCAACCGACACTTACAGCTCACTTCTTATCCACGTAGACGAGTGCGCTGCGCCGTGCCGTTCTCAGCCGTCAACGTTTGGCATCTAAGTCGACGGCTGCTCAAGGACGAAATAAAAGCTGAAGTTTTGGGGAAATTTTTGCAATGAGATTCAAAGAACGCGACTGGTCGCCTTGATTGTAGCGAGGCCGCTTGGGATTTGGTGTTTTGTTTGGATTTTTCTGCTTTTTCTGTTGTGCATCACCAATTAACTGTGTTGGAATGAAGAGATTGGTGCATGTTTAAATTTTCAGAAGGCATTCCATTGTGAATCGTTTCCTCCCCGTTATAATAACTGGCTACTTTATTAACTCGGGTACCTAATAAAGCTCCAGTGAGTGCATTTCTATATAATCTGCCTCAAGGCTGGATGTGTTGCGGCTTCAGATATGTTATTCTTGCAGTCCTGGGTTGTGACCAGTGGTTATTTTGCGCTCCTGTTTTCTCTCTTTTCTCCTTCTGACCTCTGACCCCTGCCATCAACAAGGCGTTTTCCTCCGCACAACTGTCGCTTGCTGGATATTTGCTCCCTTTCCCATAATTCCTTCTAAGCCCTGGAGGTGGTTGTAATGTGGTGAAAATCCCAGTAGATCAACAGCTGTTTGTGAGACAGTCAGACCTGCAGCGAACCAACAACCACATTTAATCACGTTCAAAGCCCAAAGTCAGCCATGGGATTGGTTGATTAGCTAAACTGGCCAGCGAGTGTTTCTTCGTTTTTCAGATTTCAGCAAAATTATCTGAGATGCACATTGTAGGTAAATCCAGGGAAGCGTATCTACCTCTTTCGCCATGAATCACTTGTCGCCAGGAGAGTTGTTTTCCTGTTGAATTATTAAATCTACTGTCCTTGAGAGGAAGACAAAATATTGTCAAGGATGGCAATATTTTCCGGGGTAATATTGCTGTATTTTTTTCTTGTTATTATTATTATTTTTTACCACTGGCTGGAAGGAAAGATCCAGCTGACAATGCTATTATTGTACCGTAGCAAGAATTATAATGGCCGTCTCTTAAACTCCAGGAAAAGGCAATACAGGGGCACTAATTCACATTCATAAAAACCTTACCGTAATATTGATTAATATCTGTTGGAACGAGACAAGGATTCTGGTGGCAGAAGAAAAGGAGGAAGGCAGATTTATCCCTGGTTATATCTCACGGGCACGCTCGCTCGCTCGGCGGCTAAAGGAGAGCATATTGCGGGGATTGAAGCAGAGCGGCCAATGAGAGAATGGGGACGGCTGGAGAGGGAACAGACTGTTGACGACAATCTGACTGCAATCCATCAGTCGCCAAATTGCGTGGCGAGCGGCGACAAAAAAAACAACATAGAAAAATAAAAGAATGTTACCCCCGCCGTTAACGTTGCTGTTCTCATAAATATTCATCCCAAAAAGTCATTTCTGTTCATACAAAAATGCCTAAATGAACATGTTTATGAGTGATATTTCAATTTCCAGTGTGAAAATGGGACTTTTTGTGTGTTGACAGATTACTAATCTTTGTGTTTTCACCCTTTCCCCTCCTTTTTTTATTTTTCTTCTCTCTGTCCTCGCCTCAGTCGTGCTGCTGGATACGACGTCGGTGCTGGGAGAGCTTGGCTGGAAGACTTATCCGATAAATGGGGTAAGATGGACATTTTCTTTTTTATTATTTTCTTTCACTGTACACTTTGCCTCTATTCAGAATACTGGACTGAACAACGCATCTTCAGTTATATTGATTTTAAATAGGTCACCTGGGTGCAGTGATCCGTTTCATCCTTGTTTTTGTTCTGACCCCTCTGCCCACATGGGAAATACTGTGACTCGGCCACAGATAATGAGTCAGTGTCTCTGAGGAAGCTTCCGTTTCACCATACGATTCTTCTCTTTCGGTTCCCGCCCAGTTTGTGACCGTGGGGGCCGCTGACACATTTGACTGATTTCCGAATGTTAGCCAAAGGAGGGAGAGGCAATCTGTCTGGCTCATACGCATGACTCAATTATCTGCACGCCAAAGTTTTTATAGACGGCGGCAGCACAAAATCAATAACCTCAGCCACGTTTACGCCACTCGGAGAGACAGTACAGGCTCACACAAAAAGAAAAAAAAAAAACCTTCCACTTTGCCAAAACTCAAACTTCAACTCCCCTGTTTCTTCTCCAGTTGCCCCTTGGATGCATGTATTGTTACTTTCTCTTTATCTCTGCCACTGAAAAAAAGAAAATGCGAACTCATCTTCCCAGACAGCTAATCTCTTCCGCTTCAGCCTGTCCAGCCGAGATATAAACAACTCACCGAGGAGAGATTTCCATGTGAGACTAGAACTCTACCAATGCACAATACACAATGCAATATTGTTGGATCAATAAAAACACCAAAACACCAAAACCTAAAATGTATATGCTGGAAGAGCCAGTATCCTGGCAATGCTGGAATACTCTGGAAAGTCAAACAGCAAATGCCTTGACAGGAGTTCTCTTTACCCTGCTGTTACAACATGGAACAGTCTGCCCCCTGCAGTTGTTGGATGCATTACATAAAACAATATTCATGCCTTTAAAAGAAAAGCCTTTACAACCTTAACACCTCGTCAGTATGTCCCACGAAACTCAAGGACATTTAATCGTCTAACATCCCGTTTATATATACTCTTGACTGAGTAGCTACAGATCACTGATTTTTCTGAATGTTATTCAGAAAGCCTGTATCTGCCCAAGCATAATAATACTACTAATAATAAAACATCCATGGTTTATTGGCATAAAGTGCCTGGACCTTTAACAGTATGTGTAGTGTGTGTCTGCAAGTACCACAAACACAGACTTCAGCGTCACTGAGCGAGGTTTGTGGTTGCAGCATTCGTTCCAGTGTCAGGTTCCCTGTGACGGACGTGAGTGTCTTTACAGAAAACAAACGATTACATCGGTGATGAAGACGTCAATCTAGGTGTCCGTGGAGAATCTACCCAATCTATTTGATTGCACTTGGTCAGTCGTCACCAGAGAATCGTGGTAATGAGTAGTTAGTAATGAGCTGTGACATCTGTTATGGAGATTTCATTTGTCCTTTGTCGGCGGAGAGCGATGATGAAAAACGCTATGAGCCCATGCTGGAGTATAAAAGTCTCCCCACAGAGACTGAACCCAGCGGTGCCTTAAAGTCGGAAGCCGCCCTCTTGCTATGACATTGCCTGGAATGTTACAAGTGACTGTAAGATCAAAAGGTTGCAATTTAGATTTGATCCCACGAGATTCAAACAGGAAAATTGGATAGCTTTCTTAACAGCATTTCAGATTTCCATTCCCGCTTCTTTGTTTTGATCTTATTTATTCTCTTTTATTTGTAATTGTACGCATCGCCCTTGTGAAGCGTGAACCCGATGGTTTGCTGAAGCTGCAAACCCAATTTAAATTGTAGAAATGCTATGACGGTTAACTAACTTGATCTGTGATCCTTGAAGAGAGCCGATATATGGTGAATTTTTCAGCTTTACGACTAGATCTTCAATTGCAAAGAGCAATGAAGCAACGTGGACTTTTTTTTTGTTTTTTCCGCCCAACAAAACTGAGTTCATAGCAGCTTTTGGAATGTCGCAGGGTCTGCTGATTTCATAGCTCCTCCATGCAGGAAGGTTCCCACCAGGTACCACATTCCTGCTCTGTATGTATCCCCCCTCTGCCCTTGGTGGTCCATATCAGGGCCTCATACAGCAGGTGATTACATCATGTAGGTCGTGGTGACAGCTGTCCGCAGCATTAAAAAGAGGAGAAAGGGAGGCTGCTGCTGCTGCTTCCATGATTAAGCTGTCAGCCCGCTCCCCTCCTCACTCACCCACCGTCCGCCCCGTTCACCATTAATATTTAAGGCGCTGGAGTGAGAGGGCCTGAGGGAAGGTGTGAAGATCTGGAGAGGTAAAAGAGTTTAAATCCTCCTTGCTGCCGAGGAGCCGGCCAGGAGGAAGTCAATCCCTGCCATATTAGACACGTGCACCGGCGACACGCTAATACGGCGGCAGCGCCTCCCAGAGGCGGAGTCTGGTTCTAGCCATGGATGCAAACAGCCAGAGGTCCATTGGTATAGGAAGTGCAACCACATGAGCAGCTGACGGTGACTGTGATAGGGACCACGCTGAGTGTGTGATACTGAGGAAAAGGCTGATGCTGCAGATTCCATTTCTGTTTGGGACAGGGTGCCATGTCAATCGTGTCAAGCGTTCTGTTTGGCAGCGTGTCAGACTGACGGGGGTTCCAGATTGGAATCGTGAGATCTGTGAGAAGAAAGAACAGCAGCGTCTCAACAATTCAAAGTTTGGAGACTTCAATGCTTGTGTGAGCGCCCCCCCCCAGGGATCAAAATACAATTACAAGCCTCCTCCTCAGTAAACACACACATCATTTTCTCCAGCTTGTGTAACTCTGCACTTGTTACCCAGCGCTCTCTCCCTCTATGCTACCGTCTTGTTTCTCTGTGGCCACTCCTGGGACGTGAGACTCCCATTTGCGGTAACCTTTGTTCTGCATTAGCCCTCGAGGACGTCGCGTCAAGTGCAAGTTTGAACCGCAACTTTGGAGTTAAGAAAGAGTGTTTGTCTTTCCTCCGTTGTTTAGAGTGCCTCAGAATGATTAGAACTTCAGGTGCGTTGTGCTCTTCGTGGCCTCTGGAAGGTGGCCAATTTTTATAGGATCTGGCCTGTCAGTTTAGCCAGTGTGAGGGTTGATTTTTCTGCACTTGCTGTGGGTGCACGTGTGTGATGAGCAATGTTGCCTGGTGTTAAGAGTTGACTCAAAGCCTTGAGAAGCTCCAGATTGTTAAGTAATCATGCTCACTGTGGAAAGCATTGGCCCAACAGGTCGACGGGTAGTGGGCGTATATTTTGGCAGGATGGTGTCAATAGATCGATGATACATGGTCAGCACGTGTCTGTGATTGATATCAGATACAGACTGAGGTGTTTGCCTTTGACCCGTTGCACTTTATGAAGTTGCTAGTTAACGTCTTGTCTTTGTGAAAACACAACGGCAGCGAAAGTTTAAAGTTTAAAACGACAAAGCTATCGAAGGTCATGCAAAGTCATGAGGGTGAAGTGAAGTTTTGCACGGTCCTACCTTAACCTACGTGCTTTTCATGGAAGGGCCACAAGAACATACACACACACACACACACACACACACACACACACACACACACACACACACACAAAAACACTTTTTGAAATTTTTTATTTGACACCTGCTTTGTTTTCTGAAAAACAAACCGACCAGCCTCAGTGGGCCCACAGGGAGAAACGGAGCTGTGATGCTGCGATGTCCGTTAATGACTTTCTAAATATTGGAGGGTCCTCGGTGTTACAAAGCACGCTCAGTCACGCTCAGGGTTTACTCATTCCATGGGTGCACACCGTATTGAACACCAATTGATCTATAACGCATCTTTCAAGGACTTTGACTCTGAAAACTTTTTTCCCCACAGACCAAGTGTGTGTGTGTGTGTGTGTGTGTGTGTGTGTGTGTGTGTGTGTGTGTGTGTGTGTGTGTGTGTGTGTGTGTGTGTGTGTGTGTGTGTGTGTTTTTGCGTGCGGCTGTGTCAGGATGCTGATAACTCGTTGGAAAAGAGGGTCGTTTTTGTAGATGTTTTCCCTTTTCTGTTTTTTTTTTCTTTTCTTTTTAACAGCGGGCGAAAATGTGCGTCTCTATTCTTGGCCTTTTCCCTCCATGTTCTGAAATGCTGAATAGCGATGAAGAGCGGGCCGTTGGAGGGGTGAATGAGAGAGGCAGACGGGAGAGAGGCAGAAGGGGGAAGAGGCTTGATTTGGCGTCGGCATGCGGCCGTGATAAGCTGCACTCAGAATGGGTCGACTCGCTGCTGAAATATGCATGAGTCATTTCCCAGCGGTGTGTGGGGGGTAAGAGAGCGGAGCAGGGAGAGGAGCGCCTTATTTATTAAATTACATGAAACAGCTTTAAGGGATTAAGAATGCCTAATGTTGCCTTTTGTTTCCACTTATTGATATTGTAATGGGAAGAGGGAGCGTGGCAGCGAAAAGAACGATAGTTGTCCATCACGACGGCGCCAGATAATCCTGTTTTTAATCTATTGTGGGAGATTCCAGTAAGGCACATATACCAGAGGCGTGTAAACAGCTTTGTGTGAGCGGAGGTGGGAGGGCGGGGAGGCTAAATGCTCAGCACTCGCCAGATAAACATGAGGCTTGTGCAAGCTGAGGCTCGTGCAAGACAATTGTTTTATTGTGAGTCCACAGTTCCAGCTGGGGAGAGTTTGCATGGGTTGGTCGCAGTTTGCAACAGCATTCCAGGAGCGCTCGCTGAAGAATGATCAACTCTAAACATGGACTTTGATTGCAGTGTCATTCCAAATGAATTGAAGCATTGACATTCATCCCAATCCCCAGGCTGTCCTTGCTTTGTTGCCTAACCATTGACATGCACTATTACCATTGATTTTGTTGACAACAGGTCTCTTTGAGAGGCGACATTGATCGTTGGCTGTTTCTGCAAAAACGATGTTATTGTGGTATGGTATTTTTTGAGGAAGACGTGCCATTTGAGAATTTTGATTTTTGTCCTGTTCTTGTCGCGAATAGAAGAACGTTTCCCATCTGTTCACGTTCGGCCAGTTCTGTGAAAATCTAGTGCAGCAAACAAATAAAATCTGCTGCTTTTGCTTTGCGGTTTGTGCTGCAGCGACGCACATCTCCCCCTCACTAAAAACACAGAGTGACAGTTTTCAGGCTGGACGTGCACGTAGGTAGGTGTGTTACAGCAACCTGCTGTGCGGCCCACACAAAGCGACGCCTTTCAGGCGGTCATTTGCAGGAGGCGCCCAACACCACACAACCTCTTCAAAGAGGCTGTCACCGTAGTAACAGCATCTGCGCTCTCAAGTCATCTGAAGATAAGAAAACAAAACAAAAAAAAAACTTGCAAGTGTCAGTGCGTTAATTACTGACTAACATAACAGAGGTCTCAGAGTCATAACGTCGGGGACAGTTTGCCAGGAATTTAAAGAATGACGGTTGTTTTTGTCTGTTTTCATGATCTTTGTCGACAATTAGAGCTGCCTAACGATCCGCGGCGCAACAACAAAGACTATCTGCCTCGTCTTGACTCTGTTCGAGGGTTTAAGAGGCGACAAAAGCTGCTCCGGCGCTGCTGAACGACTTGACAATGCAGCAGCTTTTCTTTATTTACTGGTCAAAGCAAAACTCAGATGGCTGGCTGGCTGGCTGGCTGGCTGACAATGTCTGTGCCACCAGCAGGTTTGTCAATACAGGAGGAAGGTTTTTCTGGTTTTTCAGGGTTTTTTTGCCATCGAACGGAGGCCGGGATTATTTTTCTCCCCCCGCCGCTGTTTGTTGTCTTTTGGACTGAGGTGGCGATAACAGGAAACCAATAAATGAGCAAACAGACTGGCAGGAGCTTGGGGTAGGGGGGTAAAGTCGCCAATCGTGTCTGGGAGTGGTGTTTAGTAGATTTACCCGGCAGAGAGTCGGGATGACTGGCTCGCCGAGCGGCACATTAAAGGTTCGGCACGCTCATGCAAGGCGTGCTGCGCCGTCTGCAGCCCCCCCTCTAACCCCCAGCACTAATCCTTAATCTTTTTATTGCAATATTTAACCACAGTAATTGATTGCAACTACCTGACCCGGGTCTTATCTCCAAGCACTTCCCTCGCCCCTAATACTATTAGCCCCTGAGAATGAGGCTGAACAACAGGGAGGCAGAGAGAGAGAGAGAGAGAGGGAGAGAGAGAGGAAGAGGGAGAGGGAGAGAGGGAAAGGGAGGGAGAGGGAATTCTCAGCGTCGGTGTCCTTCACCGCTCAGATAAACTTCTCTAAGGCGTGCTGCTGAGTGACGGCCGGCGGCGCTCTGAGAAAGGAAAAAAATGGAGAGAGGAATAATCCAGAATCACTCCACTTCTCCCCACGGAGGCTCTAATATAAAAAAGGTATGATGATTTAGCGCAGCAGCGTTCGTCTCGGGGACCTCTGCCATAACCGGGCTTAAGCAGTGCCGGGGGATTCTTTAATTGGCTTGTTTCTTGTCAGGGACACACCAAGGCCAATACCTAATGCGCTCCCGCTCGGCATCTCGCTGACAGCCGAACATATCCTGACAGCTTTCCGGGCTTACCCTCGCCGTGCGAGGAATACGTTGAGGCCGAGTTAGAGAAAGCAAGGGGGGAGGGAGCGAGCAAGAGGGATGGAAGGCACCGGGCTGATGCCAAAGGGGAGGGAGAAAAAGAGGAGGAAATAGAAGGCGGGGTGGGTAACACCTCGCTGCTGAAGGCAGGAGAGGAATAAATGAGCAGTGAAGCAGGTGTGACTGGTGAGAAAGTGGATCAGTGTGAGATCGGGCAATGACAGGACCAGTGTAAAGATGCAGACAAGGTGTAATAAAATAATTTTAATCGTTGAGGTGTTTATAGCGTGGTTAAAGCCCAAGCCCGGGTTAATATGATGAGGAGGATCTTTAGACGACATCACTATGCTTCCTCTGACTGCTTGCATCACCCGTCTTCACCCCCCCCCCCCCCCCAACTGGCCGAATCTAACGTCAATCAGAAAGTCCAATCAGAAATTGTCTCTCCTAATTCATTTCAGACACACACACACACACACACACACACACACACACACACACACACACACACACACACACACACGCCCACAATGGCGACTGCGTACCGAACCTGTACATCAACTCTGCACTTTCCCTGCATTGATTTTAGTGCAGGGCCAGTGGACCGATCACACTCAGCAGAACATATCTGTGGTCATCGTGATCTGAGGTGTTGCTAAAGTAAACAGGCCGAGATGTGAGTCGCACATGGTGATGTTGTATAATATTATGTTAAAATATATATATGTATATCTGAAGTCAGTCTTTTGTGTCAAAACATTGTAATGTCTTTTTTTTTGTACAAGCATATATTTGCAAATGAAACGCTGCAGTGACAATATTCCTGACATTCAAAATTGCTGAGCGGAGAAATTATATCAGATAAGTGGTGGCCTATTATTACTATTCAGCACCTTTCAGAACTTGCTTTAGGATCCACATTCGCAGCTTGAGTACACATACACACATACACACACAGACACACACACACACACACACGCACACACAAGTGCAACTTCTTTTTCTTTTTTTTTTTACTTTCAGCTGTAGATTGCCCATAAAAACATGGCTGTGAAAGTAGCGGCTGTATTTTTAATGTCAAGTTTTACCGTATGGCTTTTTCCAGTCAAAACTGTTGGTCATCAGTCAACTTTACCTCAGCAGGACACTAATGAATTCTGTTTTTGATTTGATCCGCAGGGCAATACTGACACTATTACGGCAAGAAAGGAGGATACAATTACAACAGTCACTCCACAGCAGATTGACTACAAGAAAAGGACAGATAATTAGTTAAATGCAATACATGCCACTTATGTTCACCATAAAACAGCAGAGAGAAACTGGTAGCGTCATTTCAAAGTGACTGATTAATTACTGTGTAAAATAAGTAAGAACTCCTTGGAGTTTCCTCAGACTTAATAAAAAAGTGTTGCCCCTGATGCCTTCCGTCAAACAACCCAACATCTTCTTCTCTGCCCCTCAGATTATATGCGGTTGATTGATACAGGATTCCTCTTTGCTGCTGTCTATATACCCTAGTCTTGTAATAGCTTTGTGCCTAGCAGAGCAATCGCGGTGCTTCATCAGGCGCTGACACATCCATTTGTCACACTCTCTGTGGACAGATAGCAAAGCAAGGGAGGATTCTCTCTCTCATACACACACACACACACACATACACACAGTGCAGGAAGTGTTGCTCACTCTACCGTACTTATGGTTTTATTGTATTTTAACGTTAAACCAGAAGGATATGGATTTTTGCCGTTGCACTCGTTGGACACAGTCATGAGGGTGAAATCCTGAGTGCCAGAGTGGTAACGGGGCCACTCCTACGCCTAATTCGCGACAAATATATAAACACCAAGTTTAGCGCCGCCCTCACCACTGCCTCACATTGACACTGGAAACCATCATCAGCGTTTATCCAGGGGAGCCCTGAAAGCTCCCTGGATAAACTGCTGGTCTTATCACCAGCGCTGCATCAGAGCTGGAGCCTCAACACCAGAGTGCCACTGCAGCAGCCTCTGTCCGTTCTGGATCTATGTTGTGCCAGTTGAGAACCACTCCACTTAAGTGCTCACCCACTCAGAATGGTTGAGTCTAGAGCTGTGCACAATTTAGAAGTCAGCAAAGGTGACGGATGCCTGCGTCACCTGACCAAACTTAAGTGATAGTTTTCAAGGTGTTTCGGCAGGTTTATATTTATTTCATCAACTGCACTGTTTGTTATAGGGTTTTATTTTACTGCCATTTCAAACATGATTTTTGAGGCGGCTTCTGCAGGCTCCCTAATTCTTGCCTCGAGGTAACTTTGTTCCTCAGCGGCTTTAAATATCACAGGAATTATTTATTTAATCTCTTAACGTTAAAAAAGGATCACAGAATCCGGCACTGTTCACACATACTGTGCCATGTTGAGGATATCAAGTGTAAAATAAGTAATAAACGAAATGAACTCCAAACACATGAGCCCTAGGTGTTGTGTATATTAAAAAAAAGACTTCACACTAGTCCACTTGTAGGTGCTCCCACTAGCTTTATATAATCTCAGTTTAGTCAACTGTTGTGTGGTTTTGAAGGTATTCAAATCTTTCACAACCTTTCATAGTCTTGAAAGTTATATTAAGGCACCTGCACAGGTTTTGGTAACTTGATGTTTCATCTCTAATCTGGTAGTGGCAGGTGGCAGGACCACATGATTAAGAAAACTGGAGTGGTTCAGTTGCGTAGTTTGCTGGGGTTTTTTTTGCTGCTTGGAGACGATATTGGCTGCTGCAGAGAAAAGAAGAAGCGTTCAAACTGATGATGGAGACCAGGAGAGAAACACTGGAACAGGTGTGAACCCAATGATTTTTTTAAGCACAAACAATCCAGCCACGGCTCTCCTGAGATATTGCTTTGATTTAAAATGTATGCTTATTTCTCCACATAATATTACCTTTTATTGCATCTGTTAATTGGAAAAAAAAATTGCATTTGCAATTTTTTTTCACTACCCTACGTACTCTTTTCCATTTTCAATAAAGTAGACTTATGAAAATGTTTGGTGAGGCAGCAGGAACAGGTTCGTCCCCTGAAGCTCTACTGTTTGTCCTCTTTGTCTCCATTACATGCACGCACAGCAGGAGAGGCTAGAGAGAAACAGATTGTGTCTTTCTTTTTTTCCCCCTCCCTCCGGTCTCTCTGTCGAACTTCAGTCTCTATCTAGGCCCCCGACGTGGGAAGGTGGGGGTTTAGAGGATGGCTCCTATTAGAAGGGATATGGTTTCATTGGAGATTAATGTTGTGTCTGGCACGCTCACTAAAATGCACTTAACATTTCATACAAATTCAGAGGATGCTGAGAGCCCCTGCTTCAACCGCATGCATTTTCTCTCTGTCTCAGCCGCTCTCTCTGCCCTAATTGATCGAGCCGGTCAGACAATCCCGTTTTGTCTGCACTTATTTCCAGTCAGGCTTGTTTAAGCATTACAGACTGGAGTCAGATGGCTTCGCTGGGGGAAGATGGCTCCTCCTTTTACCAGAAAGACAGACGGCATCGGGCTAGCCCAAAACCCAAAAGGCCAACTGAAAAAAAAACAAGATTGCACATCTTGGAAAATGGCTGCTCAATGTTAAGCAGATCTAATGGATCTCTGGGCCCGTGCTGAAATGTACTTTCAACTCTGTAGATCATACAAACATATATTCTGTCTTTTAATTTGACATTTCAACTGTCAAGAATATACAAACTCTGTACATCACAGCCTATAAGAGCTTATTTCACAGCAATCTTCTTCCAGCAAAACTAGAATATGACAAAAGGTAGCACAACAAACTCCAATTTACTCTCTCTGAACAGACTGACATCACTTGGCATTTGGTTGACTGGATGACCATGAAGATATTTAAATGTAATGGTTTTGTAAGGGTTGGAAAGGGCAGCAGGATGGTTTCGTGTGGAGGACGATGCAGTTTGCATGCCAAACCTTCGCGGACAGGGACGACATTGCTCAGGGCACTAAACATGCAAAGTGCTGCGACACACGTTTGACAGTAGCAGCTGTGAGGAGCTTATCAGACTCATCGCCCGGTGATCCACGTCTCTCTGTGTTGTCCTACCAGCGCACGGCTATTTGACTCATGAGTCGAATTCGTGACATCACCCCGTGAGGTCATTGCATTGTTCGACAGCTTCATTTCTGGAACAAATGATCAAACGTCTAATCCGTTTCAGGGGCTCCAGCTCGATGTTGTTGACATTCAAAAAAAAAGGCAAAATCACAACAGCAGTTCCGTGTTTGAAGCAACAAAACTCCCGCAACACCGTCCTCTGCAGGATTCTTCTCTTGTATTTTGTTTAAGATGAATATTTGGCCCTCCGGCTTTTGCAAAGTTAACCTTCGCATGACACTGCTCAGCGCTCGCCTCCTGCTTGTCTGCCTCGTCTTGCCGTCTTCAGACACGGCTGCTCTTCATCTTCATCCCCTCTCCCGGCCCGTCGGTATCTTTGCCCTGTTTCTCAAGCATTTTCATGCTCCCTCGGCCCTCCCACAGTCTCCTCTTAACAGAGAGCAGCAGACTGTGAAAACCGGCAATGTGTCGAGGGCGTGTTTGTGCGTGCATTTCATCCGGTACCTTTTGGCATGAGGCAACAAAGGAACAATTGCCTCAATAAAAGATAAATGAAATGCACTTGAACCATATATACTTTATGCATATTTATGCATATTTCCGCTGGTTCATTCTCTTACAGGAGCAAACTGACATTTTCTGTTATAGAAAATGCCACCCTGAGCAGTGCACTTCTTACATGTCTTTGATTTTATTTGAGCAGCAAAGAGGATCCACTCATGTGTTCATATGCCATATTACCTACAACCTCGCCACGGTCGCCCTGCGAGTCTTTGAGCCAGATCAACCTCTCGTGAGTTTGCTCCTCTCTTCGGTTCACTTCCATTTTGGTTGATGCGGAAAGAAATTCTCTTGCGAGTCTCAAATGTCACGTTCACAAAGTTTTTGCATTGTTTTTGGATGATTAGATGTGAAGGAAACCTTGACCTTTGACCTCAAGCCACTTCTTTAGACAGCCAAAAAAAAGACAAGTATTAAGAAATTCCCCAAAGAAAGGAACTTTCTTAGGAGCAACAAAAACATTGTGTGCGACGCCAGTGTAGATGCAGAGAAAACTTGTATTTGGTGGATTTGTTGAGGCAAGATAAGATGAAAAAACAACAGCCATTCACTCACTTTTGAATGCATCAGTCATAATCCTCACATGAACTCGTACTTACCACTTTTTGTCTTGTTGTCACACTAACTAAAAAAAAGCACCACACACTGGAACAACGCTGTTAAAGGAGGAACAGGTGTATTTATGCGCCGGGCCAATAAAAGTTATGCGTGCTTGATTGGATGGCGGCTGCAGCAGGAGATAAGACGGCCTGAGATAGCCGTGACCTTTCCTCCAGGGTCGGAGCGGCAGGAGTTTCTTTATCGCTGGCCGCGTTGTTAGATGCTGGCCCGACTCTCGTCTTTGACTCGTCACTGAAGTGTGTTGACCCCACGATACACTCTGAAAAAATGTTGCTTTTACATCTTTACACCGGCCCCCTGAAAAAGACACAAGACAGAGTTGCGGACGACAATGTTCCCCCAGGAGCTCATTAACAATACGGTAGAGTTCCATCGTCCAACCTATTTTTAATGGCGGCCAACACCTGGATATGTGAACTTTTTTTCATCAGACTTCTTGGCGTGTTTGTGCATCTTGGGTGACCCGGTCTTATCTGTCTGGAGCTGCACCCTGCCACCGCCGCCCGCTGGCAAAGTCTGCGTGTGTGCGTTGGTTGTGTCACTGTGATCTTGCATCAGTCAGAGGCTGCAGAGCCACACATTGACATTCTAGACTGCCTGCCTGCCTGCCTGCTTGCCTGCCTGCCTGGCAAAAAATAGATATGTAAAATGACAAGTCCTTTCCTCCCAGTTTTTTTTTTCTCTTTCCTTCCTTTTCCCACGCACAGTTTGTCTGAACCGGCGGAGGCTGAAGGGGAAGGTCTGTGTCAGCCCCGGATGGGAAGAAAAGAGGAAAGACGTGTGAAAGAGAGCATCGTATTACCGGTGAAGCAAATTAAATAGTGGAGAGTTTGAAAAGGGAGACGTGGTCCGGAGTTGTGACCACCAGTTATTCTGGAATAGAGACACGTTACTGTGTGGAGCCTTGGAGTCTGTATCATCATGTCCAGAGTCATACTTTTATATGGAAAAAATTCAGCAGATTGGTTTAGTGCTCCAGCTCTGTCTGAGACGGTGCACACACACATGAACACACAGCAGCCGGTGTGTTAAGGAAGACCCACACAGTCGTTTTGATCCATGTTTGCTCCTCTTGGTTTCATCAAGATTATTAATAATATTAATGAAAACCTTCGGCTTAAAGGGGCGGTCCATCCAAAATTGAAACCACACCTTCTCCTCTTTTAAAACCACTGAAGCAATTTTGACTTTCATGGACTGAAAAGAGTCCAACCACCGCTTGAGGACTTTAACATGTAACAAAAAGTATGCACGTTATTGTTTTTATAGCTCTTCAGCTGCGTTTTTTGCAATCTAAATTAAATACATAGTTTGTTTACCCTCACTTTTTCTTTTAAGCATATTGTTTGAATTAAGTCAAACAAATAAACACATAAAGTAGTTAGAATGTTTTTTCCAGTCGCTGATTTAAGATTTTCTATTCATAAATAGCTGCTGCGACTCAATGGCTGGACATCAACCGACGGATTAAGGTACAGAAATAAAAGACATAAATGCCAGGCTGCATTGATTTAGTTCCGCGGTGTGATGAACGGTCTGCTCCAGCCAGGACAGATTGGAACCCTCTGCAGACACTGTTGTCGTGATGGACACGAGACTGTAACTAATGGCAAATTATATCACCACCAACGGCCTCTATAAAATGAGACAAACTGCACAGTGTTTACGTAACGTGGCGACAAACTGGGGCGTGTCAATACACAAATAAATTCTAATCTCTTTTTTCCACCAATCATCAAGTGTAACTGAAATAGCCAATAAGCCATTGACAACTCAAGGTATTTATGTGTGTAGACCTGGTGAAGACAAGCTGCTGAAGTTCAAACTGAGTGTCAGAATGGAGGGAAGAGGGAGAATTTCAGTGACACCTAACGTTATGATCCTGGTTGGTGGCGCCAGACGGGCTGCAGGGTCTGAGTTTTTCACAACCTGCTGCCGATCTACTGGGATTTTCACTGCATTACAACCATCTCCAGGGCTTACGGAGAATATTGAGTTGTTGGAGGCCACAGAAAGGCAACATCAACTGGTTGCGACCAAGAGATTTGCAGAATCGTGTTTCTGAGCTGCACGTCTGACCTCGAAGCGGTGCACAGATGAACTCGCCAGCCACTTTATTAGGTACCTGGCAATCACAAGGTGTCCCTAAGTGTGGTGTTACAATATAAATTCTTTGGTTTTGTATTATTGGGATCAGCCAACCCTGGACTGATGTGCCTCTTTGTGCCCACGCCACTGCTACTACTATGCTACTGTTATATACTACCAGTGACCAGGCAACAGTCTGTCTGATACTCCTCATTGTGCAGTGCGGTCACAGAGCAGGAAGCGGTATCTTCTTTCACCCTTGCCTCGGTATGCAGTAATATTGTTCACTGTTTAGAAAAATGCAGCGTGGGGAAGATTTCTCCAAGGCTGCAAAGGTTAAATATGCAACAACCGTTTAATGCGAAAGATCTGTAACACTTCCACGACGTCGCCCCTGCCGGCACCTTTTCTTTGCTCGTACGAAGGCCAGCTGCTTGCTGGAGCATTTGAACCACAGTTGAACCGCTTTCTCGGATATAAAGACGAGACGTTCAAGAGGGTTCACGTCCCCTTGACGTCTGTGCAACTGTTTGCAGCCGGCCCCTTTGATGCGAACGGCCGTGATAAAATTAGAGGTTCCTCGCTGACCACACTCGCTGTAAAATGGCTATTAGTATTGCATTGTTATGGTGTCAGGGAAATCATTTCCGTGCCGTGGGAGGGCTCCACTTAATAGTCGGTTAAACCTGCAATCAAATGTGCCTCGAGGCAACCGCAAACACTTAACAGAATTTCATTAGTCTTGCTCACAGTGGTTGT
This sequence comes from Nelusetta ayraudi, assembly GCF_046127955.1. Lineage (NCBI taxonomy): Eukaryota > Metazoa > Chordata > Actinopteri > Tetraodontiformes > Monacanthidae > Nelusetta > Nelusetta ayraudi. The sequence goes on from NW_027466110.1 coordinate 6,329,333, forward strand.
AATTAGTTTATAGGTTTCTGGAGGGGGTGGGTTTCTTTTCTTCTCCTTCTCTCTTGTTGACATCACGACCAGGATGTGATCCGCGGAAAATATTGAAACCGCTGCTGCTTGAAGGTTTTACCAGCTGGACAACAAAATCGGCTGGCGGAGACGCCCGCCCACTGTGCCCAGGCGCGACTCACAGGATAAACCTCAGCGGCTCTCACCGGGTTTTCACCAGGGAGGACAGGTGAAGCCGTGACCAGGCGGCAGGGTGTCGTCGTGTGAGAGCACGGCGGGGATGACGGATGGGTGCCCGGTGCACCCTGCCGCCTCCCCGGTCCACTGTGATTGATGCTGGAATGAGAGGAGCACATGGTCTTTGGATTTCATTTGCTCAACCGCTGTTCGCTTGCTGCTATTGATTTAGAGGCGCCGGTGACAGGCAGCGGGATGCTGTGGGTGTGTGTGTGTGTGTGTGTGTTCACGCGCGCCTCTGTGTGTGCGTGTGTGTGTTCCGCAGAGAGGTGGCATCATACTTGTTTTTTTTAATTAAAGAATCAATTCCTGGAGTTACACTTGCAACCAGCTCTCTGGGAACGATTCAGTCATGTTGTTGGACAATACCAGTTCTGGGACTCACAGGTGGAAAAGATTCTACAAGTGACTCCCTCATAAAGTTTCTTTTTTTATATACAATCCGGGTTTTAACTCGCACTTTATATTATCTGATTGCAGCTGTCTTTTGTATATATACGCATATTCGCACATGTTAAAAACATACAGCATGACTGTCAAGTTCAAGGATATTTTTTATTTTTCATTTTATTGTTAGGTATTTTTTTTTTTTTTGAATCGCTGTTAGTTTACCACAAGATTGTTCCATTGAGATTCGGAATGTCTTTAGCAGGGGAGTCGTGGCCAGACAGCGATAAAAAAAAACAAATGAACAGTTCAACATTACCACACAAGTAGTACACATAGAAAAAACTACTATGTTCCGTACCTGCTAACAGCAAGGTGAAGTGATTTATTTATTCAGACTTCCCGCGTGTGCGTCTTGCACAAAAGGATTCTTTTGAGCATCATCTCACCTTTTTTGTACATATAGATTGATACCATGATAATGAAATTTGTAGTAGTAATCAAGCCACTGAGCCTCTTCCACCTCCTGTCAGGACTCAAAAGCCAGAGTAAGTTTCTGTGCGCAGGCGAAACACTGTCATTACCGACCTCGACAAACCAAACTGTTCATCACAGAGGATTTCAGTGCCGTCCCCCCCCCCCTTCAGTCTGATTCTGCAACCTGCCCAGTGTCCTCACTGACACGCCTGTGGCAGCTCGCGAAAAATATTTTTCTATAATTCTTCAATCAAGCATCGATTGTCCTGTCGGCTAAACACCACGGCTCAGCCGAGGTTGCCAGATATTGACGGGAAAACCTCCCACTTAAGCCCTATTTGTCCCTAATGAGCCCTCTATGGACTGAAGGCCTGCCTGAAGACAATTTTGAGGAAAAAGTACAAATATACAAAAATACATCTAAAAAAACCTGCACAGTAGTAGAGGTGACAAGAGAACACGTGGCTTATCAAGCCTGGATTTAGAGTGATACAGAATTAAAAGCAAGTTAAACTTATATACCCTCTTCTTCCTGAGCTCAGGGTCACAGGGGTCTGCTGGAGCCTCTCCCAGCTGTAATAGGGCCAAGGCAGGGTGACAACCATTCACACTCACATACACACCTACGGACAATTTAGAGTTTCCAATTCACCTCACATGCATGTTTTTGGGCTGTGGGAGGAAGCCGGAGGCCCGGAATCGAACCCACAACCTTCTTGCTGTGAGGCGTCAACGCTAACGACTGCGTGTCACCCTTGTGTTTTTATCATTATTATTTTTCTGAGAGGAAAAAGCCAGTTACACTGCACTGAGAGCGAGTGCGTTGCCTGAGTCGAGTGAGTTGCTTCAGCACTGAAACATTTTTCTCCGACCTAATACAAATTTAATGGCGCGTGGAAAAAGGAAAAAGTGAGTCGCAACTATTCAATTCTTCCAGTCGGGATCATCATTATTTATAACCCGTACCGAAAGTTGGAAGACGAGATATTAAATTTTGTGCGTGCGCTCTCACTGTCTCAGTTGTAGCCGCTTCTCTTTCTCCCCTTTTGTTTTTGTTTTATTTTTGTTTTCATTTAGTTTTCTCTTTCCCCTCTCACTCTTCTCGAAGTCAAGAGCTGACACCGAGTTCCCTCACGGGCCACAATTCTCCATCTATCTCCTTAATACCTGTTACTGTTGTGCAGATGTAGTGGTGTGTGTGTGTGTGTGTGTGTGTGTGTGTGTGTGTGTGTGTGTGTGTGTGTGTGTGTGTGTGTGTGTGTGTGTGTGTGTGTGTGTGTGTGTGTGTGTTGGGGGGGGGGGGGGGGGGGGGTGCGTGCGGAGGAATGATGGAGAGAGGGAAGAAAAACAGAGAAATGTGGCAGATTTCACAAGTGAGTGAAAATGCCCCAACTGTGGTTTACCTGTTTGCTTCCAGAAAGAGTTCCACAGAACAGATGGTGTTAAATTAAAATCATACATCTTTACAAAAGGAAAACAAAACAATACTTTGCTTGAGAAATGCTGCTTTAAATCTTTTTTCTTTCTCTCTCTTTTTTTTTTTTTTTTTAGCCAAATCCATTTTAAATGCCAATCATGTAACCAGGAGATAATCCCAACAGGCGGATGCGGCGGTAGTTCCGCGCAATTAGATTTTGTCACCTCATCTGTCAGTTTAATAATATAATATTTTGTGTGTGGCAGGTTTGTTTTGCCTTAAACCGCAGCCTAAATTGAGTGAGGGAGGGAAACAGGCGTGCGTAGCAGGTAGAAACTTTGGTGCAGTTGTGTTGTGCACAAACGTCAAGCGGTTCCTCCATTTCGTGGAAGCTACGACGACTAACTGCAACTACCTGACTACATATCTAGTGCTAAAGAAGGTAAGAAGGCAAGAAAAATACACCACATTCAAAAGATCAGACGTGAAGTGCAAAATGTGGGACTTTGAAGACACCTGATGGATGTGCTCGGACTCCAGCGCATCGTAAAAGAAAGAAAGCAATAGATAGGCAGGTAAAGTATCTACTCATATACCCCCCACTTCCCCTTTGTCTCCTTCTCCTCCTCCTCCTCCTCCTCCTCCTCCTCCTCCTCCTCCTCCTCCTCCTTCTTCTTCTTCCTAACTTGCTCCCAGTTCTTATCTTTGCCGTTATTGAAAAAGGAATCCCAGGGGATCGTGGGAAAACACAACTGCGCCGACGGAGCGCCGTCTGTGTGTAGAGAGAGAGAGGAAAGGGAAAAAAAAACGAGGAGAATGGAGTGTTGTTCTAAAGCGCGTGAGGCTTCGGGCCACTCTGTTGCAATCCTATCAACCCGTGGCCATGACGAGAGAGCGCAAGAGAAAAAGATAATATTTATTCAGAGCCCGTCTCCAGTGACCCTGCGATTCCAGTGCATCGCTTCACTCCTTGCCAGTAACGAGAAGCTGTTTGGTGTCTGTCTCACAATGGACGTGTGTGCACGTGCAGAAATTAACTGGCGGGATGAACGCTGTGGAAGACCGACTATACTGTGCTGTTGCTGTGAATAGGAGAACAACCATTGGCACTTGTTTAAAAATGCAGATTGCGGCACGTCCATCTGCAGGTGTGTGTTTGTGTTACTGCAACCACAATCACACACACACACACACACACACACACACACACACACACACACACACACACACCTGACCAGAATGTATCAGTCGAGGATGCCAATATTACATTTGATGTAACTTTTTTCTTCATACCAGGTCATGACACACTCCCGTTCGTGCCGGAGCGACATTTGACTTTTAGATTTGCTTCCATTCTTTCCTTTACAACCACCAGCTCCAACCCCAGCGGTGGAACCATTTAGGTCCTCTAAATGTTTCATTTGGGCGGAGGTGGAGGGGAGCGGGCTGAGATGGCGTGGTTAAAAGTGATGTTCTCAATGGTGCTCCGGACTTTCACGGCCCTAATGAAGGAAGGCCAAGTGAGAAAGGGAGCCGGCTGCCTTTCATGTGAGCTGCAGAGACGGGCTATGAGCGGTCTGAGGCTGCGATCAATCAGCCTCGTTTTCGGACTGATTTTCAATTATGCATGTCGGGGGTGGTGGGAGGGGAGAGGGAGGGGGGTTGGCTGGTGGGCTGCATGGTATGGCTCAAACAGCCTCTTTCCATTTCTGACAATATGTATCATTTAACTTCCTGGAAATGAGAAAACTCCATCCTTTGCTTGCTCTGAACGGGATCCAAACCACTGAGATTTGCAAATGTGCTCGTTGTGATGTCAGAAAGGACATGGATACAATCTCAGGTGAGCACCCAGCTGAACATCTGAACAAAGTGGTGCCTTTTGAGTCAGTCACCGGAAATGTGGCATTTCTTGAGTCACAAAACATAAAAAAACGGAATTCCTTCCTTCTCCTGCGATGCAAAGCTGCAGATCGTCTTGATCAAAACGGTGCCAACAACATTGCAGCCCGACATCATCAGCCCGCTGACAAGTCAAAGGGCCTGCAAGGCGGCGTGTTGGAGCCTGCGTGTGGGAGGGAGTCTTCAGATCAGCTGGAAATCGTGTTTTTTTAAGTTGGAGGGCATTTGGCAGCAAAGTATCTCTGTGAGTGTGGATACATTTCTTCCCTTTGGTCAAATGGCAGCGGCACTATCTCTGCCTCCATCCGTCTCCGGCCGCAGTTTATCCAACAATGATATTTCAGCCCGTTTCATTGCCTCCTATCTTGAGTGATTCGCTCCATCACCTGATGAAAACAATCTTTCTTACAATCCGGCCGCCCACTTATTCCTCCGTCTCCCCCCTTTTTTCGTCTTTTGCTTCCCTCTGCCTCCCGCCGTCCTTCGCACTTGACTTATTATTGGCATTAAAGAATGCAGTCTAATAAGAGGAATGTCTTGGGTTTTATAGCGCGGCGTTAGATGCCGAATCAGAAAACAGCCTTGATGTGCTATAAAAAACGTCCTCTGCGGAAGCCGAGGGGCTGCGTCTGACCTTGCAGCTGCGTGTGCGTGCATGTGCAGACTTTACCTTCACAGTTACATCCACTTGGGTCGTGCGGCGCCTCACAACTGATATTTGATTAAACCTTGTTCGGCGGCTTCCCTTGTTCCCCTCTTTATTGCTTAACCTGACGTGCCAAATGGAACATTATCCGTTTCCGCCGGATTTATTTCTCGCATCCGTCTGGCAAAGAGCCCATAGAAGGCATTTGGAAATGTGACGCCACTTCAGAAAACGCTTGGAAAGTGAGTGGACAAACCTACTCAAAGTGCGCATATCTGTTTTACTGGTTGTTGGGGCCTGCAGTAAACAGTCCCAGGCTTCCTATTGGTTCCCTGGGTGACACCTGATGCACATCATCACTGTGTCTCTGCTAGCAGCATCATGCATCTTCAGAGTGTTAATTAATGAAAAAACAGTGGAAGCTGTAAAATGGTCAGCAGCCACAGTATGTCCGCTGCCGTGGTGTTAATAAAAACACGTCGTCGACGTTGTGTGGTGTTGACAGCTTGCTGCGTCAAGAGAAGCAGTGATAAACATGGCGCCGCAGTTGTAACGGCGACACTTTGGATCACACTTGGCTTCACCCTGGAGTGGGGAAATGAGGCTTCGCTTAAAATGACTGACAGTCTAATGGGAATTTTGCACAGGCTGATTGTTTGGCTGAAGTTAAACCTGTGAGGAAAATCGCTTCAGGTTTGCATCCCATTTATTCTAACAGGAGGGGCTGTAACTTTCCTTTCATAGAGCACAAATCAGAGGGGAGGTGACAGGGTGTTTGTCTTCTGTAAACTGAGCTTCCAATTGAAATACACAATCCAAGTTCTGCTGCATTTTGTTGTAAAGATCAATCAGTGATCAATGTGTTTTTTTTTAATTACAGTTGACAAGTCAGCTGATTTAAAAGACAACGGTTTCGGTTATCAGTGAAGCTGAGGTTTGCTTTTGTTTGCCTCTCAGAAGCCAAACCTCTCTGCCAAGACGGCGGCAGAAAGTGTGAGAGTGTTTTCAACAATTCTACTGTTAATACAGGGGAACAAACAGCCTTTCTGTCAGAGGGCTGTCGACACGCTAGCCCGTCCACAATTAATCTTTTGAACGCATTCAGTCCAACTCCTCCCAGTAGACTTTTAACCGCATATTAAATAAAACGCATGCACTCCGTCTTTGCCCACGCACAGCGCACGGGTATGAGGCAGCAGCGCGTTCGATGGCGGCGGTTTGCACTCTAATCCTTCAGTCACACCTTGAGGGGAACGACAGTGAACGCTTGTCGCCTTAAGATGATTGAATTAGAACATGTTATTAAAAACCATAATGAGCGTGTGAAGGCAAACGTTAGGCTTTGATTACCACTCTCATCAAGAGGTAATATTGAGCTAAGTGCAAAACAGCTTATTACATGCGCAAGCTTATCAGGCAAATAGTGCTGGTAAATTAAGCAGCGGCTCCATCACTTCTCTCCGGACTGTGTTTGCCCATAAAGGAGTTGTTTTGCAGACCTTAATTAGAGAGGAGATCTCCTCTCGCAGGCTGGGGAAAGTGTGTGTGTGTGTGCGCGCGCTTGTGTGTGTTCGCGTAAACGTGTGCATGCGTGTGCGTATGTGTGTGCGCAACACACTTTTAACTACAGAATGATAGTTATTTGAATTTATTGGCTCGCAATTAATCGCTTTATGCTGAGCCTTCCCTTCTTAACCCTAACCTCCCGAATGCATCTCCCGCCCCTGAAAACTGGGTTGATTATAGCGCTTGACTCGTACCAGGAGGCCTCGCTGCTGTGCAAGGCTGCAATTCAGCAGCAGCGTTGTGTGCATCCTGGATTTGGGGCGCTCCGGCTCATCTGCACTCCCCCGGCGTTTCAGCGGCTGGGTTGGATTTCAAATTAGGTAAATGCTAATATTGTATTTTGTGGGGCTGTTTTTTTTTTTTTTTTTTTTTTTGCACGCCTCAAGTTCAATTTTTAGTATATCTCTTTCTGCCGGGCGTGATTCAGGGGTAGCGGTACATTCACTTGCCTTGCACAGGAGCTGGTTTCGGTCTAAATATAGAGCGTGCACAATGATGCACTATAGCTTTTGGAGGGTCCACTGCTGCATTGTAAGCAAAGTGATTTGAGAGTCTTTTCTCCCAGGTAGGTAATTGGATTCTTAGAGTTGGTTGTTTGGAGGGTTTTTTTTTTTTTTTTTTTTTTCTTCTTAAGGGGTCATCCGTGTAGCCAGTCCCCACTCTAATAAAAAGTGCAGGACCTGGAGGGTAAAAACCCCCATTAACTTCTCTCCCATCAACATGGGGAAGGGTAACCCGACGACCCTGCAAAGCTGCCAGATGCCCTCCTCATGTGAACTGGGAGTTCCAGCGATGGTGATGAGGCAGCTCGAGTCGGGCAACAAATTCAGTGCACAGAGAGCCTGGTGGTGGTGGTGGAGCCTCTCTCGCTGACTTTTTTTTGCCCCCCATCAGCTTTAAGATAACAGCCCATGAAATTATCATCTTCTTCTCACGTTTAATTGCGGTGGCAAAGTGGAAGCTATAAATAGTCTCTCATTACTCTTTACATCAGTTTTCCTATTTACATATTCCAATGCCGCTTTGCAAGTGAGGTTTTTAAAGGGTTTCAGCATGTTTTTAAATGTGCCATACAAGAAAATGCCGGCATGTCGAGCTGCATCCACCCTCCTGTTTTTCTCTCAGCAGACACTGAGAGAAAAGCAGAAGGCAACTCGGAATCTAGACTCACTTTCACAAAGACCTTTTTCCAACGGCACCACGACAAGACGGCACAGTAACCATAAATATTCATACCATCAGACTAGACTGCTAATTCTTTGGGGCTGCGCCGTCACTGGAGCTGATCTCAGCCACTCCAGACAAAGTCTGTTCACTCCATGTTTTGCATACAGAAGCTGCTCAGATTAAAATGCACCGGCATCACCAAAAGAAAAAAAACAACAAAATGGTTTGTCATGCATGACATGACAAACCATTTGGTTAACGTGCAGGTGGCGAGGCGCGGAATTGAAAGAAAAAACAAAACAAAATAAAGTAAAAACTTCACAAGTCCATAAAAATTGAGAAATAAAGATTTTTCTCCCTCAGACCGGCTGCTGGTTGAATGAGTTTTTAGAGCTGCTCGCAATAATAATATAGCAGTGACTATAACTGTGTTGTTGAGGCATCAATTTAGTTCTGGCGAATAATTATTTCACTCCTGTTACTATAAGATGGTTGTAGATAATGTGTGGATGACAATGGGTGCATTGTTTTTGTTTTAAAAAAAAGATTTCAGCCACATAAAACCGAGACTTAATATGGACAAATAACTCCCCTTTATCAGAGAGTTACTCATAACTCTCTCGATTTCAAGAATACGGCATATTTAGCCTTATGTTGGCAGCCTCTCACAAATATTATACTCAGATGAATGTTTTCTTGGGCCCTCCACATCTTTCTATGTGGCAAAAAAACAAGATGGTCCAAGTCCAAGAAGCCATTGCCAACATCAAGTTGCGACTAGCATTGCTGCGGTCTCCTTGCCCCTTGTGACATCACACATGGCTGGTTTTCCAGATCAGAGTTTTAAAGTGCTCTTGTGAGAAAAAGTGAGGCAGGCAAAAGTCTTAAATGGTGAATTTTCTCATTTCTGAGGAGTTCACTGGTGTACAAACGACATTGGTGTCAGAAATCATTTGTGAAGTGAATTTTTTATATTATGGGATTTTGAATTCAAGGCGATATGTATGAAAACCAGTGACGTCCACTCACCCTTCTTCTTCTTCTTGCTCCTTCTCCCCTCCTCCTCTCTCTTCGCCCCTCCCGTACTTCCTGTTCTTGCAGTGGGACGCCATCACAGAGATGGACGAACACAACCGACCCATCCACACCTTCCAGGTCTGCAACGTGATGGAGCCCAACCAGAACAACTGGCTCCGCTCCAACTGGATCCCTCGACAGGCTGCGCAGAAGGTCTACGTGGAGCTCCGCTTCACCCTGCGCGACTGCAACTCCATCCCCTGGGTGTCGGGCACCTGCAAGGAGACCTTCAACCTCTTCTACCACGAGACCGACGAGGCCCACGCCGCCAAGTTCCGGCCGCAGCAGTACACCAAGATCGACACCATCGCCGCCGACGAGAGCTTCACCCAGATGGACCTCGGCGACCGCATCCTCAAGCTCAACACGGAGGTGCGCGAGGTGGGACCCATGTCCAGGAAGGGCTTCTACCTGGCCTTCCAGGACATCGGCGCCTGCATCGCTCTGGTCTCGGTGAGGGTTTACTACAAGAAGTGTCCCTTCACGCTGAGGAACCTGGCCTCCTTCCCGGACACGGTGCCTCGCGTGGACTCCTCCTCCTTGGTGGAGGTGAGGGGGGCGTGCATCGACCACGCCGAGGAGAGGGACACGCCCAAACTGTTCTGCGGCGCCGACGGAGACTGGCTGGTTCCCCTCGGGAGGTGCGTCTGCAGCGTCGGCTACGAGGAGGTTGACGGCTCGTGCGTCGGTGAGTTTGAGCGTCTCGGCGGCCCATTATTTTTGCCTCTTAATTCAATAACGTTAACAAAACGGCAAACGGAAATGAACAGGATTCTCTCGGGGACGACATGCTTGATGTGCTCCAAAGAATGAATAAAGCTGCTTCAGCAGATTAGAGTTGTGTAAAGTACGTGCATTATTTCATGAGAGCAGGCGAACAGACGGCAGGAGGTTCGGGATTCGGTAAATTAGGCTGCGCTCTTTCCCTGCCGTTTCTATGTTGCTGCCAGGGACAAAAACAACGAGTGGCACTATTTCCTGCTTCCTGTGTGCCAAACGGGGTAACTTTGTCTCAACAAATCACACAAAAATAAATTGCATTAATCACATTTATCACTGCTTTCTGCCCTGGTGAAACACTCTTTTATGGCCTGATGTCTTATATATTTTATTTGCTTGTCACTTCAAGTGTTTACTCTTGATAATGACTAATTCTCCACGTGGCTCCGCCGCAGGGCTTTCTTCCCTCCTCAAAAGGTCATTGCGTGTTGTCAAAAAAATGCAGTGAACTGGCATGGGGGCCGAAGCCAGAGGGGCTGAAATCAAACTTTATTTTATTGTTTTTTGGCTGCCACAATAGCTCGCTGTGGGTGCACCGCCGGTGTGTTTATACATAGGGAGCGAGTCGAGTGCTGGCGTCTGATTAGACATGCATTGAGGCACGTTGTTGTGTGTGTGTGTGTGTGTGCGTGCGTGCGTGCGTGTGTGTGTGCACGTTGTTGTGTGTGTGTGTGTGTGTGTGTGCGTGCGTGCGTGTGTGTGTGTGTGTATCGCTGCTGTACCACCTGCCGTTCCCTGGGGGTCTTCCGCAGTGAGACAAGATAACCTCAGCTGGTCAGGCAGCAGTTTGATCCTCGGCTCTCTGATATGAGCTTTGGGTTATCGCTGGGAGCGCGGCTCACCAGGTTAAGAAAAAAGGAGAATGAGGTAAAAAAAAACGGCCTTCATTTTGGAGCATCTGTTCTTCCAACCCTGTCCAGGACTGATGTCGGGGCGTCTCTACCTGCGTTTCCGTGACAGTTTTTCGCAAAATGAAAAGCGATATTTCTAAAATTTCACGATTGCGATTTGCAGTAATGGAAACGCAGCTAGTGTCACCTGGAAGCCGTTGGTTTTCGCTCCCTTGCATTCGTAGGCTGTGATCGTTCGTTTGTGCCAACAAGTCACAATGTGGTGTCACTTGGGAAAAAAAAAGGTCAATTTAAAGCCAATAATTTTGCTTTGAACGTCGAACAAACGGCTGCAAAAAAAAAAAAAAAAAAAAAAGACGGTGACGCTGGCACTTCAAAGAAAAGTGCCTTATGGATTCCCATCTGGCCCAAGTTTGACATATGTTACATTAAAGAAAACGTACTTTTACTTTACTTTAAGTGCGTTTAAGCAAGACACGCAAGAAATCAGCAGTCAAAAAGGATGAAATTTTGTCTTTCATCTCCCCCATAAAACTCACAAGCGGGAAGGTTTCTGAAGACTGAAGACCTTTCGTCCACCATCCAGACGCAGATGTCCCCATGCGGCTGATTATGATTCATCTTGTCAGTCACACACTTGTCATCGAGGCTCTCCAGCTGTACTCGCAGCTGCACCGCAATCAACAGGCCAGGGGTCAAACTGCAGCCGTGATGCTGGGGGGTGGGGGGGGGAGTAAGCTGCATCAAAGTGGATGTTTCATTCATGGCCGCCCTTCCAGCATATTTCCAGACTTTTCAGACTCTCTTCTCTTGTCCATTAGCTTCGAGCCCTTTGCGGGGAAGAAACAATTATGATCCAGACCATCGGCTCCGAGGAGACATTTCCCTGGGTGTTTCTGTGTCTCACACGCTTTTAAACATATGTTTAGTGCTAAATTCCCCTTGTCGGCTCAGCCAGGGTCTAGGCAGGGGGCTGGTTTCTGGGAAGGATTGAAGGGAGACAACAGCGTGGATTTAGACTTCAGAAGTGGCTGCGGGCAAAAAAAGGGAACAAGGGGCCCGCGGCATAATAAGCACATCTTCAGCGTCTGTTGATCTGGCTGACAGGAGGAGGAGGAGGAGACAAAGGAGCCTCGGCTCTGCCGCTTTAAATCAACGCCGTCTCCCACAGACGGTGAGGAAAAACGGATTGTAAAATGAGCTTTTCCTCGGAGACAGGATGAAATGTGTTTGCGGGCATGTTCTTTATTATACAGATATTGGTTTGATGTGTTGTCTCCAGTAAATATTGAAGTATTGATTTGTTTGTTCGCTGCCGCCTGCCAGATCCGTATGCAGGTTGTTATTTTTAAAAGAGGAAGAACAGTGCGTGCCCGCGCCTATAAAGCCTTCTCTTTCTGGAGGGCACGAGCACAGTGTTTCCTGCGCCGCTATTATTTCCTCGTCAGCCACACAACCCGTCACGTTGAAACTGCAACGTGTGCTTCACGGTATGCTTCACAATAAGAGACATGAGATGATCAAGCATAAGGTGTAAAAAAAAAAAAAAGTTTATATATATATATATATATTTATAATGTATTCATTAATAATTAAGGATTGTTTTTGCTCACAACACTCCTGTGCAAAAAAGAAACTTGAATTGAAAAACTTTCTACCTTCTGCTCAATATTTTAAAGGGCAGCCACGATGCAGCGAGCCACTGGCAGCAGTCGGCCTCTAGTCTAGATTATCGCATTTTCTCTCCAACCTCCCTCCTTCCTTCTCTGTCCTTCACCTCCTGTCCTCCGAGTAGCAGATTTCACAGCTGGGTTAAGTTCAGTTCCCTTCGGGCTGATGTGATGGTATTTTAGCAGGATTGTTTCCGATCCCTATTCTTCCCACGATTCAAACAAGCAGTGTTATTAAAAAAAAATATATATATAAATAAAAACTCTGCTGAAGGTAGTCGAGGAGCGCCCTCAGCAGTCAAGAGGAAAGGTGACCGTCCGGGTTCTGCTTCAGCCAAATGGCTCCATGAATGTTTTGGCTGCCCGACTGAGCAGGAGAGTAATGAAACGTTGGCGGTTGCCTGCGTGGTCAGTAAAATGCAAACAAGGAGGCGGGATGTCTTTCAGCATTGTTTGTGTCATGTGGAGAGTCGCGCAACTTATCGTTACATTTGAGTTGTAGTCACACCCCCAGATTCCAAGATGGTGGCCTATTCATTTCAATGAAGTTGCTCACCCAGCGCATTCGCCGAAAACGTGTGCATTGGGCCCATAGAGCATGCTCAGTAGTGTCACTTTACATCGTGCCTTTGAAGCTCACATGATCTATTTGGCCAAGCAGAACCATGGGAACCATGGGATTTATTTTGCTGCGGTACCTCGAGTGGCCACTGGGAAAAATCGTCCTGCCGCCATATTGCCAGTTCGGTATCCAGTTCATATAATACATCCATGGTGGTTGTCCATGGATAGGCACTAATGCAATGTGCCGGTTATTTCGGAGCATTTATATCGCCCCCTGTTGGAGCAGCGAGGTAGCGCTCTCTGCTAAAGCAAATCAAACGTTCGGCAGTTGGAATATGGTCGATGGAAGATGTGTCTGGTCGAGTGTGCACGACTGAACTGGCTCAAGTAGCGTTAGCTGGAAAATGTGTGGAAGATCATGCATGATAGAATAGTGTTGTTGAGTGAGCACACCAGATGAGATGTGATTGGTGGACACTGACAGTAGCCAGCAGGTCTAGGTCGAGTAGGAATTTTCCCGTTGCATTCGCTGCTGCGGTCTTTATCTTTTTCTCTTGGAATGTTTTCTATTACAGTACACGCATGTTGTGACATACGTCATTAAGGTTTGTTTCCTCTTTTTGTTTAATGTCTCCTGCTCCCCGGTGTCCCTGCAAGCTGCACTCAGCACAGCAGCAAATGGCCTGTGTTTTAGCTTCATCAAACACACACACACACACACACACACACACACACACACACACACACACACACACACAGGCCACATCGTGCCTCTCGGCTGCAGGACAATCTAGTTGATGCTGCTACCAGCCGGCGCTCTACAGCGGCTCTTTTTGTTTAGTGCTTGTCAGCCGTCATGTAAGAACTCTGTGCACTAGTATGAATAATGTAATCACAGTGTGTGTCTGAGTGTGCGTGCGTGCGTTCATGTTGGCGCTTATCGCTGCCAAATCAGAGCTGTCCTGTGTTTGGTTGGAGCGGCATGTATTAGAAATCTATTTTATCAAATTTTGTCACATTTTTTTTTGTCTTTCTTTTTTACTAATGCTGTGCCAAACAGATTGGGCATCGCTGGCGCAACTCTGGTATTGGAAAATGATGAGTAGCTGTGTGACAGAAGTTGTGACTTTTTTTTTTTTTCGCACTTTCAATTTTTAAAAAAAGAGAAAAAAAAAAAACCCACAAATGGCGGGAGCAGGATGAGATCAAATCTCTCCGTCTGATTTCTGTTTTTATCATCACAAAATCTTTCGAGGTGTTTCGTCACAAACCGATGGCGCTGCAACTGTCGTGCCACTCGGGTGCTCGGTCGCAGCCGGCCTCCTGGGAGGACGGCGGACGGCACTGGAGTAATTGGCCGTGTAACACACCCCGCTGTGTCCGTGTTAATTGGCGCGGCGGTATAAACATCCTGGGGAAAAGTTTCACTTGTAAGACATTTTCAATTACGGGATGGAGACAGTCAGACAGCAATTACAGCACATATCCCTCAGCCTGTCAGCCCCAGACAAATAAGATGTCACAGACGCGCACGCACGCTCGCACTCACGCACACGTGCGCACACAAGTGTCGGAGGATGCAAAGGCACCCGTAATGAATCACCTGAAAACCCTCCTCAAACTGAGTCAATACACCGGAGGCTTCACGACAGCAAACCGCCTGCCGTCTCTAGTCGACGAGAAACACGAGACCCGCGCTTGCGCACACACACACACACACACGCACACATGCACACACACACACACATGCACACAAGCACACAAGCCATCCGCACGCTGGCTTAACATGCAGTCAGGCAACCACGAGTAAGTGTAAAATGTGAGAGACTGTGTTCTTGGCCCGCCGCAACACAGCCGAACACACACTGGTGGAGCCCCCCGCTGGGGAGAGGGTGGGAGTGCGGGGGGGGGGGCTGGCATCAGAAACAGAGCTGTTTACAGATGGGCCACACTGCAGGGAGACGCTGTGACATTTCAGAACTGGATGGTTTTAGTTTAACAAGCGCCCTCCTTCAGGCCTAATTGGGGGTGCTCAGAGGCAGAGCGGCGCGCTTGTGCCAGTCTGCATGCTTCTGTGTGTGTGTGTGTGTGGATCAGAGGTTCTCAGATATTTTTAACCCCACTTCATTTAGAATCAACAGATCCGCGCTGCTGTGAAAGGACGCGTCTGTCTCCAGGAAGGCAGGGTGACGTATCAGAGGCACCTTCTCCAGCCAGCCTTCCCCTACATCACGTCCTCTTTGGCTTTAATAAAGGACGTGGCTACCATATATACTGCTAGTCAATGGTTTGGACACACCCTATGAATTTAATGTATTTTCTCCCATTGTCATGACTATTGATTATTGGCAGTTTCTCACTGAAGGCATCAAAACTGATGCACACATATTGGATTATGTAGGAAACAATAAAAGTGTAAAATAATAGCCACCTTTCATAAAAAACATATTTAGAGTTATTTAATATGTTGTTCTTTGCTGCATAATGACATTTATCTTGCTTATATATTTGCTGTCTTCAGCATCTATCTGCAGTGTAGAAAGTTGTAAAGTTTAAAAAAAAAAAACGGTGTGTCCAAACGTTTGACTGGTAGTCTATATGTGCATATGTACAGTACATACATATGTATGTAATGTGTGTATATATAAATATATAGATTTAAACACAGACAAATTCAAGTGTTTGCTTCTCTGTTTGCCGTATCCTCAGACTTGGCACTGGCGTTATCTTCTGCAGCTCCTAACGAAGAGCTTAATTGAAAGCGCTTCCAGTGCTTACGCTATGCTAATGTGCATCTCCCCCGAGTTATCATTAAGCTCCGGCCGGCGCTGGGAGGACGCTCCTGCCAGAAGTCTGACTCACGTGGCTGGAGCGCTCGCCGGGGGCCCCCAGCGAGCACGAGCGCTGCGGTCAGCCCGCTGCCGGCCCGTCGCCGTGAGACGTCGCCGCAAAAAAACAATCGGTCAAAGACTTGATCCCAGGGTGTGTGGGGATTAAATAACATGAGGACAAACCAGCAAAACAGTTACTATTCACAACAAACTCAACCTATGGACAATCTCTTCTTTAGTCACAATGGCCATGACCAGTTCTTGCGGATGTAGAACACTTTGAGTTAAGCGTGCAGCAACTTCACACCAGACCAGTCACACCAAAATGATCAATTTCACTGTAAAAGAGCAAAAAAAGAGTGCAAACAAAACTTAAAGCGAAGGCTGTTATTTTTCTCTCTGTTTCACAGGTGAGTGATTAGTTTGCTCACAGCTCGGCCTCACGGCAGGGAGGTGGGAAAGCAAGCTGAGTAGAAACAAGAAAGCAGAGCTGTTGATGCAGCCATTTGCCCTTTCATTTGTACAAGCGCAGTAAGAATAGCAGTCGCGCAAAACAGTGACATGCAGGGACGAGTCAGCGAGTGACTCAACGGAGACGAGGAGTCGTGACGCATGAGTTCTGAACGGCTCCTTCAGGTTCTGGCACGCCACCATTGGAAGATAACTTGCTGCAGATGGCCGAAATCAAGCAGGTCTTCTGGATCTGCACCACAGACGGAAGTTGGCCCAAACACAACTTGTGCAGCTTTTTAGAAGAGTGCCAAATGTGAGCAGCACTCCACGTCAAGCCGGAAAACTAATTTTATTTAAAAAAAAATTGTTTAAATACCTTTGTTCTCATGAGTCATAAAATGATCATCATAAAAACCTTTGAACCACTTATGCTGCATTCAGGGTCCGGCTTCAGTAAACTTGCTCATTGGAGCTGTGTCCACAAGCTGCTGTTCCTCTTTCTTTTTTTCTTTTTCTTTTTTTTTTTTTGCAGCGACAAGGTAACTTTTCAAAGTTAACTTTGAATTGACGGACGGTTGTTCTTGGGTCCCGCCGGAGGGGAGAGCGAGGTGGCGGGGGGTTGGACGGGCAGCGCCGGGCTTCTTTCACAACATGTGGAGCTCCTTTGTCTCACTGATTGGTGTTGACCATGCCACAGGGATCAATGACTTGGCATGGTGAAAAATGGCCGCCATCTGGAGCGGGCCGGCCGGGTCAGCAGCGTGCGGCAGCGAGAGGAGGGTTGTCATCCTTCTCCTCGCCGCTGCTCGGTCTTCCCGCCGCTCTACCTGCCGCTGACCCGCGCCCGGTCGGCAGAGAGTGTGCGGGGGGTTGGAGAGGTTGAGGCGGTGGGGGTGCGGGGGGGGTTGGAGCTAAATTGGAAAAGAGAACGAGAAGCTTCGAAGCTTTTCTACCAGTGAGGAGTTTTGTGGAATAAGCAGATCCTGCGAGGTGAACGTCACAGCGGTCGGCACCTGAACATCCGTCACGGCCGTGGTCATGCGTTTTCCATCAGATCCTCGCAGGTGCGCTCGCATATCCAAAAAAAATGCAATCATAAATTGTGCGCCGTGACGCATATCGATTCCTAATGGGTGCATTTCTGGCGCTGATTTTTCTATTTTGATTTAAAGGTCCCCTGTTATGCCAACTGTAGTGGAAGTGCAGCGCTTGCATTTTCATTATTTTATTTTTTTTTAATTGAGCTTTCAAAAGAAAATTCATAAAATGTTCACACTTCTGTAACAGAGTACTGCAGGCATGGGCAAACTACGTGTGGCCCATTAAACTTTTTAATCTGGCCCGCTGAACTTGAAGAAGTTCTATTAATAGTGAGTGAGTTATAAAATAGCTGTATTTCATCAATATTTTCAGTGATTCAAGAGTCATTTCAATTCAAAGGCTAAATATTGTGGGCCTTCAAAGACATTGATGTTGTTGTAGCTGTATTTGTTCATTTTCAATTGACATTACAGAGATGTTTTCTACATACATCCCTTGATATATGTTTTCCTCCTATGAGGTGAGTCACCAAAACACCTGCTTTTTTTTAGTCTTACAAGCAGAAACTCTGGAAAAGGAGGAAAAGAAGAAAATGAGTCGGAATCAAGACTTGAATCGACAAGCAGCCGCTAACTAACGCAGGCACCTGCAGCGGGAGCTCGCTGAGTCTTTTTCTCCTCCTTCTCTTCTTCCTCCTCCTGCGTGCCGGCAGGTGAGCGGTGCGTCTCAGTAGTCGTCCCCGCGGTCGTCTGCGCATCCGTGCTCCGCCATCAATTACCGTCCCTCCTAATTGGTGCCGCTCTCCCTTTTTTGCAGTGTCTCTCTCTCTCTCTTTCTCTCTCTCTCTCTCTCTCTCTCTCTCTCTCTCTCTTTCTCTCTCTCTCTCTCTCTCTCTCTTTCTCTCTCTCTCTCTCACTCTCTGTCTCTCTCTCGCTCGCTTTAAATCTGTCGCTTGATGAGCGTCAGAGGCTCGCGTCTTGTCGCTCTTCAAGTCATAATTGAGAACAAATGTGGGACGGGAGCGTGCTTAATTGGGGTTGTCGAGTTGTTTGGGAGGGAGGGGGGGGGCACCAAGAGATCTCCTCATCTCGACGCATTTTAACAGTTTAAAGAATAAATTATGCAGATAGCGTGTTTTTCTTTTTTTTTTTCGCGAGTCCTAGTTGCGGTGAACTTGCTGTGACTTCTGCTTTGGCTTCCACCTCCTCCCGCCCCCCCCCACCCTGCTCCTCCCCTCCTCCCCTCCTTCACTGGGAGTTACTTCAAAGCTGGGAAGTGATCAAAGACAGCTGGAGAGGGAAAAAAAATAAAAAATAAATTCCCCAATGCACCGGCACCCTGCATACATACATAGATCCACTGCCTGTCTCGGCGCAGCGCGCTCTCTCACTCGGAAAACAAAAGCAAGCGACACCGTCTGATGTTTTGCCTTTTTTTTTCCCTCTACCCCCCCACACCTCCCCCATCTTGTCTCCTCGAGCGCAGTCCTGTCAGACGTTGCAACATTTCAATTGATTTCCCTTTTTTTGACATTTTCTTTTTTGCAACCCCTCACCCTCACATGTGCGCCGTGATTCTATTTTGGCGCAAACGCCGAGAGACTGAATTAGTCATTAAAGGGTATGTATAGCACGACACGGCCCAGATAAGACATCACAGGCGCGGATTGAAGAGACACACTTGTCAGAAATGAAAGCACGTTTTAGGAGCGGGAGACAGCTCCTCCCCAGTGGGACGGAGGGAGGGAGAGGGGGAGGGAAGGAGGTAAAAAAACATGGAAAAAAAGACAAGGGGTTACCGGGGGTTCAGCATTAATGATCAGTGTGTTTTCTTTAAGCTGCAGTTTGTTTATCCCGCAGACATGAAGTGATAGCAGTAATACTCTTAATAATTAAGTCGCATGCGTTGCTGCATCTGCCGGTGTAGAAAATGAATGATTTATTAGGGGGAATGTGGCTCACCGACAACGCGTCGCTTTCAGGATGTGCGAGTTTTGCAGGTTTTACGTCGGGCTTCCGCTGGGACGCCAATTTTCAGCCTCCCACCACCAACCCCGTCTTTTCACTCACTTTCTCTACTTCCATTCACTGATTCACAGCACAGCTGATTCTGCAGCACCGAATAGAAGCTGTGACACATGAGATGGCGCTGTCACAAGAGGGTCGTGGGTTTGATTCCGGGTGCCTGGGTTCCCTCCAAGTGCTCCCACTTCCTCCCACAGTCCAAAGACACACACATTAATCTAATCAGCAACTCTAAAGTCACCGTACATGTGAATGTGAGTCTTAGTTTGTTAGTTATTTTTCTCCTGGTGGTGCTGTGACAAACTTGGCAACCTGTCCAGAGTTTCTGCGGCCCGTCACCCCGAGACAGCTGTGATTGGCTCCTGCATCTCTGCGGCTGTCCGTCGTGATCTTGTGGAGGGAAAAAAAACAACCTTTCCTGAAGCTGTTTCAGAAACTGTCCAGTTACATTGTCCTGCTGCTGGATCACTCGTGGGAAATTAATATTTAAGTGACTCTCCACGTCTACTGACACTATCAGCCAAAGTAGAAGAAGAAGAAGGAACCAGGTCCTAGCGGGATCATTTTGTCCAATAGCTTGATAGTGCGGAAGCTGTCACAAAGCCCGATCCTGCTGGGACTGACCTCAGCAAGAAGAAGAAGCTTTGTCCTGTGTCCAGGATTAAAGACGGAGGAGGCTGTGACTTGGGTACAACAGGAAAAAATATAAGACATCCATAAGGCTTCGCAGACTGATTAAAGACAGTGATGTTTGAAGACTGAGTCCTAATATGTGTTTGTATTTTAAGCATGTTGATGTCGACCAAAAAAAGAGGCTGGAATAGTTCTTGAAGTGAAGCAAACCTTCCTAAAGTTTGCAAAAAAAGGAAATGCAAATCAATTTTCCCCTTAAGTGGTTGGAGTGGCTAGTGTGTGCTAGTAGGCTGTGATAAAATGTAGAATAAGCTGAAGAGGAAGAGGAAGAGGTTACTACTACAGCTTAGCCAGTTGAGAATGCAGAGCTTCGTGAAGAACCACCAATTGTAGTTGAGTAAATTAATATTAGAGTGTTGTTTCCAGGACTGATGGGATACTGGTGGTAAAGGGTGTCACTCTGAATATCACAATATTATTGTAGTGTTGGCCCAGTCTCGACTGGTCTTGATCAAAATTCCCGAGTCCGTCCATTCCGAGACCGAGACAAGACCCAGTAAAAATGCCTCAGAGTCCGAGACGAGGCTGAGACCCTTAAAAAGTGGTCTGGAGACCAAGACCAATCTCGAGTGCTGAATTGAATCGTATCACTTGCATGAGCCACAATTTCAGGCTCGCTCAGAACGTGAGATCCCGGTACTACGAAGGGAATATTGTGATGCAACCTGCCAAAAATGTTGCATCTAAAACAAGAGTGACGGCAACAGCCAGCAGTGGCAATGTGTGCTTTGGTTGCACAGAGTGTCCGTGTCTCGCTCTCTCTCTGTCTCCCCCTCTCTTTTTGCCAATATGTGCTGGCCGATATGACTGTGTCTCCCCGGCTGCCTCACTCTATTTTCCTCATGCGGACAGCAGCGGTGCAGAAAGTGAGCCGATGACCCCGGGGTATGAAAGGCTTTAACTAGCGGTAGGTGTCTCTCAATCTGCCGGACTGCAGCGGCCAAGCTTGTTAGTCACACTGGTGGAATTGAGCACACGCACGCTCCCGCTCAAACACACACACACACACACCCTGAAACACACACACACACGCGCACGGCCGTTTCCCGTGGATAGACTTAATCCAGCCATTGAATCCAGCGAGCTCAGATAGCAGAAGTGGGTCAGTTCTAGAGAGGACGGCGGCGTGAAACCGTTCCCCTCGGGCTGGATTGAGGTCTGAACTTTGGCTGACCTCTCAGCAAGTACAGCCGCACAATGGACGGCCGGAAATTGC
The DNA here is from genome assembly GCF_046127955.1 of Nelusetta ayraudi. Classification (NCBI taxonomy): domain Eukaryota; kingdom Metazoa; phylum Chordata; class Actinopteri; order Tetraodontiformes; family Monacanthidae; genus Nelusetta; species Nelusetta ayraudi. The sequence continues at coordinate 6,350,332 of NW_027466110.1, forward strand.
AAGGGGTGGAGGGTTGGGGAAGTGGGGGGTTGGGGGGGAGGGGGGGGGGGGATCTGTTTGAATTAATGCCGGCAACTTCATTGATCAGGCTGAAATTTGGTCTCAAGCTGTAAGGAGTGAAGAAAAAAACATGCACGCACACAGAGGCCGGAATTGGGTTTTGCTACATGTAACCAGAGGGCTGAAAGTTTGAAAGCTGTGGAGCTGAGAGAGCGACGGTGACGCTTGTAACTTTGCATCAACTTTTAAGGATGTTCATTGAAACTCAAACACAGTGAAGGGGGAGTTGGGTTGTGGTGCTTTATTGTTGCGCATCGTTTATCTCTGCTGAAACTGCTGTTTGACGAAGTTTAGGTTCATTCTGTCATCATTCAGAAATACAAGGCGGCGGATGGAGGTGTGTGTGTGTTGGGGGGGGGGGGGGGGTGTTTCCATAAATGCCAATATTACGGTTGTGGATTCAATCTCAAAATATCAGATAGGCTCCCTTGTTTATCAGACAGGTGACGAGGAGCCGGGTGTGTAATGATGTGATGTGTTGCGTGACTGATGCATAATGAATTAATTAATTTAACATTTTTTCACATATGTGTGTTTAGTCGGCAGCAAGGAGAGAGAGAGAGAGAGTGAGAGAGAGAGAGAGAGAGATAAACAGGAGAGCGGCACCAGAAGGTGATGCATCTCTGCCTCTGCACTTAATGAGCAGGACTTCAGTTCAGTGATTGCTGTCACTTTGAGCCTTATTAAAGATGCAGAAGTAAGTGAAGGTCCTCCGCAGCATGAAATCGCAGAGCAAAAGCGTATTAAAAAGAAATGTTTATGGCCGCACGCCATGCATGCTCGCCTCCCTGAGAGAGCTTCGAGAGGGCTCAAAGAAGGAAGATAAAATCTCTGACAAATAATTAAATATCTCCTCCTCCTCCTCCTCCTCCTTGGAGGAAAAAGGTAATGAAGCCGACACAGGAAGTAAAAGGCTTCGGACGAAGGGGCTGCCTGGTACGATTGGACCACGCGGGACTTGTAAATAAAACAAAAAAAAAAAACAAAAGAGTCTCTCTGAGGCCCTGAGCTCTGCTTTCCGCTGTGCACGATCCGTCGTAGCAATTGAAGCAACAGTGCCACAGCCACAAATCAGCCGTGCATTAGAATGCTGCCGTGACTGGGGCCCTTTTAAAGTGGCATCGCTCCTTATAATGGGGACCCTGGGCAGCACTTGCTTACTGCCAACCGGTCAAACCGCAGCTCGTGCAACAAAAAAAAAGAAAAAAAACTCCCAAACTGGCCTTTTTATATCACAATAAAAGGCCAACGGCTGCAGAGACAAAGGAGCGCGCTGTGACGTCGCCCTGCATCACGTCCGCTGGAGGTGAAGGTGAAGCGGTGACGCTTCAGGAGCTCCGCCTCACCGCCGCCGCAGCAACCTGCAGAGGACACGTTGTTGTTTTTTTTGGTTTTTTTATTGTTTTGTTTTTTTGTGTGCGGCTGCGTTCACTTTAGGCTCTCGCCTCCAACGTATCCATCAGCAGCTGCAGGCGGCCGGCAGGCAGCTCATCCCCACTCAGCATGATGTATGCTTATTGAGCGGCCACGGGTGGAGAGCGGGGGCGGAGGGGGGCTGATTTATCAAGGAATACAGCTTGTTTTATGGCGGATTGATCTGCCCAGCATCTCCATCAGCGAGGCGTTCACCCGCTCCTTTATTCAGAGTGACAGCAGGTAATAAAGGAATAAGCCCAGGGAGGGGAGAGCCATGAAAGTGTTTACAAGTGCGGCGTTTAGCGGCGGCTGCGGAGGGGCTGCTGCTTTTGACATTCGCATGTTGCCGATGTGTCAAAAAAACAAAAAGAAAAGTTTGTTGTTGTTTTTTTTTTTTTGCTGTCACTGCTGTGGGTTTTGGAGTTTCTCTAAGCAAGAAGGTCGCGGGTTGTATGGTCTCCCTGTGTGTGCGTGGGTTCTCTCCGGGTTCTCTGGCTTCCCCCCAAAGTCCAAAAACATGCATGTGAGGTGAATTGGAAACTCTAAATTGTCCGTAGGTGTGTGTGAGTGCGAATGGTTGTTTGTCTCTATAGCTGCGTTTCCATGACCCCTAGAATTGCACAAAACTTAAATATCGCAATTAAATAAACTGGTCATGGAAACACCTAAACTTGGAAAAACCTCTCAATGGTAGGATGGACGGACGGACGGATGAATGGATGGATGGATGGACAGATGGATAGATGGTCTGTACCAACCTGATCTGCAAGGGTCTTCAACAAAATCTTTGCAATGCAGTTTTGTTGCCGTGCAAAGCAGAAGGCCACGTATTCAAGGCAGCCTGCCTCGGCGGCTGTTTATTATTAGCGTCGGTCATATTTGCTCGTTCAAAGTACGACAGCTTCGGAGGAGAGGCGGCAGTGGCGTCTTTGGTGGAGGCGGCCGGGGGAGGGGGAAAAAAAGGTACTCATTTCTTTCTTTCAACTGTGACACGAAAAGTGACAGTCGGTGTCTCTTCTCATCTTCTCAGTTCAGCCTTGTTAATTGGAAGATGGAAGTGGAAATGATGGATAATCACAGATAATGATTTTATTTATTTTTTTAATCCGAGCGCCGCATTTGCGTGCAGGTCTGGTTCAATCTCCGTAACTACCACAAGCGACAGCGCAGGCAAGTTTGTTTAAAACTGAGTTTTTTTTCCCAATTGTGGAGCGGATGAGAAATGTGCACTTAAGTCTTGACCTTTAAGCATAAGGACACACAGGAGTGGGAAAAAAAAATCTAAATGGAATGAGCTGCACAGAAAAAGTGTCACCATCACAACATTACGTGTTTGGCGCTGAACTGCAACGCTGCTGCTCGTTACCACAGCATTCTAGAGCTGGCTTTAGCAGCCCGTGAGCACATTAAAATATAATATTACATCTGATATCATGCATTACATCACAACTAATGAATATAATCAATTAAAAGTCATATAAGATAAAAAGCAAATATAAAACTATTTTATTGTCGACTGGTAATGAGTATTTAATTTGTCATCAGATTAAAACAGCCTCATAATTGAGCCTTGCTAAGCCCCTTAGACCACCACTGTCCAGTCTGCCTACCTTAGCAACTGTAACTATGCAGCAGAGGTCGGCTGCCAGCTGGTTCAGCTCATAGACGTTTCACCTGCGCTGAGTTCTGTTGATTGAACATGTTCGGATTTGTGAGGTGTCGGTTTCCTCAGTTTGTTCCTCTTGCAGTTTATTCTGCTTCAATTTTTACGTCCGTTCTTTCTGGGACAAGATGCACCGTCTTATTTTGTTCTAGCCCGAAATGCAATTTTCTCCCATCGTTCGCCACTGTCTTGAAGGCATCATGTTTGCAGCCTGCAGCTCGTTGCGTTATTTTCCTTTTGGCTCCATCACACTCCTAATAACATGCCGAGGCAAAGGATAACTCCTTCATCTTAAATCTCAGGCTGTGTGTGTGTGTGTGTGTGTGTGTGTGTGTGTGTGTGTGTGTGTGTGTGTGTGTGTGTGTGTGTGTGTGTGTGTGTGTGTGTGTGTGTGTGTGTGTGTGGCGCACCATGCCCTGGATTTATTAAAGGGGCTCTTTCCTCTGAAGTCTCGTCAGCACCAGGACGGGATCATAGACACTGATGAACATCAAGCCCGTGTCGGGGCAGCAGGGGAGACCCAGACCACCAGACTCACTCAGGCCCTGCCGCCCCACTGCTCCCCATCCCCGACGACAGTCTGATGCCACACACACACACACGCACACAGTACACAGGTTACAGAATAAATGGACTGACTGGACACCTGGCTCCCTGCTTGGCTTTCAGTGTCGCCGTTCAAGCAGCCTCAGTACAACAGAATTTTTTTTTTTTTTTTTTTTCTCAGGTTTTGTTGTTTTGCAGTGAAAAATCTTGCACCTGCTTCTACGGATCCCAACAGAAACGGCACCAAAACGCTGTGTGTCACTTTCGCAGTCGCAGTGATCGCTCAGCGACTGCAGTACCAACAGATGCTTGAGGATAGGAAAGAAAGAGATCAACTATTTTTGCTTTAAAGGGGTAAAAAAAAAACAGTAAATCTGGACTGTTATTGGGCTATTTTTCTTCCATACAAAACTCCTCTGTTGTGTACTTCCAGATTATTTTTAACAAGGGCCGTAGTGCTCAGTTTCGCTGTGAGAAAAGTGTGTTGATGGGATCAGAGATGTGTCGGTTTCAGACGATCGTCCTGTCTTTCAGTTTAAGACTGGAGTTGCTATCGGTCCATGTTTACCCATCATCCTTTGCACATTACTCAGCCCCCCTTTCAATGCACATTTTATATATAATATATGACATGTGATTCAAACATTGATATGCCAGCGGTTCACGACGTTGCTACGTTACCACAGTCGTCCGTTGGAGTTCGCTGCCGACGGAGCGTCTCTGAGGCTGAAAGTTTGGCTCCGAACAGCAAATGACTTGTAGAGCCGTGATGTTTTACCACAAGGTTTGACTGCGGCAAAAGGCAGGAGGCTTCCTCCAATGCTGTGATTGACAGGCGACTGGTGAAAAATCTCATATCCTGTCATATAATTTTGTTTTTGTCTCGTCTCAGCAGGATCAGCGCTCCTCCCTCTGCCTGTCCCAATTTCCCCAGGTTTCAGCAGTCATATTAATATGAGGCTGTTTGGGGTTTTTTTTCTGTTCAGCAACACACGTTCCTGGCAGGCCTTTGTGAGACTCTTTCTAAAGGTGTAATTAGTCATTTGACAGTAGACTAAAACTCAGGAGCTCGGCAGGGTGAAGTAGTTTCCCTGGATTTATAGAGCCGGAAGAAACGCACTTTCTGTTCCCGCCGTAAGTAGATCCCACTCATGTTTCATTAGGAGTGTGATGCAGGAGCCGCTGGCTAACAAATCACGGTCTGCTGCGCGCCAGGTGGACAGGTCCGGGAATACATCATGTTCAACATTTCTAACATTGAGGCGGAACACTTACAGAGACCTTTTCGCTGAATTTCCAAGCGGAAAATACCTTAAAGCCCTGAAAAGTACTGTAGTGCGAGTGCAACCTGCGGCTCCATCCAAGTGGAAACAAAGCAAATGCGGCGTCTGCTAATGCACCGCCGTTGTTCTCGGCGTTGGAACGGAGACGCATAAAGGTTGAGCGTTAATGGAAGTAAATGCAAATGTTGCGTTAGTGTTTATATTCTCTGAAAGTTAGAAAAAAAAAAAGTGTTGTTTAGCCGATGGCAAAGAAGTAAAGTGTAACGCATAACTACAGTTTTATATCCATTACCGGCCGACTGTGATCGTGCGTGTGGATAAACAGCAACCTTACATAAAGAGATTGGCTTGCGCCGCCGCAGCAGCTGTTTTATCACAATTCAATGGATTTTCATAAAGAGCAGCGAAGAGCAGCACCGGAGGCTTTTTGTTCCTTTTCTCTCCGCCCTCTCTCTCTCTCTTCTTCTCTCTCTCTCTCTTTGCAGAGAGTCACCTCACGTCTAAGCCGGTTCAGCAATGACTGAAACCAGTTTTTGGTTCCCACGCGACTCATTCCCAAACGTGGTGCAACACGTTTCACAGTTGAATAATACTGAATTCATCTATCTTCTCTGAATCATTCAATTCGTTTTTTCCCCCATAGTTTCACAAAAAGACGGTGTGGTACCATTTAACAACCACTATTGTAGGCAAAGCTTCCAATCGCTTGTTGACACAAATGGCTTCTCAACCAATCGCATGGCTGTAACTAGACGTGATGGTGAAGACGACTTGCTGAAGCTCCAACCGAGCGTCAGAACAGGGAAGAAAGGGGAACTGAAGAGACTTTGAACAAGGTTGTTGGTGAGTGTTCCATAAACTGCTGCTGATCTGCTGGGATTGTCCCCACGTCACAACCATCTCCAGCCTGCACAGGGACACCATGGTCCCAAAATGAGGAAATATCCAGAGAATATCCAGACTTGAGCTGCCTGTTTTCCTCACATCCAACAGTTTTCTGCGCCGGCTGGCACCCGGTGAGATGTTTTGTCGCTGGCCAAAAGAGACCAGAGGGAGCTCAGGTTCGGTCCTACTGTGTGGAGACTATGGATTGTCCTCAAGGGACTCGGTCCAGGGTGCAGTGGGATTGGGGATTCGGCCAGTGACGGGAATCCAGCAGCTAGGACCTGCTGACTGAAGGTGACAGACAGCTGATTAGTTGACGCGGTCGTCAGGCTTTGAAATCCTGCGATTTACTTTCTTTTTTTGGTCATTTGTTGTTTAATACCAGCCAGCAGCTGCTGCACCACCTTCAAAACACTTTCCCAGCGAGGATTGCAGAACCTCAGACGGCCTTTTCCCGTTACTGAGCAATCAGGCAACCTGCAAGGTTGACGACTGAGCAGCCCGCACGCGCGCACACACCTACACCGATTTGTCTGTCGGATAGCACTGTCAGTGAGACTGGATGTCAGCGAGAAGGAATCTATTACAGGATCGATTTGGCCGTGCAATTAGGTGGCAATGGGAATTTCTCATTTCACTTTTCTCCCCCCGACGCTTCTCTCGCGGGAACTTTGAAGGAGGGATGAAGTGATGCGGTGTGAGGGCTGGCAGAGGAACACACAAGAGGCTGGATTATGGAAAGGAGGAGTGTGTGTGCGTGCGTGCGTGCGTGCGTGCGTGCGTGAGTGCGTGTGTGCGTGCTCCTGTGCTCCTTAAACAGATGTGGGAGGATGTTTATGTTTATGTTCCAGGCACATTTTTAATGACTTATTCACTGTTTGTTCTTTAAATTTGGCTGTTTATCAGACTTGTCTTTGGAGAGTTTCCTTTGCTCTCCACTCTATACGTTGCCATTAGCTGATATATGTGTTGCCACTAAGAGGGAGTTTGTGAAACCAACACAACACAACAGAGGTTTATCTTTTAAAACTGGTATCGATAAGATAGATAGATAGATAGATAGATAGATAGATAGATAAAAACTTTATTAATCCCGAAGGAAATTAACATGAATTGGAAAAAAGCATATATATTATACGTATTTATATTTACAGTACTTTTGAGCCAGCCCTTGAGGTTTGTTTTTCTAGGTGTGTGTACTGCACACACACTCGTCCTTTTCCTCCTGGCACTGGTCTCAGTTTGTGAATCCTCCAACTGCAGCGTTTCAACACTCCTGTTGTGAAAGGTGGTGATTTTCTTGCAGGCATTTTTTTTTTTCTTGAAGCCCCTATTACATAGTGAAAGCTGTTTACCTCGGCAGTACGCCAGACAGCAAGCGGGTGGCGCTAATGGTCCCGAGTGGTGCGTGATGAGGTTGATCTTGAATTATAGTCACTGAATTGTTTAAGCAGCTCGGCAGTGAAGCGTTGTTGTGACTCAACGCCGAGCAGAATAATCAAACAATCACGACTTCAAATTCATTGTTCCAAATTCCATTGTAAATCACTTGAATATAAAGCCCCAGCAGGTGTACTGTAACTACACCTCGAGCAGAGCCGCTCCTCCTCACACTTCACCATTGAAGTACTTGTCGTTTATAAGTAAATACAATCAAACAACATAAAACATCCCAGGTTTCCTTTCTTTTCTTTCCCTTGTTAGAAACGGATGAAGTTAAATAAAAGTTGAAAAGTTCAACATATAGTGTCCTCAAGATGCCACTTAGACCTTGAAAAGTGATCCGCCGCCCCTGCTGCTGCTGCTTCGCAGCCCATAATAATCCAAGCACACTCACACTGCAAATTGCAGCAAAACACACTTGACAGAAGACATCAGAGCCAATCAAACCAAAATAAAAGGCCGCCGGGCGTTGTGTGGCAGTCGAATCAGTCGTTATTATGTGTGCGTTACAGCGTTTTGCAAGTCTTAGAAGCTCTAGTCTGATTTTATGTATAAAAAAGGAAATAAGCCCAAACAAAACGCTCCTTATGTTCCAGCTTCCAAAGGTTTCTTTTATATTATTATTATTATTTATTCTTTCCGGCCTGAGCTAGAAGCACGAACCGCTGGCAAACGCCACAGCATCAAAAATGAGCAGAATTCCTCTAATTCTGCTAAAGCCAGGCGGTTCCTGCCCCTCCGTGATGGTGACGATGAAGACAATGATGATGGCCAAGGTTTTATTTTGTTTTCTTCGCGTCAGGACGAGCTGCCCAGAAGGACGGAAGAGGCCGACGGAGAGATTTAATGAAGCTTCCTCTCCCGGCTAATTAAAATTTCCTCTCCTGCGCTCCGTCATTAAGCCATGCTTGAGCAGGAAGGTGGGAGAGAAGATATCCTCCGAGTTTTCATTCTGCTTCTCCCTTGCAGAATCAGGTGCTGCCGCGTGGGTTGGCTGGCTTGACTGTGTCTTGCCCGAAAATACAATAAATACGACATACAACAAACGCCGTCCTCGGCGTTCGGTTTTGGTTGCGACGCCGCTTGAAGCCCACGGAAGCAGACAGTTGCAGTAAAGTGCTGCTGGTCTCAGCCCGCATTCACTCTTCCCAGCAGCCTCCCTGTGCCTGTGGATAGGCTAATGGGCTGCGGCATCATCTTCTGACGCCCAGCATTTTATTTATTTATTTATTTATCTATTTATTTATCTATTTTTTCCCCGCCTGATGCGCTCCAGCCTGCCGGAGGACTCCGCCGGGGGTTTAATTGCGAGGGAAATGCACAGATATGTACTTAATTAAATCCCTTTACCCAGGCATGTTGTCTGGCTTTTGCATTTTATTTAGAGGCGCCGCTGCGCTGCTAACTGTGCCGTGATTTACTCACTGCTTTATTGCAGTGTGTGTGTGTGTGTGTGTGTGTGTGTGTGTGTGTGTGTGTGTGTGTGTGTGTGTGTGCATATATATATATATATACATATATGCATTTTTTAATGCAGCAGAGGCAGGAAGTGGCTTGAGGTACAACCTCTTCCCTTAAACCACCCCCCCTCCCCTCACCCCCACCCTGGCAGCCTCAGCCCTGAGCTCAGGTAAAGAGCCACACATTTAACAGCATTTAGATGATTTCCATATGCTTGTTTTGATATACAGCGTTTCTGGCTGGTCGGGGAAGCGTCTCACCCCGGGGGCTTCGTGGCTCCCTGTGTTATTATGCAGGCTGTGAGGCGGCTGCGTGCTGGAAAATAAACTCCGAGCGAACACAGAGCAGCAGTGGCAGCAGCAGCAGCAACAGCAGTCGAGGCTGACGCGTCGCTGTGGCCAACTGGCGAAGGTTCGCTGGAATTTCAAATCAGCCCATCATGTCAGTGGTTCTGTCATGTGTGCATGTGCCAGATCGCGGTCATATTGTTAGGGTTGGGTTAAAAAAAATTTGGCACAGCAGCAGAAGTGGACAGATCGCTGGTCTCGTCTGTCACGGCGGTTTGGTTACTGCTGTTTAAAGCACTTTTGTCTTTTTTTTCATCCTCCCCATCTCATCATCTTACCTGCTTCCAACAGAACTATAAAATAATATGCACCTAATGATCCATCTCCAATAATGTGAGAAATATTACTGCTGCAACTGCACTTTTTTTTTTTGGAAGGGCTTGACAAATGGCGGTGATAAAAATCAGTGTTAATCAAGACGGTGCTCGAGACAGAATGCAGGATTTCCCTTTAAATTTCCCCTGTTGTGTCGTCTTTGTGTTTCAACTGTCGCTTGATTAACTTTCCGAAAGAACGATTCTGGCTCCTTGCCAAGACTGATGCCCGGCTGGACCTCCCGCATGTTTGAGAGGAGATAAAACTTGGCTGAGGGTCGTGTCACTAAAACTCGGGAGAAGAAACAATGAAGTTTTAGTTTGTGACATCACTGGATGCAGCAGCAATTTTATAATTGTTTTGAAACATAGCATCTTAATTTAACAAAAATAAATAATAAATTCACAGACAGAAACTCAAAGGTAAACTCCTTTTGGCATAAATCGGAAATGGAAGATGTTCTGTTTGTGTATTTCACATGGCCAGATACTGAGTTGGTGAAATTAATTCTTGTAAATATCTTTTTGCATTGATTTTTCACAAACCTCTGAAGAGGAACGGCAGAAGTTAAAAGTTTTCTAAAACAAATCAAGTTCATCTAATGAGTGAACGGAAGAGAGGGCACATTCATTCACTTCTGTGCAAATAAAAACAGCAAGAGCTGTTGGGATGTGAATTGGTTTTTTAATTTTTTTTTCACTTCAAGTAAAGTTTGAATCCCACTTTGGAGACTTGAGCATTTAAATTAATGAATTGAAGGTGTTTCAAGTTGTTACTTGTTTTGCTAAACACTGCAATATCGCTCTTCACAAAAAGTAGTAAGCATAATGCAAAAATAAACTTTATTTCATTCCCGGAAAGAAGAAAAGCTGATTTCTTGCTGCCTTCCTCCGTGATAAATATCTCACGAGTAACATCAGCCGTAGAACTGTTCCTTTGTTTTAATCTAAAAAGAAATGTAGGAAATGAATAACAGATGCCTGTTGTCTCTACCTGATTTCCTACCTGAATTCACTTGTTGGTTTAAGTGGCCGCCTGCAGAACAGTAACCTCCCAGAAGTCTTTGGATATATGTTCCTTCACGGGAAAGACTCACATGTGACACTTTACGCAATCACGTGGCGGCTTTGGCCACCTTTTTTTTTTTTACATTTGCGAGCGACAAACTGCCAGATTCGCTGCAAAACTTCTCATGAGTCACACCTATTAGCCAGCCTTAAGCCGACGTAGCCCTCCATCTGTTCTCGCCCATAAATTCTTAATACGGAAAAAAGGGGGAAAGAACACAAGAACATCCACGATTAAAAATAGATTCTGCCGTCGATGCAGCAGCGTCTGCGTGACCGACTATGATAGGAAGCAGCTCCCCGGCAGCGGCGGCTCTATTTAACCGTCGGAGGCCACATTGTTGAGGCCAATGGCGTCCTGCAGCGGCGGTGACGGCTTTAATTTGGTAGCCGGCAGCCAACGTGATTAGCGAACAGCAGGGGGGGTTGGACTGCAAAGTGGACCGAGCGCCTTAAGGGGGGTGAGAGCACGGTGGGGAAGAGAGGCGGACGGAGCGGGCAGCGGGCCGATTGTCGAGGCAGATCCACACAAAGGCCGCAAAGATTGTGCGTCTCTTATTTTATTTGTTTTTTTTTTTCTCTCTCTTTTGTCCGACCGATTTGTTTGATGGCACGTGAAGCGCCGCACGACTTCGCGGAGACGCACGTCGCTCCCTGACAGATAGCAGCCGGCGTGCACGTGTCTGCGCCCGTCGTCAGTCATCGCTGTGGAGGCAGGCGGAGGGTGTGGAGACTTGGGGGAGGGGCTGTAGCCGCCGTCGCTTCATTTTCCAGTTGGCGGGGAGTTGATTTGTTCCGATGTGATTTATCGATCACGGCGAGCGCATTAGTTTACCCACTGTGTTCGGCTTAAAAGCAATAACGCGTTTTACACCCTCTGTTCCACGTGAACGCAATATCGCTGATCTAATTACGCAAAACTGGTGGGGGGGCAGGCGGTGCGTACTTGTTCAAAAAAAATTAAAAAGAAAAAGAAAAAACGACCTGCATGGCAATCTGATCACTTGAGGTGCAACTAGGAGTGCAAGTTTGTGAACACATTATTCTGTCATTTCATTGCTCTTGTCATATGACGGAGACGGACAATGCACCCGCAGCCACTTGGCTGTGATACTGTTTTAAAGGGACAGTCCTCCCAAAAACTTTGATTTCACCCCTTTGTCAGTTCTGTTGGCATTTGCTAATCCAATAAGCCGTTCTGGAGAGTCACAGAGGGACAGGAACTCCGTCCAGTGATTATGTAGTGTTGTCCAACTGCCTGGAAGAAAATACTTTTCATTAATGTTTATTTTTTTCTCTAATATTTTGTTTTGTTTTCGCCATAATATTTATTCTAAGAGGTCCCATCTAAAGTGTAAATCAATTTTGGGTGAATTTTTCCTTAAGTCCAACCTACTTCCTTTATTATATCTTTTCTAATGAGGCAAAACTATAATATAGGAAGAATAGGAAGAATATTTTCAAGAAGAATGATTCGCTGTCCACATTATTATGCCAGAAACGACCGTCAGCCCACCAGAAACCAAGCAGGTCTCTGCTCAGTTTTGTTTTGTTTTTTTTTTCACTGTGCCGAAAAAGGAAAAGTGCTTTAGAGATGAGCCTGCCAGTGCTGACTGTGAAGCACAAATGGCATGTTGTGTTATGTAAGCACAGAGAGCGGCTCATATTGGGTCCACTCTAAAGTTCTTAGTCAGACAGCAGTTATATAACACAAGGGCTCTTTTTTTTCACCTTTTTGACTTTCCATCAAATTAGTTTTGTCCATTCTTTCCCCTTATTTTTTTCCCTTTTGCTCCCCTTTCATAACAATAGAACCTGTGAATCAATTTCTTTGTTGCAGAGCAAAACGAAGACAGACAGAACACTGTTTTTGCTTCAGACACTCTGACGATGTGTCTTTTTCCCCCTCATATGACGCAGTTGGCAGCCACACATCCGAAGTCCTTTAAAAGAAGTAATTCTCCATCAATTGAATTTGATTAAAGCTTCAATATGAAACAAAATGGGTTAAATTATGTTGATAAATTTAAAGTATTTAAAACTCTTTGTTTAATTTTTTTTCATCTCATGGATTTTCAGTGAATATAACGAATCAAAGATGAGCCGTTTATTAACTTTGTTGTTTTTCTATTTAATGCCTTTTATTCAATTGAACTATGTTTTGCCCCATACCTTTTTTTTAAAATGATGAACTACTGAACCAACAGTTGTGAACGACGTTGTGAAGACCTGCTGTATGTAATTACCGCCCAGCTGCTTCAGCCATATTACCGCTGCCCACGCATTCCAACGTTTCTAACGCCCTGCTTTTTTCCCCCCACCAAGACGCCTCATATTTGTCCAATCAGAATTAATGTTTTTTTTTCCCCTGTCGTCGCGTGCCGTTATCGCTCCGCAATAAAAACCACATTGGGCACAAATGAAAAAAGAAAGCACGGGATTTTGAGGAAATGTAGCATCCATCAGCTCTTTCTCCCCCTCTGCCATCAGTGGTAATTGATATTTGAGGCCTCATTTTGTGCCCCGGCCTTCTCTTCTCGAAATGAGCTTTTTGAGCGCTCAGAAAACAGCTGAGGCGGTGGAAATGGAATTGGTTGTGTGTCGGTGCATGAGAGAGTGGGATTATCCTGGCATAATGTCAGCCTTATTAAACACTATTACACTGCGCAGATCAGAGAGGGATCCGAGGAGGATATACTGCCTGCCCAGCTGGGTGTGGAGGTGTGTGTAAATTGGGATTATATGCCCATAAATGAGGGCGTTTTTTTTTTTTTTCTTCCTTGGTTTAGATATGATCCACTGAATGTGGTCCACCTGTAAATCTGATGGAAATATACCATTTATAATTCATAATGCTCACATTCAGATTGGAAGCTGCATTGCCATTGGATACATAAACATGCACGTAAAGACCATTTTTGGGGAAACTGAAAAAAAATAATGAAGTTGCACTATGTAAAAAGCACTGGAGAGTTTTATTCCAGTGATAAAAAAAAAAAAAAAACATGCATCTGGCAAACTGGGAAAAATTCACATCTCATAAACCAAACCCTTTTAGTTGTGCGATTGTGCAAATGCTTTAGCGTAAAGTTTGTTTACAAAATGTGGAGGTGGTTTGTGCAGCAGTTTCTTTCGCCCTGCACAGGATAAAAGACGTCGTTGGTACACGTCTGCGGCTTTTTGCAAGAGATTTGGAGAAGAAGCTGCCGCTGTTGTGTCGCGACTGGGGATTATATTACTTTAATTTTTTTTCTCTGGAAGATACAAGCCAAAGAGACATAATACCGCCGATGTTTGAGAAATGTGTGAGCATAATATGCTAAAAAAAAAGTCACATTATTCAGGGGGCTTGTACCACACAGATTTGTACAATATCTGCTCATTCCAGTCTTTGAATACTGTGAGCGTATAGTAAGTAGTCTAACACTAGTAGATTGTCGACTTCTACAAGTGAGATGCAGAAAACCTGAGAGTGAAGAATTTAAAAAAAAGAAACCAAGTGAATTTCTTGTCTGTCTTTGGAAGGTATTTACTTTTATCTTCATACGTTTAGCATTTAACAGGTTGCACCTGATGGTGCTGATGTTGTTTTTCTTTCATTCTGTGAGAGAAAAAAAAAACAGCTGCGCAGTGGCGCATCGGTAATAAAAATTAAAGGAGAAAGTCTGGATGTTCCCATCAAAAGGCAGTTTAGCAGCGGCCCCGAGGCTCAACCCTGAGGAACCCCCGGGTCAAATGGTTCCCAAAAAAGTTGTCTTTTTTTCTGAAAACTGATATGGTCCATCTAAACAACCGTTTTTACCGAGAGACTGAGTGCACAGTGGAGTCTTAAGAAGTCAAAAACTCACGACTGAAGGGATCTCACGCTGTCTCAAGGAGGAAGGAATATTATTAGCAACCTGTGAAAAACAGCCAAGAAGTGTTGCGCCACATGCCAGAAGAATGCACCCCCCCTCCCCAATGTACATTGTGTGAAAGAATTAACAGTAAGTCCTCACGTTCCAAATAGATACAGTGTTGGCTGGTTGTGCTAATAAGATATCATTATAAGTCGGAAGTAAACAGGAACCACCTCAGTGTTTGGTCTTGGCCCGTGTGACTCACTTCCTGTTTGTGTAAAGATCCGACTGGCTTTCACCATAGATTCAGTGTGTGTACTACTTCAAAAAGCTACTGTGGAATATACGCCTTCTTTATGTACAAACTAAAATGTCATATTATATACAAAGCAAAGATATCATACACATTATCTGGAAGAAAAGTGAAAAGTTGCTCTCATATATATTTTATACTGTTTGGACAACTTGATACTTAGTATCCTCCAACGCTGCCACTTGTCCTGAGACTCCAGCACTTGTTATTTTGGTTACATCACATCCATGTACACTCACACTTGCTACCATACCAAAGTTATTTTTAGCGGCGCAGAGGAGCTGATCCTTCCTTCCGTCGTCCAGCTCTTTTTCTCTCTCCGACGTGTCTTTGCGGTGTAATAAATCACCTCATCACCGCGGCTAACTCTGCTGTTATCTGAGATGTTTGGTCTTCGACCAGGCACTTTCTTTTAGCCTGTGGCATAACACATGCTCCTTACACCGAGCACTGGGATGTGGCCGTACATTTGGAAAAATCTTTGTTCTTCGCAAATGTACCACTGTGCACGCTCCGCTCTGCTGACTGGCACGTCGCTGATGCCAGAGGATTAAATCATCGGTTCCACTCGTCAAATACAGCTTGATGAAACTAGAACTCGGATTGCACGAGACAACTTTTGGTAATATGAGCGGGTCTGAAAATGTGTTTGTTATTTCGGCCGGTGCATCGGTGGAGCGAATGTTGTCTTCACATCATTAACAAGAGAAGCTCCGGCTCCAATTGGACTCTCCCCTAATTACTGGCAAATGCTTCCCGCAAGTCCCATGAAGGCACACTCCATCATCCCCGATGACTGCACTTAGTGCTTTTCATCCCCCCACTAAGAAAGCTCTCTTTACTCCCGAACTCTAACAGGAACAGAAAGGCTTAAAGTGTGCAGTTTAGGAAGCAAACTATAAAGCCGAGTCAGTCTCTGGCCTACACAAAGTACACAAAGTATATACAGTACAGTACATGTTTCTGTTAAATGAACTTTTAACTGGTTCATTTTTGGTTTTTCGTTTGTGGCAGCGTTGCGTGTGCACCCGAGACATTCTGAGGAGGATGACCTGGCTGCACTCTGAAATAGCTGCCAGCCTCAACAGTTTAATTATTCAAAGTTGCGCTGTTGTCGTCTATTCGGCGCGCTGACGCCCTCACACACTGAAGTTGACGGGAGCATTTTTCTCACTTCTCACTTCTCCGCGTGGCGCAACGGCGGCAGACCGGCATCTGCTTTTTCAGCTTGACACTTATTAATCAACATCTGCTAACTGTTTGGAAATTGTTACAGTGTTTTTTGATCAAGTTATCCTCATTAATTATGCCGCTCGATGCCGCTTCACCTTCAAGGCACCATCGACTGTACACCCACTGTCGCTCCTTTTCGCACCTTTTCGCTCTTCACTTTTTTCTTTCGCCTACTCCCAATTTTCTCTGCAACACTGACTGACAGCTCGTCTTCGTGCTGTTTGTCCACAAAAGGTGCTCAAGATTTCCAGCTCGTCTCCGAGGAAATAAAGAGGTTGGCAATCGGGGGATATGTGCCCGCGGTCACGCGTCTCCATGAATCCGTGATCGCTAACACCCGGTGTGTGTGAGCCACCTCCTTTTGCATGTGTAAATAACTTTCCTCCGTCTGCGTCGACATGCGATTGCACCCGAGGCTGTTTGCATGAGTCTGTCGGAGTGAACCAGAGAAAGGTGAAAGAAAATGAGAAAAGAAAGGAGTGAGAGAGGCAAAGAATCACCGAAAGGCATTTAAACAGGCCGATCCATTTTAATTTCACCCCGGCTCCATTATGGCCTTGTTGATGTTACTAAAGGGCTGCCGCGTCATTATCTCCCCCTTTTGTTTGTGCTGTCTTTTTTTTTCCTTGGAGGAGACGTTGCCACTGTTTATTTTCCACAGCGAGGCCTTTATGCTAATGCGACCTCTGCTAAAGACGATTTTCCGTCGATTGAACAGCATGTTAAAACCACAATCAGCATCAATCATGGGTGAGGCAAGGCAAGAGGAGAGGGGGGGGGGGGTACAAGTCTGTGGCTAAGCCATGGTAACGTCAAGGCTGAGAGTTTGTCCAACACATTAACGCGCACAATAACATGCATCCACTCCGTGCATACTTAAGTACATCCTAGTGAGTATCATCCCAGAGAATACTGCGGACACAATTTAAACCCATGGTGAGGGATATTAAAAGCAGTGCAAGTCAAGGGATGTACCATAAGATTCAATCCAATTTCAAAAGTTTAGACCAATACTATTGATTCGATTGTTCAACAAATATCCTTGAAAAGAGGACGAGAGGGTAAACCCTCCTGAGGAAGAAGGGCAGGAGACAGGAAGCTTAATGACCATAAGGATTTTAGATTGATATAGACTTATTTATTGGGGTATGATCAAGGATTTTTAACCTACAGGATTGATAACTTGGCTACATATTTTTTGTTTGGAGACTGTGTCTCTACTTTTACCAATTCTGAGCTCCTCCAAAAAACATTGAGTTGAACAATAGCATGCAAGTAATTTGGTAACTGGAATTTTGGCCTCCAACGACGGTAGTAAAGCTCACGTGTTCTGTCACTGGCAAAGCAATGCCAAATGCAAACAAAATTTTGTGAAATTCTGTGAAACTTGACTCAAAAAAAAACCCACATCAGCTGCTGCTGTTATGCCGTTGGTTGTTTCTTTAGGTCGGTAAGTTTTCTGCAGTCTGCTCTCAGCGTGAGAGTCAAATAATCCGACGCACCGTAGAAAGTCATTACTGCTTTTGCGCCCCTAGCGCCCCTAGCGATCAGCTAATTGGCACCAAAATAGACGCTACCTTGTACCTGGAAGTTTGAAGTTTAAAACTTATCTCTCTCTCCCTCTGTATTTCTTTCTTGAAAATATATTGTAGTGACATCATTGTTCAAGAAGTGCGCCGCTCACAGGGCAGCAAACATCGCTCCAAACCCGCTACTTTAAAGACCCCGGGGGACCCAAAGAACCAGAAGACAAACCCCTCGACATATTTAGCAGCGGTGATCACGTCCAGGAGATATCCCAACCCGGGTCGGCGCTGTCTCACGACGAGTCCGTACGTTATCTCGGCAGTCAAGTGCGGACTATAAAGACGCAGTTTTACTGTCCTTTTGCAAAGCCCGGACCGGTAGCTACATTGTCTCCTGTGTGAGATTTAGTGGAGCGCCCCTGCTCCACAGTTAACCGATATCTGCTCGGCAGTTTACAACTCTGTCAGCTCATTTGGCGCAAGACTTTTTTGCGGCTGTAAAAAGAAAACCAAAAAAAGACCCGTATCTGTGAGGGAGGGTGTCAGCGAGGCCAACCTTTGTTGGAATCCATTACATGACGCCGTCGCTGATAATGTCACTGATGAACAAGCCCGCTCGGATGAGCCCGTCCGCCGGCTTTCTGTGACGACAACTTTTTTCAGGGCGTTTTTCATCTTCATCCCCATTGTCGGCTCCCCCCTAACGAGCTCCT
This sequence comes from Nelusetta ayraudi, assembly GCF_046127955.1. Lineage (NCBI taxonomy): Eukaryota > Metazoa > Chordata > Actinopteri > Tetraodontiformes > Monacanthidae > Nelusetta > Nelusetta ayraudi. The sequence continues at coordinate 6,368,442 of NW_027466110.1, forward strand.
TATCCGTGTTGGCTGTTGCTGCTCCACTCTGTCTCCTTTAGAGCCGTAACTGTCTGTCGTAAATTGAAGGGGGTCTGAAAAGTAGCGTGGAATAAAAAGGGGCGATGGAGAGGATAAAGAGTTTGGAGAGCGGGAGAGGGCAGGTGTCGCCGCGGCGGCCCAAGTGTTTTATTAAGGGCTTTGCTCCCTGGAAGGAGAAGTTTTATCAAGCAGCCAATTGGTGGCCCCGGGAAATGATGATTCACATCTTTTACTGGGGTCTCCGCAACGCTCCATCTACATTTTGTCAATATAGCAGACAGTTCTGACTAGAGGAAGTTACCAAGTGTAGCTTATTTTCCAATTTAAGCAGACCTGCTTTTTAAACCGAAAATCTGATTAGCTTCTTAACGTGATTACACTGACGAATCCTCAATTATTGTACCTCATTAATTGAAGGAAAGGTAAGAATAAAGATGTAGATTAAAAGAAGGATTGCAAAGGGCAACAAATACACTAATAAATATTTATAGAATGAAACGTTTATTTCTGGGCGGAAAAAACCCATTCATCAGCTATTCCCAGGGTGTTGTGGGTGACTTGTCCGCCTCGCTGCACATCGCCGAAGTCAAATCTTGCTGAAATAGACAACGTTGTAGAGCCACCTGGCTTGGTGATCCCTAAATGCCAAGCCCGAGATTAAAATAAGACAGCATCGCGCAGGGGGGGAATGTTAACACCGGAGGGTGACGGCAGCTGAGGTGGAAGCGGAGACACGAATGACCCCGAGGTGAGGCGGAGGGAAAGTGCGCTCCGTTAGCGGGGGAATGAAAGGACAAACTCTGACACTTGCCAGTGCTTGCAGAACGATTTGAGCTTCGCGTTCTGCAGGATGTTGCCAGCCATCGGCAGGCATTGGTGCTCGGTGGTCGTAAAAAAGACAGACGTGGTCGGGAACGATCCTCGGGTAAGCCGTGGAGTTTAAACCATGCTCGGTCGGTACTAAAGGGCTCAAAGTGTTCCAAGAAAAACATCCCCCGCACCGTCACGCCAACAGCAGGGTCCTTAACTGTCGATAGAAGGACGGATGGATCAATCCTGAGCCACAGCAGAAATCAGTCCTGGCAAAATTTCACGCTCTTCATTTTCTCCCCAATTTCGGTGAGCCGGTGTGAATAGTACCCTTGGTGTCCTCAGGATTGGCACCCAGCGTGATGTTCTGCTGCCGTAGCACCATCTGCCGTGCGTTCAGGGATGCCATTCCCTCGCACCTCGGCTGTTACAAGAAATTGCTTGAGTTTCCTGTTGTCCTCGAGTCATTTCGAGGCAGTCGGGCCATCCCCCTCTGATCTCTGCCATCAACATGTCGTTTTTGCCCAGACAACTGCCATGTACTACTACTTTTTTTTTTTTTTTTTGGAACCAGTTCTCGGTAAATCCCAGGGATTCATTGTGATGTCGTGAAAATCCCAGTTTTTGAAACTCTCAAACAAGCCCGATTCCATTCTGATGCTGGCTTTGATTGCAGGTTGTTTCTGACCAGGCTTACTGGTCGAGACGCATGCTTAGACTGGCTGGTGAGGGATCTGCATCAACTGAACGGGTCTGCCGTCCATCGCCACCTTGTTCGAGATCATTATAAACGCCGAGATGGAGCCGTGTTTGAGCAACGCATACACCCAACGTATCTTTGAAGTCCCGGTGTCAAGGTTGTAAAGTAATAATGTGGCGTGTGCATATTGCAAAAGCCTTTCTTCTCCGTTGCCTTCCTTTCCGTCAATAACTGAGCAAACAGCACTCAGGCAGAGGCGCGTTGGAGAGGCCAACTAATCCTGAAGTGCAAATCAGTGATAGGCGCTCGGCGCTGTAAGCTAATGAAAAGAGGGATTACGGCTAATGAGTCGAGGAGATGGGCCGACACAGAGAACACAGAGAGAGAGACAGAGAGGGAGAGAGGCTCGTCATTGTAGCACCAGAGAGTTCAGCGATTGTTCCGGAACAATCCGGTCGCCGTGCCCATCAAAAGGTAACAAGGACATCGTTGGCTCACACACTCGCCCAAGAACTTCGTGTTTTTTTTTACTTTTTTGGTGAGTTCTGTTTTGTTTTGTTTTTGTTGTTTTGTTTGCATGCGAGCCACGTCATGTTGCATGAGTGGGGATAAAAAAAAATAAAACAAAAATTTAAAAAAATTGGGTTTCAATTTGCCACAGACCAAGTGTGATGAATTTTGTTATGTGTGGAGAGGCGCCTTTGTGTCGATATGCAAAATACGGGTAGTGTCTGCACAAAGCAATAAGGCTCTGTGTCGTGTTTTTGGGCGACGATATTAACAGAGGGAGTACGGGGAGGAAAAAGCAATATTTTTTGTGAAATAAACCCTAAAAACAGGGACGTGAGCCCTCCATTTTTACCTCTCTCTGTCTATCTGTCTATCTGTCTATCTATCTATCTTTCTATCTCTATCTCTCGCTCTCTCCATTTGCGTCTCGGGCTGCAACTCGCTTCCAACGCCGCCATCCCCACAACGAGCTCCCATCCCGTGCATCGCCTGCCTCACCGCCACCGCCTGCCTCTTCTTGATTTCAAGAGCTGAACTATTCTGCAACATTTGTTGATGTGGTCCTGCAAGTAAATGCTGCAGAATTGTGCTCCTCTTGGAATTGTTCTTCTTCGCTGACCGGCCGAGGGGGAGGAACCCGCCGCCACCGCCATCGGCTAAAGGGCTGCTGCCAAGTCTCATTCTGCTCACGGCCTTCCATGAACACATGCCTTACATGTAGACGCAAGTAAAGCGAAGGTGCAATAGACAAACACTGAAGGAGAGGGGTGCAACACTTCAACTTGGACATCCAGAACTGAAATATTTCCATGTTTTCACAGACTCAACAGTGGTAACGCTGAACAACACAGCTTAATAAATCATATTCACTCATGCTGACTGTGAGGCTGTTATTCTTTCTCTCTTCCCTTCCTTCCTTCCTTCCTTCCTGCTTTCTTTATTTTTTCCTGTTTGTTTAGCTGTTCTGTACCAGGCCTTGTATTTGCCTGGCAGCAGAAAGGTCCTGCTCTTCCTATGTGCACTTTCTCCCCGTGTCCGTTGGGCCTTCTCCTGACTCTCCTTGAATCAGGAACCAGTCAATACCTAAAACCCAGTCCCCAGCAGCTGCTCCACCGATAACCAGAACAGGACGGATTAACTGCAGAGAACTCCATTCCCCCTCCTACTCGCCCCTTGCGTCACCGTGTATATCTCTGTGTTACTGCTGGAGAAAAACAATAAAACCATCGGTGCAGCTGCTGAACTGTCCGACTACCTCTGACAAATGCAGACGGCCTTCACTGACAAGTATTTCAACCGAGGAGAGAGGTGGATTTCTCTCTACAAAAAAAATAGTAATAACAACAACAAAAAAAAACAAAAAAAACTTCCCACCTCTGATCTGACAGTGTTTGAGAGACCGACAGATAAACAGACAGCGAGCCGGGCCATGATCCGCCTTGCCAGTTGCTGCGGTTCTGTTCAGCTCCAGTGGCTACGACGGAGCCAGTTCCTCCAGCCAGACCACTGCCTCTGACTCCCAGGGCCCGGAAAGATAATGTGCTGGATGACATCCAGATTTCATTAACCTTGGACTGAAAGGCCCAGAGCTCCGAAGGCCAAGCGGGTCAGGACAACATTATTTTCTCATCCTCTCGCTCGTCCGCTCGCCTCTGAAGTGCCAACAGCGGAGGTTGGAATCTCGGCAATGTCAAATGTCATACAGAAAATCTATAGGAATGGTCAGGATTTCTCTTTTTAACTTATATCTACGTTAACTCTCTTTATAGGGAGCGTGGTGGTGTATTTGCGCACCCACCAGCATGTGCAGGCATGTGCTCCGACCTGTTTGCTTTAAATTTCAGGGGCACCAGTGTCAAGAACCGCAAGCAATGGGAGGGTTATATCACACTTGTGTCTGACCTGGTGCAGGGGGCTTGAACATTAATTGTACATGCGCATTATATTATTTAATCTTAGATTGCACAGTTTATCCCACGAGGGGTTTTAAACACATTCAATCATCGGTCTGCTGCTTTCTTTCTTCCCTTGACGCTCTCATTTCTCCGCCTTCCAAACATTACCATGACCTAAGATCAGCTGCTTAACATGCAACTCTGTCAGTTAACATACAAGAGTGTTGAAGCTTTAAATCTGAAATTGGCTAAACCATCTTGGAAAACCTTTTTTTGGTTGATTTTCTTTTTTCAGTAAGGTGCTTGGTATGTGACAGGACTAGTTAAAATCCACGAGGAGTAGCAAAGAAAAACCCCAAAACTCTCAAGGCTGCACATAGAACCTGTTCATAGGAAGTCTGATTGGTCCGTTTTATATGTGAGCTACCACAGATTTTCCCAATTACTTGTGCAGTATTTTTCAATCATTAATGTCCTGATCTAATTTCCCCAAAAAATCAAGTAATAATTGCAGATTTTGGAGCCATTACCGCTGAACTTGTGTGTGTGTGTGTGTGTGTGTGTGTGTGTGTGTGTGTGAGAGAGAGTGTGTGCGTGTGCGTGTGTGTGTGTGTGTGTGTGTCCCAATACCGAGCCACATTCTAAAGCCATCCAGCTTAAAATAGCCAGAATTGCACCTCACCATCGTGACTTTCACACGACCTTTGTCCCTTTGTCGCAGAGTCACAGCTTGCGACGGGCACTGCACTATCGTTGCGGTTGAACACCTCCCTACCAAAGTACACGCTTCCTCCTAGCACTGCACTAGTACGCAGAAATTAGAGACTGTTACTTTGTACAAGTGCAGTAATATGTCCATAGTTTTTTGTGGCAACATCTAATATTTGGAAGAAAGAAGATGCAGTTGTCGCTACAAGTTGTCTATTGAAGCTCAGCGTTTACCACCACCCTGTGTGTGTGTGTGTGTGTGTGTGTGTGTGTGTGTGTGTGTGTGTGTGTGTGTGTGTGTGTGTGTGTGTGTGTGTGTGTGTGTGTGTGTGCTGTCTCCTCGTCCCTCCCTGTGGTGATGCGTGGTGATGCGTGGTCCGGCCTCACAAACTGCACCACCAGCAGCAGCAGCTCGGCCTTGGACAGCCGGCCGCCTGACTGGCCGGACAGATTGCAGCAGCAAAACAGCGAGAGGTTTGCTGGAAAATAAAAAAATAAAAAAAACAATGGAACAACCTCCCCCACCACCACCACTCGGCTCCGGAGAAGGTCGGACTGAGGCATCGTTTGCTTGACAGAGCCTGAGACCGGGTCCGGTGGCGCTGGGAGCTTGACTGACGGTTTTTGACTCAAGGACATGCCAGTATCAGAGGTTAATGACAGCGGCAGCCTTGGTACGCCACGGGGGGTACGCCACTTATCATACTGATACAGATAGCCTGTGTGTGTGTGTGTGTGTGTGTGTGTGTGTGTGTGTCTGTGTCTGTGTCTGTGTCTGTCTGTCTGTCTGTCTGTCTGTCTGTCTGTCTGTCTGTATGCCTGCATGCGTGTGTGGTTTGTTGAAGGCAGTTTGAATCATATCTGCACAGAAGTCATTACTGGCTGATATTTAACAGCCATATTTTAACATTTTTGCAAGAAATGACAATCATGATGAGCGCTTGAAAACGACGCTTTTCGACATTTTAGACGGCAAATTAGTCACCGATTGTAGGTGATTAGAATCCAAAAAAAGAAATCTTTTGTGTCTCCGAGGGTCTCACCCCAACCTGATCTTAATTGTCCCTGCGGCGTGAGAGAGAGCCGGGTGCTTCCCTTGTCCTCCCCAAAGCTCCATTTATCACTCGCCGCAATGGAGACACGGCGGCGCAGGCACTCTGCGCTTCAAGGTGAATCCCTTTAAACAGCTCGGCTTGTGTTACCTTGTCAGATCGATGTGCTCGGTGACAACCGGCAGCAGCGGCAATCTCGCCGGGCGGGAGACTGTGACTGAACGTCTTATAGACTTTTGGAAGGTGGTTGGGGAAAATCTTGGATACTCGGAATGTTTTGTTGTTGGTTTTTTTTTTTTTTCAATAATAATTTAGAAAGCTTTTATGTTTCAAGTGTTTCTTCCTTCAAACAACTCTCTATCTGTAGTGTTTTACACAGAGGTGTTTTAAAGGAGATTTTCCGGGTGTTTGGAGCAGTCCCACACGCACACACACACACACACAGACACACAAACGTCCACCTACAAAGACACTTCATTTGGTGAACATAACAGAGCAGGCTGAGGAACCTGCAGCACTTTGTTTGTGGTGTGAAAACAGTCGGCCACTGTGAATGTTTTTTTTTTTTTTTTCTAAAAAGCTCTAACCCTTTGGTTGTTTTTTGTTTTGGGGGAGTGGGGGGTTCAAATCCATCTGCTGGTTGTGAATTCACTGGCCTGTGTTTTTGTGCTTTTTGCACGATCACGTTGACTTTAAATTCTTGTTTGCACTGAGCAACAAATCAGCGACGCGCCTCATTTAAAAGGTCTTGACTGTGTGTTTTGACAGAAAGCAGCAAACAGATGGCGACAATAACAATGACGCCATGGGAAACAGCCATTAACCTAGTTGAGTCTTGGTTGAGTGTGGAATTAAACAGAAAACAGCATAACATATATCACGTCTTCACACACTGGAGCACTAAGGCTTAAAAAAAATAAACTTGAGTTGGGATTTTTCTCATTTTCTATGTGGACAGGAGTCTGAGGTCGTTGTCCACACAGTGAGGTGCAACAACTACACAAAGGTTTCTGGTAACACCGCTTTTGTTTGGTTTGATTTCCAAACTACATAACCACATGAATTCCTCTGTTCTTCAACGGAATGAAAACAGGCTCATTGCAATTTATGCACCGTCCAATTCCAAAGCCAACAATTGGACTGGTTATGGTGCGAGAAAAGTGCGTGACAGGAAGTGTGCATATAATCGGGTCTATTAAGCCGAAGGTTTAAATGACACTGTGTAATAACATTATTCACACCTGTCCTTTTCTAACGTGACATTTCACAATGTCCTCTGGGGAAAGAATAGATTTTCTTTCAGATATTCTGTCTTTTCATTAATCTTATTTTAAGATTTTACATATTTGTATTATTTTTGAAGGCTGTGCTCCGATCATCTTGTAGCTTCCTTCTGACTCTGCAATTCTTTTAGTCGCTTCAGCACTGTGCCGTTTTCTTTCTTTTTTTTTCCTGGTACAGCCTTGAAGGAGTGGAAACCCAAAATAATTTGCAGTTTCTTTGCAGTTTCCCTTCCACTATTCATTAGACTTAGACACCACCGCAATAAATATAAATTAGGTATTATCGTTTTCCTCAGGATTAACTCTGAAAAAACACGCATTGATTTATTCATTGAAGGTCTTTTAATTCCTGGTGAGAGAGAAAAATAAATACATTTTTCATGAAAATCATTTTTTATAAAAAAAAAAAAAATATATATATATATATATATATAAATAAATGTCAGGTCATGAATGCAGGTGTGTGGCAGTGGACCAGCTTCCTCCTCTTCAACTACAAATTGACTTAAAAAAAAACAAAAAAAAACGAATACTTCCCAAAACTAGAGCAGATGGCCTTGTGATGCTTTGGCGAACCTCACTGCATTAATTTTACATATTTAAAAGAAAATCTGTTCCCCACAAATCCTCAAAAGTGACAAACTTGACTGAAGTCGTCCTTTTTCTGGGGTCATCTTTTCATTGGTGGTCTTTAAATGCCTTTTGCGACGTCTGCATGCAACGTGCACACCTGCCCCCCTCTCTCACACGGATTCCTCTGTCGCCCACCAGCGTGCCACCCAGGCTTCTACAAAGCCTACGCGGGAAACGTCAAGTGTTCCAAGTGTCCGCCGCACAGCTTCAGCTACGGCGAGGGCGCCACCATCTGCCGCTGTGAGACGGGCTTCTTCCGGGCCGACAAAGACCCCCCGACCATGGCTTGTACACGTGAGTACGCCAGCAAGTTTTACTGTGGTTTGTTTTTTTTTTTCACACATCTTCGATGATAGAAGGAATAAACTGTACATTTGATCAATTTGTGAAGCTGATTTGTGAAGGGCCACCCTAGAGAAGCTGTTAAAAGTTGCCAGTTATCTGTCTGAAAGCACAGACGCAGGTCTTCACCCTGCTTTCACGTCCTTAAGCTCCATTTAATATGCCGCATTCTTCAAGGTTTTTTTGCCTTTATTTTTGTCTATTTATTTTGCATCCCTGGGAGCCTGGACAAGTTATTGATCTGGCTCTGATAAATCACCGCCGAGGGTTTCCTGGAAATTCGCCGCAGCTGTAAATCCAGGATTTATCTGACAAAACTGTGCATTAGAGAGTCTCTGGACGAATCACGTGGCTTTTGTTCAGCCGCCTCGTCTTGGCTGATGATTCACTGGCTGTCATTACGGCTTCATATTTGCATTAAATTACAGTTTAACCGGACTAATTCCCCTTTAATTAAAAAGCTATTTAGCTGTCACTGAGATAGACGGGGGCCACGTCTAAGAGCTCTACAGGGTGAAAACTGCGTGTTTGTCTTCTGCTACGTGTGAGTTCAGCAAGGAGAGGCTGCGAGAGTCGCGGCGTTTGCAAAGGAAATCTTTTGTTTTCATCTCCAAAATTAGATCCAGACGACGCAACACTTTAGCCCACACGAAAGCCCCTGGACTTACGGCTTCCAGACAGCCTTTTATCTCCAGATTATCTTTGGATAAATTCCTTGGACTTGTAACACAAAAGTAGAGGGTTAAGAGAAGAAAAAAAAAAACGCAGTTTCAACAAACATTTTGTAAGCTCTCAGTCTGCCTAAAGAGTTTTGGAAAGCTGAACCTGATTCCTGAGTTCTTGAGGCGAGATATTATTACAAAGGAACTGAATGTTGGAGCGACTAGAGCAGTTAGGATGTTGCTAGTTGTTGCTATTTTGGCAGAATTGTGCAATCCCAACCAGGAACAGTGACAAGTTGTTGAACTTCCAGCAACTGGCCTTGTGGACAATATGACGACAGTTGACTTGGGACTACAGCTCCCCCTCCTGGCAGGGGCGGGGAAAGACACAGGAGAGGACCTCAGCTCAGGAGTGGCTGAACCTGTCCAATATTGGACTGTTCTGTATCTGCACTGTTGCCCATAAAACTAGAATAGTTGTTTTTTCAGACCCCAATTATTCTGCCTTCAGTCCATCACTTATCACTTTTGACCAGGTGCGATGATCGCATTTTGTGTCCCAGGTGAAAATAAAACAACCATGTCTTGTTTTGTTTGGCCTCTATAAAAAATATATCTTATTCCAACCTTACGGGCGACAATATATATGTAATACAGGAGGTATGAGAGAGAAAATCAGGTGGAGGGGAGGGTCAGCCGAGGGCGAGAGGCTGTCTGAGCGGAGAAGACCACCAGCTGATTGATGGCCGTGGGGTTGCTCCGTGCGACCAGAGGTGGGCGGCCACTCGTCATTGAGAAGAATAGAACGGAGGCGAGGCGATGGCTGATACGGCCAGAGCGGCGATAAAGAAAGGGAGCAGACCGAGGCTGACAGAAGTGGAGGGTCTTCCCTCTTCGCGCCGCGGTTCTCGGCAGAGTCCGGGGAGGAGCAGAGATGGAGGGATGGGGAAGTGGAGGTAAATATTCCATTGTGGAGGCAGACAGTCAGCTTGGCAGGACGGCAGTGTTCAAATCCCCCCCGGCCTTTTAACTCCACCCCACTGACAGCCGGCTGCCCCTTTCTCCTGACACACACAAACAGAGAGAGAGAGAGAGAGAGAGAGAGAGAGAGAGAGAGAGAGGGAGAGGGAGAGGGAGAGAGAGGGAGGAAAATAACCCCTTTGAAAGGAATGCATTAGAGGTGGAGACATGAGTACAGTAGTGATTGGAAGGGGAAAAGTGGGTGGTGGGGGGCTGAACTGAGAATAGAATCACAAATACAGAAAGTGGTAATTCAAATGTTCAAGATAGAAATAAACACCTTAGTGTGTTTGTTTGTTTGTTCTTTCAACATTTTGTTTTTGTGTTTTCATTATTTTTATAAAGCCTCATTTTCTCTTCATGACTTCCATCCTTTTTACCTCCGGCCAGAAAATCCCCGTTCATTTAGGGAATTTATTTGTTGCCTTGGTGTACCTCAGAGATCAATACCGGCTCCTGATTTTATTTTTGCTGTGTGTCAGGACCTCCGTCACCTCCGCGCAACCTGATGTTCAACCTGAACGACACCTGCCTGATGCTGGAGTGGTCGCCGCCCATCGACACCGGCGGCCGCCGCGACCTCACCTACAACATCCTGTGCAAGCGTTGCGGCCCCGAGCCCGGCCGCTGCCAGCTCTGCGAGGAGGACCTTCGCTTCCTGCCGGGACCTTTGGGCCTGACCAACGGCACCGTCACCGTCATGGACTTCTCGGCGCACGCCAACTACACCTTCGAGATCGAGTCCCTCAACGGCGTCTCCGACATGAGCTCCTTTCCTCGGCAGGTGGCCATCATCACCGTCAGCACGGACCAGGGCGGTGAGTGAGCGCATTTTCTCTCATTTCAGTGTTTAAGAGTCAGAGTGTAGCACTTGCAAGCTGTAAATGATTGACCTGCATCTCATCTGACTTCACCTCTGCGATCATCCTGGCCTAAGATAATGTCTATGAAGAGTTTTTTTCACACAATTCATAAGAGTCATTAGATTATAAGGTAAGTCGGGTCGGGTCGCTGCCGTATTGATTCCCACACCTCACACCTGCAACGCCATCCATCCATCCATTCTCGACACCCGCTTATTCCTGAGCCCAGGGTCACAGGGGTCTGCTGGAGCCTCTCCCTGCTGTCACGGGGCGAAGGCAGGGTGACACCCTGGACAAGTCGCCAGTTCATTGCAGGGCCCACATAGGAGACAAACAACCGTTCACTCTCACATACACACCAATGGACTGTGTAGAGTTTCCAAATCACCTCACATGCATGTGTTTGGGCTGTGGGAGGAAGCCTGAGAACCCGGAGAGAACCCACGCAGACACAGGGAGGTCACAGGCACGGAATCGAAGCCACAACCTTCTTGCTTTGAGGCGGCAACGCTAACCACTGCACCACCGTGTCGCCCCAACTGCAACTCATTTTCACAAATTCTTACATACGAGGGCAAGCCTTATCGCTCACATGTTGCCATATGGCTGAGAGTGTAAAACACTTACATCAATCAGCCCAGTACGTTTGAAGATTAATTAAAATTTTTACGCTGATTTGATCAAAATTTAAAAAAATCAACAAAAAAAATCGCTCCCATTAAAAGTGGAAGAAAATATTTCCTGGAGGGAACAACATGTGATTATTATTCCATGTAATGTCACCCACTCAGGTTGCTGCGGCACCACTAGGAAATCATGAGTGAGTGCTTTCAGCAGCGCAAACAGGAACGACGGCTTTCAACATTTTGGATGGAAATCAAGGTCGAGCACATGCACGGCAAAACAGAACTTGTTTACCAAAAAAAAACCCTGCTTTGTCTCAGTCACGCATCCAGCATGTGTCGTCTGCTTCTCACCCATTAAATGATGGATCATTTCCGTTGCTGCTTGCTTGGCAGGCAGTTCAAAAAATATGCCCGACCTAACACACAAACAAAGAAATAAACATTTGCATATTTCCTCAGAGAAGCAATCTGCACAATCTTCTTTGTAGGACCTTTGAAAAGTTTTAAGAGAACAGACCAGCCTGAAGTGACAGAATAGCTGCAGCCTTTTCATTTCCACATCATTAGCTACTTGGGTAAATAATGGGGCGTCGGCGAGGAGCCGCTCGGCTCCGCCTCCCTATTTGCACTGAATGCCGCGCCGAAGTGCCTGCGCGTCCTCTGGGAGAGGGTTTGTGTTTGTGTAGAGCGCTTATGCTTTTAATTTGTAATTTGCAAGTGCTGTGTTTTTCTGTTTTCCTGCCACCTCCCTCTCCGCCTCTCCCCTGACTCTTCTTTCTCTCATTTGGTTTTTTTGTCCGTCCTCCTCCATCTCTCTTGTTTGCTTTTCCCATTCTTCTTTGTTCGTACCTCCTCCCCCCTTTTTTTCTGCCCTCAATCCTTACGTTGCGGAGGGAGAGAGTCTGGGGACAAAATACATTTTGTCATACAGGCAATGCACATTAAACGTATTATTCCGCGTCCACTGGGGACGGCTTTATCCTTTAGAGGTAACCCAGTGTTACGCCAGCAGCCTGTTTTTAATTTCATTAAGGATGCCCAGTTTAGCACGTAGTCACGGCAGGTCCCCGAGCTGCTCGCAAGAACAGTTTTTATAGGTGAACCACCCAGATGCGGCTGTATTTACATTAAGCGCTGATGGGAAGAGGCAGATTCCTGGACTTCAGCCACTGCTGAGCAGCCAGACGAAGCGTTTTATTAAGATCGCTTTGGGTTTGGTCCTTCGTGGCCCGTTGGAGGCAGAATCGTGGCGCCCCCGATTGGAATATTGTGAACCACGCACCTTTCTGTTGCAATTATTCTTAGTTGTGTTTTAAAGGTGATTTGGAGAACATGTATAGCTCCCGGTCTGTAGGTGTCACCCTCACTCTTGCCTCATTCCAGGACTCACTTAGCCAACTAGCGTATCGTCGTCCAGTTTGTTAACATTACTTTGCAAACGTGAGCTCACCTGTCCAGCGGAAAAGCAGCAGACACTTTTTTTCTCTTTCAGCTTAGAGAACTGCAAATATAGAATTTTATATTTCTATAAAAAATACAATTTCTCTTCAAATTATTGCCTACACCACTTTCAAATAGGGAAGCCTGCTCATTAATTACAGACACTGTCAAAGATGTTTTGTAACTCACTTGCAGTGGTGGACTAGGCCACCGTAGAGAGCATGTGCCTGGCAATACTCCTTTCCTATTGGAGGGGAAACCAAATGGAACGGCAGTTTTAGACGATCGAAGCAGCAGCTCATGACGCCCCACATCATACATCATGATAATTTCTTGTGTGGAGGGAAGCCGCAGAGGACACTCGCGGGTCGTTCTGAAAACCAGGTGTCTGGTCCTCAATGGAAAACCCAACGCAATGGCTAATTTTACTTCTAACTCTTCTGGTTAATTACAGTGATCAGGAATGTGTTTTAGCATAAAGGTTATGCTAAAGTTTCTTTAGCAGCGAAGCAGTCCCTCGGTTCCAGTTTCGAAGCTTCATCGCCGTCATTTTTGTATAAACACATATGTAATTGGATGGAATTGTTTTAACATGGAATCGACGTAAATGAAGTCGACAATCACTTCTTGCTGGTTAGTGGAGATCTCTGACATCCAGTGATGCTGATGGATTGCAAATGATGCAGTCAAGTGAAGTTTCCCCAATATGACCAATTAAAATGATTTGGCTGTGTACGTTTTATTGAGGTATTATTGCCTAATGAGACAAATCTTGCAAATGTCTTGAGAGCAACTTTCTTTCCACCCATATCTGCAACCTTGTGCGATTAGGTGTGTGTGTACGTGTCTGTTGATTTAGTTCTCACTGTCTTGTTGGTTGTTGTTTTTTTTCCCCTATTTCTCACTTTCACACTTCAGCTGGGAGCCAATTGCCAAATACTTTTCACAGGGTGGAAATCAAAAACATATATACGACCTGCTGTTCTTTTGAGAACGGAGGAGGATGATTCATGCGTGCGCACGCGTTGCCCACAGATTTTCATTTGCAACTGTTAAGATATTTTCTTTCGTATTTTGAAGCACTTACAAGTCTGAAGTGGTTTGTTGCACCTACATTTATTTTGCTTTGTTTTCTTTAGGAGGTGGCAGTATTGCTTCAATAAAAGAAGAGATAAATCAATTGAAAAAAAATCTTGCTAGGTTGCAGGAGACCTGCTAGGTCACAGACAAGGACAAGGTTGGCTATAAAAGCTGGACATATAGATCTCAGACCTCTGCCTCTGACCTCCTTTTCATACTGAGACACTTTGCTGTCGCCGTATTGAACTCCATCTGGAGGGGTAAAACTGGAGCGGGCCGGTATATAAAACCCGCGTGATGTATCTAAACGCACTCTAGTGGTAACACACTGCGCTTTATTACAGCGACGCCTTCTCATTACACACACACACACACACACACACACACACACACACACACACACACACACTGCCGTGCCAGTCTGTCTGCGAAACTGCTTTCACATCTGCGACCTACACACTGAAAGTGATTTCGCTGCAGTCGCACTATCGGGTTACAGTTACTGTAATCACTAAACTCTGCCCGCAACAAATAGGCGTCACAGCGAGAGGCGCCGTGTGACTTGGAGGAGTGCAGCTCCCTCGGGACTCGTCTGAGGTCGTCCAAAGCGACAAAGCGCTTTTTTGGCCAATCTTTCTTCTCAGAGCTCGCAGTCCGACGAAAAGACCCCCGCACGGCAGCGGCTGCAACGTGACGCCGGGCCGACAATCGGCTGCGTCAAGCGGGACGTATTGTTCAGGGAAAGAATGGCTATTGTTTCACTGGCAGCGACGTGAGGGTTTGTTTGTGTGCACGTGGCTACTCTGTCCTCGCAAGGACCCACATTGCCATTGAACACAAAAGCACATAAGCAGTCATCCGGCGCACCCCATGGATTTATCATCTGCGTCCATTTGGTTAAGAGCCCATAGGAAGCATTTGTGCGACTTGGTGATTGGACAAACCCACTGTCTGTCTGTCTGTCTGTCTGTGTGGAGCCCATTTAGTCAGATTGCTGCACCACGAGGCCTCCTGATGCTGCGGCAGGCAACATTAGCCTCTTATCAAAGCACCGTGGCAGGCCACTGTTCACAGCGGTGTTTAATTAAACTCTTGTCAGTTGGGAGATAAGTGGAAAAAAAAAAATTCGCCCACTGAGCCGTCGGCACCGCAATTTGTACCTCTTGGGATGCTGGGAAGATGGACGTATGAGTGATTTTTGTTTTGTCCACAGTGCACAGATTTGTGAAAAAAGAAAATCCCAGGAAGTATATTTGCATCCAGCGGTGATGTGAGCACATTTAGACACGGGAAGGCGTCCGCACGAAACCTCCCAGCAATGGGCTTGTTGGGGGGTGAAGACGCGCAGGGACTTCCAGCGCTATTAGCATAGCGTCGCCATCAGCAGATTTCAGACAGCCGTGTGAATTCCTGTGTGTTGTGAGGAATATCAAGACTCCCCGAGTAATGCATGCCAGCTCCAGATAAATGAGACTCGCTCATTAAAATGCAGATGGTATTTTTTTTTTTTTTTTTTTTGGTAAATGCCTCTATTCCGTGGAGGTTAGCCTATATGATTTGTTGTGCGGGCGATGGGAGCACACACATCTGCACGTCTTGCACAGTACGGCACGTGATCGCTTCCTCTCACTGGCGCAGCCTGGCTTTCTTTATTTCTTTCTTTCTGACTATTTACGAAAGCAAAGCTCATCTGATGTCTGTGCACGGGCCTTCCGTCTATACCTTCCTGCGCTTGCGTCTCTGTTTAGGATTAACAGCAGGGAGTGTCTTGGCTTGGAGTAAATCCCCCTCATATTTAGAGAAAGAGAAAAAAGTGTCGGGGGAAATTATGGACGCGTTTGCAATTCATGGACTCGGCAGCAGAAACGTGGCATCGGGGCCGCGTGGCGGAATTATAAGTCGACTGGGAGCTCCAGGACTCGCAGTTCCTGATTCAAGAGAGCGAGTTTATAAAGAAAAGGAAAGTCGCAGCCAACAACAGCAAGTATGTAAAGCAGAGACGACCTTTGAAGTAATTCAGCGGATATGATAGAACTGACATTTAATTAAGATTTTTTGATTGTGAGTGAAAGGAACGAGTTCCACAGGGAACTTTCCTCAGGGCTTCTATAGCAACAAGTGCAACATCCAATTGTATTAAAAAAGAAACGGCATAAATAAACTCAAAGGAAGCCAAAGAGCTCCGACAAAGTAGGTGACTGGGTCAGGATGAAGCAACAGCGGCTGGAGCCCCGGAGGAGGTTCGAACAGAGCAGAGAAGTGAAATGAGGGATTAAGCCTGCGAGCCTAATGGGGAGGAACACAAAGGGAGGGACGGCGGTTATGAATGTGAGATTTCAGGAGGGGAGCGAGCGGGACACAGACCACTGAAGTGGCAGAGAAGAAGAAGAAGAAGAAGAAGAAGAAGAAGAAGAAGAAGAAGAAAAAAAAATGACAGGGCATAGTGTGCGTTGGGGGGAGGGAGGGTGATTGAGTGAGTGAGACGGCAGATGAGGAGAGCGAAGGAGTTGGCGACAGAATGAGAGAGTGAGGCCAAGTGAGCCGACAAGGAGTGTGTGCAGCAGATAAAGAGAGCAGCCGCAGAGGCCTTTCTGCACGTGTGCGTGTGTGCATGCACTGTAAAAAATATATGTGTGTGTGTGTGTGTGTGTGTGTGTGTGTGTGTGTGTGTGTGTGTGTGTGTGTGTGTGTGTCGTTTGTATTTTCTGCCAAGAGACACCTTCTCTTCTTGGAGGTGAGTCTAAAGTATTGAACGCTTCCATTGGTGGAATGGTGTATTTTCTTTTTCCTTTAAACAAAAGAGTTGCAACACTTTGCGTTGCTCTGTCTTGAACATACTACAAAAAAAAAATGTAAATGTCAAAAGGTTTTTTAAACCCTTAGGCTTTCATTTGAATTTCAGTTTTCACTCTTTCAGTTTAGCAGCAACTGTGGAAGAAAATAATTCATTGTGGATTCCCCTGATTTTGGCACTGCAAAAAGCCACGTGGAACCTGTCTTTTTTTTTTTCAGTGGTTTTGTTTTTATTTGGTTTTGTCAGCTGGTTGATGGATGAGCAGCTAGACATACGAATGACCATCGAAGTTTCGACGGGATGATGAGTAGAGCGAGGGTGACGATGGAGGAAATGGCCTGGAAACAGCCGAGCTGCTTTAATCACAGGACGCAGCCGGATAATTGACCGTGTCAGCGGCCGCGATAACGTAGCAGCTTCTTCCTGGCGCGTCGCAAGCGTTGTGCAGCTACCGGAGAACTAGGATCAGACGGACTTCTGTAGATGAAACGATGCCGGTGAATATCTTGCTTCCGCAAAGGACGGTGGGAGGAGCCGCCTTGGCGTCCGGATCGTTTCCGCTTTATTCACTCGCCTGCAGAAAGCCGGAGGACTTGTACATCCGAGGATCCATCGACTGGGGGGGGGGGGGGGGGGGGGACAAACAGAACAAAGGCAGCTGTGAGTTTTTGTGCTCATCAGCAGGTCGGCACCAAAACTGTTGCACGGCTGTGGGGTTAACTCAATTATCGTGGCACCGCGGTTTTGAAAGCAACGCTTTTGAAACTCTCGATGTGGACATAATCTCTCATAGCAATATGGATTTAACCTTAAGCGTCCTCATCGGCGCCGTCTGTCGACGGGAAACGGCGCTAACCGCAGGAATATGCCAACGCCGTGCATAATCGGAGGCTCCATTAAGACCCAAATTGATTTGAGAAATATGCTTACACCGAGTGCAGACTAACCGCACTGCTGCACAAGTAGGTGGCTCCTTCCCCGTCCCTTCCCTTTCTGTGCCTCCTCTCACAACAGGAGCCAGCCGGTGGTGGTGGTGGTGGTGTAGCTGTTAGCATGCTAGATGGCGATCGTCATTTTGATGTTTTATTTAACCCAGGGGTGGGCAAACCTTTTGACAGGTGGGCCACAATGGGTTCTAAAGTGTGATAGAGGGGCCGCAGCAGGAGCAGATGGATGGAGTGTTTTGGTGACCCACCTCATAGGAGATGAAAAGATAGTGTGGGATATTCAGAGAAAGTGTGCTTAAATGTCAGTTGAAAATGAACTGAAGCGTTACAGCAAAATTTCTGTATTTGAACCTCCACGGTTTTCAGCTCTTTATTGAAATGACTCTTCAAACACTGAGAAAACTGGATAAAATTCAGCTATTCTATGACTATTAATATAATTTCCTCAAGCTAGCGCCAGATTAAAAAAGCTTAACAGGCCGCATATGGCCCCCGGGCCGTAGTTTGCCCATGCCTGATTCAACCCAATGAGTAGAGTTGAATATTGTTTCATCTAATTGAATTTTTTTTTTTCTTTTTTTTTTTTTTTACCACAAATACTTTTAAAGGGTTCCTTTAAAATTCTGACCTTTGTGATGTCATTACACTTTACTTAAGTTGGATAAATATGATGTTTTGGCTGTTTTCCATCCATCTGAAGTTTTTTTATGATTATGGTGAGCTGGTAATGGGAAAGCACATCTAAATAAAATAAAATAAAATAAACAACAATACGGAACCTTGTGGGCTGGACAGCGATGGTCCACCAGGAGGAGCCCCTGAGACACATGAAGCTGTCTGAAGAGCTAATAAAATATATTAAGACTATAAAATTATCATGAATAATAGAGCGCAGGACTCATAGTTAAATAGAGTGTGTCCCTTTGTTAAAGGCGCATCCTGTTGAACGTGAGCTGATTTGCTTAGTTTTAGGACATATCTGCCTTTGCATAAATATTGACGAGGCTTGCGGCTCCCAAAGCTGCCCATGGGGAAAAAAAACACCGCAGCAAAAGTTTCCTTCTAGAAATCCTCAGCCAGGTATTAAAGGTCATCCGGGGACTTTTGTTTATCACTGAACAAGAGGAATAACATAATTAATCAGAAGACGAGGCCAGTGCTCATGGGAGGGATGTAAACATTTATGGAGTCTCTCGCTCGACTGCGCTGGTGAAAAACAGCTAGCTCATAGCCTGCTAGCCTCTGGTCCTTGAGGGCCTTTGATAAAAACTTTTTGAGTGTTGGAGACCAGACAGACCGACAGACATCACAGCCCGGTCAGTGACGCCCCTCTCTGCCTCGTCGCCTTTATTTTAAGGCCGCCAGCAGCGCTAACAGTTGTGGAATCAGTGTTAATGCGTCCGCTTGCATGTGAACAAGGCCTCATTAGTTCAGTTGAGACGCTGCCAAGTTACGTTGTTGCCGCGGCTGCTCGGGGACCCAGCTTGTGACACGATGCCTCGCGGCGCTCACCTTCAGGCCTCCGCAAAGCGTGTCGGGCGCCAAGGCGTCCGATTTCTGGGGTAACCGAGCAAAAGTGCAAAAGCTCCGCCTCCACAACCGAACGGCGTCTGTTTTCCCCATCGGTGTGATTTCTGTTGCTAGTGACTATAATCAAATCCATCTTGTTTTGTTTTTTTTTGCTTTGACATGCTGAGTCACGCCCATTTTTTCTAATTCAGGACGCGCCAGCGACAAGCGGCGCTGATGTATTGCAAAAGGGAGACGATTACAAAGGCATCAGTCAAAACAAAAGGTGTGGAGTGTTCTGCGGGGATTACACTATCACACTCCAGATGCTCTGGAGGTGTTTTTAAATGAGTTTTCTTCTGATAGATCACTTTTAATGCCCCGGCTGTTAAGTTCTTAGCTCACTTTTTGCAGACGCCGGGGCATCATTTCAATGCTTTCAAGCAAATTGCAGGAATTTTTTTCGCTGTTGTTTTTCTATATTTTTTCCGCTCGTCTCCAGAATAAAACGCCCGTCAATCTGTCTGTCAGTTTGTCTTTTCCAACCGAGTGTGTGTTGAGCTCAGTGTGTGAAGTAGGATTCATCCAGTAGACCCCCTGAAAGCCTCAACGCAAGATTTTATGGGGGTCTCATATTTTCTCAAAAAGCAACAAATAATATATGTTATTGTCACAAGTGGCCCTTAAAATTCTTTAAAAATGTTTTTTAAAAATATTCCATACAAAAGGGAAACGGGCCCAGGTTTACACCTTGCAGAAGAACGAATGAAAGGTGATGTTACTGGCTCTGATTTCTATTGATTGCTGTAAAGTTGCATCCATGGAGTATTGTAAGGTTATTATAGGCCTCCTGCATGTTAAGGACATTCAGTTTGGAATTGAGCCGGTATTGAGTAACGATCAGGAGGATTAGGACCCTCCTGAACATTGACGGGTATTTTCATTGAGCTCCCTCGCCTTCCCAGCTGCCGTAGCCCCACCCCCTTCCTCCGAGGGCACCCCCCCCCCATCTTCCCCCTGCACCCCCGACCCGCCGCTCTAACTAACTATGACAAATTGGCCCCTTGTTTAATTACCAGCCTGGGAAAATCACACTGACGTTTATGAAGCTCGGCGTCGTAAAAAAAAAAAGAAAAAGCTCCGTGTCCGTGCCCGGAGACCCAGCCGGCGCCATGGAGAAACACTAATAACAACAACAGCCGTACAAATTGGCCGAGCGCATTGACCGGCGGCGGCGGTGGAGGAGGAGGTGAGGTGAAGGTGGCGAGGTGACTTTCTGTGGGGGAATCAATAGCATCCCTGCCGCCGCCGTGAATCTGTCTGCGTGTGTGTGTGTGTGTGTGTGTGCGTGTGTGTGTGTCGGAGGGCTAGATTTAACTGCGATCCTTATGCTATTATGGGTTAATAGGAAAAAGGAGCAGCTGATGAAAAATGCTGAATGTATCACATTAGAGGAGAAGTTTTTTTCCCTCTCCCTTGACACAGTTGTATAGGAACATCTATCTTGCGTGGGTGTGGGAGGGGCTTCTGTTTGAGTGTGTGTGTGTGTGTGTGTGTGTGTGTGTGTGTGTGTGTGTGTGTGTGTGTGTGTGTGTGTGTGTGTGTGTGTGTGTGCACCGGTGGCACTGGCCTTGTGGAGAGAGTGGTCATAAATAGAGCCTCTGCCCCGGCTGCCTTATTAACTCTTGATTTATCCTCCTCTCCGTAAGGAACGCACGCCCTTGGCATTCCCCGCCCCCCAATACACACACACACACACACACACTCCGCCCAGGGGTCCCCATTTACTCACGCCATGTGTGCGTCTCACGAGGGTTTTTTTTTTTTTTTTTTCCGCCCCCCCCCCCCCAACGTGAAGATGACCCTTTTCATCACGCGACCTCATGCTTGGGTTCATGCCTTGTTTTTTTGCAGCCGCATACATCAGCACCGGCCGCTTTCGCCGGGGTCATCCCCATCATCGCTCACACACACACACACTCTCTCGCACACACACACGTTTCCGGTGCCACCTGTGGAAGCAGGCGGGCAGGCGGGCGGGCGCCGGGGGAAACGATCGCTGGGGAGGCATTTATCTGACAGCGTTTTTACCTCCACACTGATTTATCAGCGTGTTTATCCTGCTGATGTGTGTGTGTGTGTGTGTGTGTGTGTGTGTGTGTGTGTGTGTGTGTGTGTGTGTGTGTGTGTGTGTGTCTTCTTCCCGCCTCTTTTCTCCCTCACTCCCTTCACTATAACCCCCTAAACCCCCCCTTCAACGTTGAGCATCTGAGCCAGTGTGCGTGTGTTTATGTGCGATGAGCGTGTCGTAATGACGCCTAATGCAATCTGACACCTCTTGCTGTATTTTACTGGCACGGTGATGTGACGCCGCCTTGATTTAATACATTTAGGATGCACTTTATATCACGGTTTCCCTTCAGCTGTCTGTGAGATTGCCCTCAGTTTCCCACCCACCTTAAAAAAGATGTTTTCACCCCACGCTAAAACACATGCATATATATATACATATATATATATATATATATATGTATATATATATATATATATATATATATATATATACATATATATATATATATATATATATGTATACACATATATTAAGGACTGCAATGTTACATTATTAAGATGTTCCTGTAAGAGGCTGTGAAGAGCATATGCAGAGAAAAACACTCAGCATCAGGTTCATTCAGTTTGCTTTATTTTGTTTCTTGACGTTATGTCCAAAAATGGACTTTTAGGTACAGACAGCAGCAAAAACTACGTAAATATCTAGAAGCTGTTTGACATTTGAACCTCAGGAGTGGAGCACGTGGCATTCAAAAGATCAAAAAGATCAATCTCAGGAAAATACCTGATAAGTCTTTCTTTACAAAAAAAAAAAAAAACTGTTCATGAAATTGATAAGATAATGAAAGGGTTCAGCAGCCGGAATTTAACGCAGTTAGAAAAGTTTATTGTCCCGCTCTGCTGTGTGCTGACCTCCTGCTGATCTGCCCAACAGTCTGAGGGCAGGCCGCAGACAGACGCAGCCACGCTGTGCGACGCCTGTGATGGAGATAAATGGCGGCAAATTTAGAGGAAGCCTCTGTTGTTTGGTGTAAAAATACCTTTGGCTTCGAGGCGCCGCACCTGGACTCCCACCACGTGACCAGGAGCCGCCTCGGTGTCTGGTGACTGCCCGGCACCACGCGACTCTCACAACTCCACAAAAAAAAAAAAAACAAGCATGAAGTGGAACTGGAACAGATGAAAGAAAAAGGAATTCAAAGTCAATATAATAGAGACACATGGAAAATGCGGGACAGAAGCTTGGAACAATGTGAATCAGAATCAGTGAACGACTGATTTTCTTTTCTTCTTTGAGAATCAAGCCTCATGTTTCATTGGTTGCATCACCAGGGACTCGAGCCGTGTTTACATTTGGTTCACAAGGTGAAGCACAAATGTAACGAGAGTTGAGATTTTTTTTATCATCAATGGATTTGGGCTTTTCAAGGTGCAAGGAGTGTGAAAACCTGGCCTCCTGGTTTTGGTTTAAATCTCCCAGCAGTTAAATGATGCGCCTCTCATCTTTACCGAGCGGGTGACAAGGTCTCAGTATTAAACATCAGGCTCGTTCCAGACCTGCTCCTGAAATCCCTGAGCAGGGAGCAAAGAAAGTTTGTGTCAGTGCAGTGGATGGAGTGCAAGCACAGAACAGGGATTCTCTGGTCGCTACTCGAGTCTGAAATATCCAATTCATTCACTTGGTCGCCCAGGATAGTAGCACATCACTCTCTCGCTCCTGCATATTGTTAAAAAGCTACGTTTCAAAAAGCACCATCATCAATTCATTCTTCAGCTTTTTGAACAATGGTTTATTGTGATTGTACAGATGAAGCCTTTGCCACCACTGATTTTCAAAACCACTGTTGTGAATTCAAAGTGTCGAGTGAAATTGACCAGAGAGCCAAATATAACGGCTGTGGGACTTTGTGTGTGAACGCTTGTGAAGGTAAATCCCCAGTTTCATCAGCAGCGGTTGAATATTGCTGCACCGGTGAAAAGCGAGCGGACGGAGAGCGAGAGAGACACGGCGCTGGAACGCTGCGGCTGCAGTCGTTCACAAAAATGCATGGACGAACTCAGAAAGAAGTCGTGTGTGTGTGTGTGTGTGTGTGTGTGTGTGTGTGTGTGTGTGTGTGTGTGTGTGTGTGTGTGTGTGTGTGTGTGTGTGTGTTGTGTGTAGATGGTGGGAAGGTTGAACCTGTAATGGAGTGATAATGCTGAGTAAGACACACAAACCGCCACGGCGTACTCACACGCACAAGCGCACAAAGACATAATGACTTCCGCTTCATCAAAGTGGCACCGCGGCCGATAGAGCGGCGACCCAGATGGGTCGGCGCCGCCGCATCATGGGCGATTATCATCGAAGGCCTGCTGACAGATCGCACCTATAAACGAGTCTATGCGGGGACAAAGTCACGCGGAGGCGCAGACGGCGAGAGACAAACACTGTGTATCCGTCACCTGCTGGAAGCCAGTGGGCGAAAAAGAAATGACGGCGTCACCACTCGGCGACGTGCAAAGCCATTCAGGAGGTGATGGGGAACAGGGGGTCAGGGGGGTCTTCAACGACGCGTTGTTAACGGCAAAGCAAAGCATTTGATCATTTCTCCTCCTCTGACCAAGAAGATGTCACGGTTTTCCTGTTTTTGACTGCTGCTATGTTTTGCTGCCGCAAGTGATGATAATTATGGAATGTCATGTTCATACCAGGAGAAAAAGACGTGACATCTGTTCTCAGTGTCACATTTAAATTGACAGCTGTATAAATAAAAAGTGTAATCTTAAAATATTCCAAAGTCTGCGTTTCTCTTGGACTTGGAACTGAAGATTCATTACTTCTCATGGGCTCACAGTGGAATAAAGTGTGAAATCGGAGCAACTGATCCTCCATGGTTTTTTGTTCAACGATTAAAATAAAATAATATATATATATATTTAAAAAAAAAAAACTGTGCAAAAACTTCAATTTGATCTCTGTTTGACTGCCAGGTTTTTATCTCGGGAAGCTGTGATGGTTCAGAAAACTTTTCTTAAAGCGACCCCAAGACCCTGCCTGTGTTTATTTCCATTTAAACATCTGATGCATTATTGATTCGACCGCTATTAACACATCAGAGAGGCGGCGGCTGGTCAGAATATATTGTGCAAGCGTCACGTAGGAAGCACATCTATTAGTTTGTGCGTGCGTGCGTGCGTGCGTGCGTGCGTGCGTGTGCACGCACACAGATGCTAAACGCCTGTCTCTGCGCCTGTTTACCACGCTTCGCATGCACGAATGTGCAGTGTGTGTGTGTGTGTGTGTGTGTGAGAGAGAGTGAGTGAGTTAGTGAGAGAGAGAGAGAGAGAGAGAGTTATGCCTCTCCCATCTGTGGTCCTGCGCATGCAACACACACACACACACACACACACACACACACACACACACACACACACACACACACACACACACGCTTGGTTGGCAAGTAAATCCCCACAGGCTTACAGGGACCTGCTACCAGAAGGTTTTTCCTGTCAAAGTGTCCTTGAGTGAGACAGTCCAACCCGGTTGTGGTCACTCATGGCGAGTGGGATAAGAGCCACTGCGAGATTAATAAAATATCAGAATATTCTTTGTGCCACAAACAGCCCTTTCATCTTCTGAGAAGTTCTTCTGTGGCTCTACAGAGGCTGTTTTCTTTTGCCCGGTGGATCACACACAGGAGGACGCTAGCTGCGGATTATGATTATATAAATATATTTTTCCCCCAGACTACTTTTATTACTGATACTGCCCAGAATTTAGTATCTTACTTGAGGGCACATCAGTTTGGGGAAAACAGCCACGACTTGTTACTGTAGATAATTTGCGGAGAGCACGACGGGCGACATCGCCGCCAGATAAAAAACACACCCCGGTGTTTAATATCTCAGCTTTATTGAGTCATTAAAGGGATATTTCTGTTCATTTCTCTGAGGTTGATTCTTAGGAAGCCTTTTTTTTTTTTTTTCCTCTTTTCTTTTTTTTTGTCCTTTTGTTTTTCCTTCCAACTGAAGAGAGGTTTCACTTAAATGAGCATTCAGGCAGCATCGTGTGACTCGGAGACGAAACGTGTCGACGCCAGCTGTCTCGGGATGTCTTGCGGGTTTCCTGCCACCGAGGGACGGAGCGGCGTTCTGAAGGGAAGGGGTTTTGATGGACGGAAAAAGAAAACATGACGTTTGAGAGGAGAGAGACAGGGGACTGAGAGGATGGAGGAGGAAGAGGAAGAAGAGGGTCCCATGTGACTGTGTTTCCCAGAGAGAGAAGCCAAAGAGGGCTGCATTATAAAAAAAACAAAGGTTGTTCTTATCTATATTAATATTTTCCATTTTTTTATTCACATATTCTCCTCTGACTGACTGTCATTCCTCATTTGATTTTGCCAAAAGCTGCTATTTTTAGCGCATAAACTGCATCTTTTGCTTTGTGATAAGAAAAAAATCCTGCCAGAACAAATATTAGCTCATCAATCATTCATTAATTATCAATAATTAAATAAAGTCAACTCTCTCCTGTTTCAGCAGATATTGAAAACTTGCATGTTGACTGAACGTCAACACCAGCGCTGATTCGCAGCTGCACTGGGACTTGATTTAGCAGTGATTCATTTCCAGGTGTTTGAATCACGCGTTCGCCCGTCACTTCTGCTGTGAGACTCCAGTGAGCACAAAGTCGCACATAATTAACATAATCAGAAACAGGGTGTGACGTTGGGTCATCACATCATAACTAACAGCCAGTTCCCGTCTATTTGTGGAACAACTTGTTTTAGCAGAGGAAGATTAAAAAAAAAAAAAAACAGATTGTAATCTGGCTTTCTAGTGCTGTCAACGAGTCGACTGTTTCATGAAAGCGGCATCGCACTCACTCTCTCTCTCTCACACACACACACACACACACACACACGCACACGCATCACAGAGAGAGAGAGAGAGAGAGACTTCAGCCTCGTGCCCACCACTGCATCACAGGCCCCACGCAGCTCAGAATAGCAGCGGTCCCACTCCTGTGATATTGCTCGAACGCAAACAGAATCTTTCAAGATAAAAGGATCCAAATTTAATTACATTTTTTTTAATAAGATCTATTTTTAAGTACGGTATCAACCCTCGAAAATTGCACCAACCTCACACAGGGCTGAAATAAGCAGCAGGCACAAATCACACACACACACACACACACACACACACACACACACACTTCCAGTGGAGCGCAGCAAACGAACTCAGACGATTTCTCTTTCTTGCATCCTATTATTGCTCTATGTGCTCACTATATTTGCCGCTGCCACGAGCCAATTTCTTCCGGGGAATCATTAAAGTTTCATCTTGGCAGAAGATGTTCACGGCGAGTTAATTCGGGCGAGTCAGGTGGAGGCGGCTGAGACCCAACCGTGTCGGGAGAAGGGCTGCGGTCGGGAGGCAGCGTTCCGTAGCGGCTGCAGTGGCCCGTGTTGTCGTTGACAGGAAGTGAGGGCAACACGCCTCCCTCGCAACGGTTTTTCCTGCTGACCTTGCAGGGTTGTAGGGAAAGTCTTTGAGCGTTTGTCTGATTGTGGGTGCTACACACGGAGGATACAGGTTCTCGATCTCTGTTGGGCTCTGGGATGAACTGAGCTCCCAGTGGACGCACACGGAATTAGTGGCAAAAGTGTGTGTGTGTGTGTGTGTGTGTGTGTGTGTGTGTGTGTGTGTGTGTGTGTGTGTGTGTGTGTGTGTTTTGACTAGTGTGCAACATTTCTATCTCGTCTCATACACTCAGGTTTTTTGCAGCTCAATCAGGTAAAACTCTTCATCACTTTCAGGCCTCTGCAAATTTAAATGATTTCCCCGCCAATTTCTCCCCCACTTTCTTTCTTGAAAAAGTACGACGCATGATACGGCTGTGGCGGGACGTACAATTGGCGCATAATGCCGTCCCATCATGAGGGTTTTCGCCACCAAATTGCTGGTCTGATTCCTGTACACAGCAGTAATGGAGCTTCTTTTGCATCAGAAAAGAATAGAAATAAATAAATCACATCAAGGTGATGCATCGCAGAACGGCACATTATTCGGTCAAAGGAAGTTGAAGAAAAAGGGCCTTTGCGTGATGGCACAGCTAAAAGTTTCCCACAGTTATTTTCACAAAGAAGTAATTTTTCTAAATTGTGCCCAAAAGGAACTACATAAAATCCTTCAACTTTGCAATTTGCAAGAGAAGAACTCGGCAAATCATGCACATTTGTCCTTCATTTTCTTCGTTTCAAGCTCCCTGAAGGAACTGATTTACACACATTCGTGCGTGCGGGAGTTGTTGAGCGAGATTCTCATCCTCTGCAACTCTGAATTATAATGTTTAAGAAACATCAACATCATCTCGATCAAGGGAAGTCTAGTCAGACCGGAAGATGCTGGACGGCTGATGTGTTGAGCGAATCGTCAGTTTAAACATCTGTCACAGCCGGCACGTTCATCCCTCTTTAGGGGATTTTCTTTCAACCAATCTTGTGCACATGTTGACATTCGCCATCGACGGAGGGAATTTGTTGGCTGTCTTTGTTCCGAGAGCAGTAACCATTCATCCGCCACCTGCCTGCCAAGAAGCAAAGTTCTGAATTCAGTATTTTACCATTTATTCATTTTTTGGTCTTGACAAGCATGCGAACCCTGGGTTAATTTACACCTGTGGCACTTTCATGCGAACCTCTGGTGTGTCCTGAGGTCTCGCCTCTGGCTGCACAACATGATTAATTAAACTCTGTGTAAAAAAAAACAACAACAAACAAACCAAACGTCAGCAGCTTTTCATTTTCATCTGGCTGAAGGTCTCTGCTTCGGATCACTGCTTTGTGTTTTTGGAATCAAGGTACACACAGTCGGGTCCAAATATCCAAACAGCACCTCGTATAATTACTTGTATGGGGCCTCAGAGGTTTTTTTTTTTTTTTTTTTTTCGCTTCACTCGTCCTCCACAATCCACCGGCCGACTGTGGAACAAGGACACAGTGGCGGCAAACAGGACGTGCGGCGACTCACAGGCTGAGGCAGCACGCTGAACAACCTGGGAAGGGAGAGTTAGTTGTGTTGTTGTGTTGTTCTAACTCAAAAACAATAAAATTAACATCGCCGCCTCAGCGTGCGCTCCTGGCAGTGTATACGTTTGCAGAAAAAGGGGTAAAGAATGGTGCCGTACGACCGGCCGTGTGCACTTTTGAACACAAGGCGTGATGTTTTTCTTGTGGGCATCACCTTTTGTGTGCCGATTGATTGCATTCATCCTTTCTAGTCGTTGTTATCCATTGGCAGAAGGCAAATCAAACTACCTACCACTCCTGCCGCTGAGTATTTGGGGATTTGGATAATATTGTGACTTGAAGATTAGCTTTTCTTCTCTAAAGCTCAGATTATTGATGTGGGAATTTGGGCTGCGGTGCATTTCCTTGATATTTTCATCTCCCCCTGTCCTTCAGTGCCACGGCTGCATTCACTTGGACGTCACATCCTTCAATATGCTTAATGTTTGGTTAATATTTTATATGTACAAACGTGAATCGCACCGGTTGCAGGCAGCTGCGACGATCCAACACTTCTTTTTCTTTTTTTTTTCCAGTAAAGAAACTTGAGCTGAGTGAATGCTCATCACTACCCCTTTTGTTGTTCAATCACGGCTCCCCCGCCACGCACACACACTCACACACTCACACACACACACACACACACACTCACACTCCCACACATTCCTGGAGAATTTTCTCAGCAAGAAATAAAGGCGTGCAAGCGGAGTCAAGAAGTGTGATATAGTTTTTAGCGTGCGTGCGGACGTGGGAGGGCGAGCGCGGCTCCTCCTCTTGGTTGCCTGATTCTCTCGCCGCCTGAGATCCTGAGTGAGGATTATAAAACCAATCAGCAGACGGTGATTGCTGCAGCCGGCCCGTGATTGGATCACAACCCGACCCTCCCCACCCGGTCGCCCCTGCCGAGAGAAAGAATGCGAGGGGAAGACGAGCGAGACGCCGGCAGTCGAAAGAAATGAGAAAGGAGATAAAGAGAGAGAGAGAGAGAGAGAGAGAGAGAGAGACGTCAGGGCACCTGGCTGCGGCCGAGCGAGGAGCGGCGGACGAGGCGGGAAGACGGAACGTGAGATCGAGATCATATTTCCAAGTCATATTTACCAGCAGCTGCAGGCCGGACAGATTGACTGAGTGTGTTGCCTGCTTGGTGGCCCATCATGGAGAACAAGTTCTACCTTCTTGTTCCTCACCCATGATTAAAAAAAAATCCACTGGGCTCACACTCACAGTGCACAGCGCCACCTGGAGGTACAGCACACTGTGGCAGTGTCCAGTGGGATGTTATTTATTTGTTATTTTTTTTAAAGGAATTGAAAGACCTTTGTAGCTGGGTTCAAATTATTGGATTTTTTTTTCTCTCTTTGAAGGGATGTTGGGTTCAGTTTTAATCCGGTTAAAGCGCTTCTTTGTGCTCTGCCGGTTCTTCAGATTGTCTTTATCTCCGTCTGCCGTCTTCCCGCACGCCGGCGACCCAGCCTGAGCGTCACTTCCATACAGCCTGTGAGCTTTCTAGGTAGTGCTGCTCTCCAGTTCTGACCCCCCCCAGCGGTCTTCCAGGAGAGCAGAGAGAAAATGTTGTTATTGTCGTCCACCTTCACAAAAGATGGCGATGGCCAGATTAACATGATGACAACCTGCCTTCTTCTTCTTTCCCCCTTGGATTTGAAACTGCCCATTACTCCACAGGGGATCTTTGAAGGTAGGCTAGAGGGAGAATGGGCCGCAGTGTCCAGAGTGGTTTACCGCTATCAATACTTGCAGACACACACACACAAACACACATACACACACAATCCTTACACTGATACTGCAAGACAGAAAAGGCACCCTGGGGTGAGTAAAGCAAAGCAAAGCAGAGCAGAGGAAGTTCCTCTCGCAGCGGCCTGTCTTTATACTCGCTTTGCATCAGACAATGGCAACGAAACTGTCACAAAAAAAAAATCACGGCATAATTTTGTACCAGTATGAAGGCGATTTTCTCTCACTTGAGTGGATTTTTGAGATGGAAACACCCTGGCGGACTTTTCCTCACCTCTTTCGTTTCTCTCAGTGTCTTCCACACAGCACTTACAACAGTTGTCTGCACATATTGCAGCCGTTTTAGCATTTGAATGATTGCTTCTACCAAGGAACTGTAGGGGCGAAAAGCAATGCACGCAATGACCACTGCAACCACTTGATGGAAAGGTTTACATTGTGTTGTCCCGCGATTACATGCGCGGCACGTGCGGGTGCAAGTGTATGCGTCGCCGTGATGAATGTGCACACCTGTGATGTAATGTTAGCAGGTGTTGGCTCCCTGTGTCTGTCGGCAGCTTTGTTTAGTTGCCTACCCCCCCACCACCAACCCCCTGAGGCTTAATTTAACCCAGGGCATCTGCTGCCCCCTGCCCGTCTCCTGCCCTTCGTCACCCCTCTTTTATCTGTGCCCATGGCCTGCTGCTGCTGCCACCACACACACACACACACACACACACACACACACACACACACACACACACACACAGGAAAACAACAGATGTGGACTCATACAATGAGAGTCCAAGGAGTGTTCATCATGTTTAAGGCGCAACATAAATACTTAATGGATGAACTTTTTGTGCCCACATTTGCATTAAGGTGAAGAGGCGGAGGACGAAGATGGAAATGAAATATACTGAGAGACTGAGAGTTGCAATTGGGCTGCGATTTGAGGAGGGGCGGGCCAACGGAGAGGGGTGGAGAGGGCGAGGACACGGGGACGACGAGCTGGAAAGGTACATATTGCCACAGCCTGGGCCCACATCTGTCCCAGTCTTGGCCTCCTATCTGCTTATTTGTATCCAGGTCT
This sequence comes from Nelusetta ayraudi, assembly GCF_046127955.1. Classification (NCBI taxonomy): domain Eukaryota; kingdom Metazoa; phylum Chordata; class Actinopteri; order Tetraodontiformes; family Monacanthidae; genus Nelusetta; species Nelusetta ayraudi. The sequence continues at coordinate 6,399,295 of NW_027466110.1, forward strand.
ACACACATGATTCATCCGGCCAACACCAGACGGGGATTTGTGTAGTTAACCCGGAGTTTCACAACCCTGCGTACTCAGATGAATGTTTATGACCTGACAGGGCTGTGAGAACCGGTACCGTTATGGATTTATTCACAAGGTTGGAGTCAATGGCGTATTGCATTGCCACGAGGCTTTGGCGATCAATGCAGGTCCTGACGCCAGTGGCGTGGTCAAAAAAAAAATAATGAGCTTTTTCAATGTCAGGTATTGATTTGCTTAAAGAATAACAAGCACGGAGTGGATTCCAATGATCGCCATCATCTCTCGCTTGAAACGTGTTTGCTTCTCCTGATCGAGCGAGACGGTTTGTTCCTGAGACCTTCTTGTTAGATGGACACATCCGTCCCACTGAGATGCAGCCCGAAGAGGGTGTACTTGCACTTACGTCAACAATTTGTGGCCCTCCAGTTTCAATAAAACTGCTGCTGCCTCAGAAGCAGAAGCCATTGTTTGCACGGTTTGTTTGTCGTAGGCTCTTCTTCTTCTTCGTACTCTAGTTTTAGCAGCAGGTTGGCAGGGCATATGAGCCGCAATCTGAGTAATCCAGCTGCCGTGCAAGCCTGGAAGCCAAACATGGAAATTTCACTTAGCTGAAACTCTACCATGATCTTGAATAGCTGGAGTATGCGCTGATTGAACATTTTTGGATGCTCTGTAACAGAGCAAAAACAGCCAAGTAGTGAGAGTTTGCCATAACGTGACTATATGTTGAGGTTTTGTTTGTAGTCTTTGTCTGGATGGGCACAAGTTAACGTTACAATTTTTACATATGTTACCATCAAGTTATTGGTTCCACAAAAAAACTGCTGCCCAATTTTTGAAATGTCCACAAGCCCAGGTGGGAAGAACCATGATCTCGAAACTAGAATCAGAATCTCAGCCGTGTCTTCCTTGATCTGAACTCTGGTCGGATGCGTGATTTTACGACAACTATAAGGACTCAGTCAGTCATAGTTAAGAATAGCCGTTCCTCAGGGTCTCCAGTCAACGTTGCTCAGAGCAGGTGAAAGAAAAGACTTTAGCTTGTTCCACTCGGTGAAATGATTAATGCCCCTGATTTTTATCTGGAAGCAGCTTTCCCTCCCTGCAAAGATCACTTCCCCTGGCTTCACCTCACAACGCGAACTATTTTAAGCGTTGGCTCATTAATACAGAGTGATTGGACTTCATTGTTCTGCACTCCTGATGGATGTGCTCTGAAGTTTTCCCTCTCAACTCCCACCTCAGTCCCCTGCTCAATCTTCAGCTTGAATTTCCTCCCCAAGAATGGAGCCCCCATTGTCTTCAAAGCGTGAGATAAATCAGCCGCCGATGCCTTTTGTGGCTTCTGTTCATTTGAATGAAATTGCGTTAGCCGCACTCCATCAAATAATTCATAATGACACTAGTCCTACCTTAAATCTTTGCAGACCTTTCCAGATTTTAACCACCGGCGTTGACTCCCACAGTTTATGCTCCTCTCTCGGCCTCTTTGAGTATTCTAATATATCCAGGAACACACTGACGGGCTTTCTCTTACGAAGCTCAGCCTCTTTTTTTTAAGCAAACATGCATCGCCACGTGTCACTTTGGCTAAGCGGTAAAGCTTAAAGAGCAGCACTTACCTTTCAGAGTGCTGCTATCATTGAGTTTCTAAGTCGGTAGCTGTTTGTTAATTATGGGCAATTTCTGGTGTTTTTTAGAAGTACATGTGTTTAAAAAAAAAAATGCCAGTAATGGTTTCCGATGACAAAAGGCCAAGAGACCGGCTCCACAAAATGCTGCTCTAAAGCGGGTGAAGCCTTCGCCTGCGGTGTCTTTGCGGAGGTCGCGACAGTTTTGGCACTGTATTACTCCTCAACGCACCTGCTGTCACCTGGCGCATTGTGCGTCTGAAGTGCATATTATCCATTTAAGCAGCCGTAGCCGTTCTCAGAGCAGCGATCCCTGCGCCAGGATGGCTGACTTTGAGATAGCGACGCGTGTGTGTGTGTGTGTGTGTGTGTGTGTGTGTGTGTGTGTGTGTGTGTGTGTGTGTGTGTGTGTATGTGTGTGTGTGTGTGTGTGTGTGTCAGCCTTTGAGTCGGGGTCTACAGAAAGAAGAGTGCGCTGACGCTGCCCCTGCCGTGTGTGTTGTGCTGCAGTCAACCTGCTCGGGTTGCCGTACAGGAGGGTCGCCTGCTATTTATACTGCACCTTGACTGGAGCGATTGTCTTCTCCCGCCGTGCGCTGCCATTTGGGAGGCAAAGGTAGATGTTGGAGGCAACGTGGTTTCATTGGGTGCTGAAATGCAGTGCTGATGCTTGGTTTATGTTCTTGGTTTATGAACCTGCATAAAAAATATATCCCCTTACAATTATGTGACAGCAGAAGACGCATATGTCCGGTAAAACTTGAAACCAAGTGCAGAAACACAGAAGAAAATGCACAGAAAAAATCCATCCATCCGTTTTCTATACCCGCTTCCTCCTGGACTCAGAACAGAAAAAAAAATATTTTTAATCATGCTCTCTCACTGAAAACCACATAGTATTAAGGTGTGTCTTGAAGAAACTATGCGTTTTTTCCACATATTTTTCAGGTGTCAGAATTTGTAGAATTCATACAACATCTAAAAAGCTGCGGGAGAACTTTTCTGTGGGTTGAAGACCTCAAGATGATCTGTGCACTATGGGCTGGGTTAAAATTTGGAACGTACAAATCTGGAGGCACCTTGTATGTGCATCCAACTGTCAGCCTTATGGCACGTGTTATTAATGTAAGTGCAAGAAAGAAATCTTGATAAAAAAAAAAATGGGTGGAAGCCGATGTAACCTAGAGAGTGCCGCTGACAGCAGCAGCATTATGCACATCGACGTCTTTGTCAGACCACGTTTGTGTCACTCCCCGGTGCTCAGTGTTCACCATAATGAAGCTTTAAGTAGCAGCAAAAGAGGTGGATCGGGTGTTAAGGACTATAGCACCGGCAGGGAAATCAGCTGTCAGCCGCCACATACTTCCGATCCTCTCATTAATTACTTTTGGGGAAAAGAAAGGAACGCGAGACGAGCTATTGATTGCGGTGGAGCCAGTAAAGGGCCAGTTTCACTGGCCTCCACCACATGTCACGGCTTCTCCACATCCCCATTAGACACGACCAAGGGGGAATCGGTGGCAGAGCGAGGACCCTATTAAAGGGGGCCGGACCTCCAGAGTGTGAAACAGGCCAGTTTGCACACAAACCTTATCAGACCGCAGCGCAGCAGTCCAGACCTCTGCTTCCTGCCTGCTGTGTGTCTGTTTTAATGAGAGGACAAATGCAGCGTCTGAGCTCTAAGTCCAGGACCATCCCAGGTCTGACTGGAGCTAAAAGGCAGATTTATCCCTCTGTTTTTAGCCTCCTGCTAGAGCCAAACGAAGCTGTGTGGAACATGGAACATCTCCACACTGACTTCCTCCCTCTTGACCGGGTGCTCCCACAATGTGGCCCCATCTTTTCGTGAGGGGGTGTTTTTTTTGTTCCTCCCTAACTCGTCCCAGATCAGCAGAAAAAAAGGGGGCAGTGGAAACGACACGGCAGAATGGAGAGCACTTTCTTTCTTTCTGTCTTTCTTTCTTTCTTTCTTCCCTCTCCCGTTAGCTCCGTTCCTCGCTTTTGTCGCGTGACTGATGGTTTTAATTACCTGTTAACTCTCCGCACTCAGCAGATACACATGATAAATTGGGCTGGCGACTGTTGCGGCCACCTTCTGGATGAGGAGGAGGAGTAGCGCTCCTTCCTCCTCCCCCCTGCAGCAGGGGGGAGTAGGGGTATGCAGGTGTGCGGAAGAAGAAAGAACTAACAGCCCTAGTTTGCAGCACTTTCCAGTTGACGGCTATTTAGTGTCAAAGGGGTCACATACATTTTTTTCCACTCTTCCCTCCCCTCTCCTTCTCTCCTTCTTGTGACTGCAGTCAGCAACATTATGCTTCCAGGAAAAGAAGCCTGGTTCAACACAGTGGGGGAGAGAGAGATTGCTGCGGATGATTGGCCTGTAAAATTGCAGCACTTTGTATGGAGATTGTAGTGAACGACATATAGGAAGAAGTGTGAAAGTGAGTCCCCACAAACCCACACACAGGTCTCGTGTGGAAGTTTTTTGTTACAAATGCTCTTCAGATGTGGAAATAAATAGTTTGTTTGCAATCACACTGGTTACTGTGGCGCAAGAAAAAAAATACTTGAAAATAATTCCAGGTGTTTGTGAAGGTCAAGGTTCCTTTGCCCCCAGTCCAAATCGAGATTCTGTCATGCAGCGTTGCACCTGTACATTGTCGATATGATGTTGATTTGTTTGCATCACTGAGGTGATTTTCGTCACGCGCTGTCAGCGACATCAATTTTATATTACTTTGGAGACAAAAAGGACTCTGCAAGCGGTTTGAGAAAAAGTGTCCTTTTGAAGTTGGAACCACAGTCATCAACAAGCCCATCATACACATCTGGTCGTGTAGTGGAAGTGGCGGTTGAGGACAAAAGTGGCAAAGTCACTTCAAAATCCAGAGTTTCGAGTCTGACGCATGGAGTCAAATTTGTTTTCCCAGGGGAAAAAAAAAACCTCAGCAACCAGTCAGTTTAGTTTTGTGTAATTTGCAGCTGGCAGTACTACAGTCGAGTACCAGAGTTATTTGTCGTCTAACACTTTGCCTTCCTTATTTCTCATTCCAGACCGTCTTCTCTCCACTACTGCTGATTCCGCCCCAAAAAAAAAAAATGTCTAAATGATTTGCAGAGTTGCTGGCCGACCGTTTCGCTCACAGTTTCTCCCGCTCCCTTATCTCACACTTGGGCAAAGCTAATTAACACGGCCCAGAGCTCCACCCGCGGTGACAAACATGCACGGGAGTGGCATCAATATTCACAACTCATTCCTCGTTCGAGAGTCGCGCCGAGGCGTCGTTCCGTGTTCGGCGGTTTGGACGACACACTGGAGGCGTGGCGGGGGGGCGCTAAATGAGAAAGACCATTTCAATTAAAGTGAGTTGATCAGTCACCTGGTTAAGTGGGATATCTATAATTAGACCCAACGGTTTTTTTTTCGATGGCTGTTCTCCGAGGAAGAATCTGTGTGTTCACACTCGGTGGCGGCGGCGGCGGTGGCGGGAGCGACCTCGGCAATTAGCCGAGGCTAATGCGTGTCAAGAGTGGCGGCGACACTCAAGCACGCCGTCACCTCAAGGGTCCACGAACGTGACTTGTGATTGGCTGAAGGTCCACGCCGCTGTGTTGCGGAAGACGACTTGAATTTGTTCGGCCAGAGAGTAGAAGCTGATTTTAAATCAAATTCCGTTCAGGTGAATCGAGCAGTTGTTGTTGTGTGTTTGGAGCGAGAGGATGCACTCGCCTGAGCTCGTACCCATAAATCTTTTGTCGTTGTTGCTTTTGCGTTTGTTTTTGTCAATATTACATCCGTGACAACGCTGCCTCAAATACAAATTTGAGTCGCCCCTAAAACAAACCCGACCAGACACCTTGAAAAGGCACTGGTGTATTAATATGTGTGCGTGCATGTGTGTGTCCACACGTGTGTATTCCTGCTCACCTCTGCCTCTCTATCAGCAGTGAATCAGTGGTGTGAGGGCATCATTTAAGCTCTCACACGGCATCAATACTGGCTCTATTGATTTTTTTTTTTTTTTTTTTCCCCATCCAAACGGTTAATGGAAGCCTTCGGGGCAGGAAAGCTAATTAAAATCATATGCAGGTCAAGCTCATTTAAGGACTCCCCATTAGTTTATGTTGAGCTTAACCATGCTTGACTGGAAAATCTATCCACAGGGCATTGTAATTGACTGGTGTTTCTAATGGCTTTCCAATGCTCCAGCATGGCACACTGCTCCTCCTCCTCCTCATCATCCTCCACCTTATCATCCTCCTCCACCTCATCCTCCTCCTCCTCCTCCTCCTCCTCTTCCACCGCCTCCTCCGGCAGATTTCACGCCGCAGCTTTAATAACCCAAAACGCAGCATCATTAAAGACGGTTGCTGTGTGTCCTGCGTCCCGCAAAAGCATCTCCGCGACGCCCCGGAGACGTCGATGCGCTCCGGAGGCAGTCGCTCAAATATAATAACCAAGCAAAGCACCGAAGCTCAAAGTCAGCTCATCCTGGATGTTGTCCACGGGGGGAATTAGATGATGTATTATGGATTTGGGCACGAGAGGATTCACATCCCAGTGTTTTTAATAGACTGCGTGTTCAATTCTCTAATAATAATAATAATGAGTTGCAGCTGTGGGGCACGAGCGCCGTGGAAGATTTGCCGCTTTCAAAACCCTTTAGCGTCTCTAGGTCGGATCAGGACGGCAGCTTTTCCACTTCCAGAGCAGGGAAAACTTGAGTGTCATCAGCGTAATCTGTAACTCCGATCAAGAGCTAAAAGGTCGACGGGAGTGTCAAATAATTGAGGATGCGCTCCGCGTGTGCGCTCGCATTCAGAGTAATTTCAAAGAGCATCTAGAGGTGAAGTTAAAGAGGATTACGCTTGATAACATGATTAAGTGCAAAGATCAAATTAAAGGTGCGAGCGCAGCAGGGATTTACTCAGCGTGAGATGCCGCTGAAGTTCACACGCTCTAAAAAAAAACATTTTTTTTAGTAAGACTGTTAGAAACCTGTGTGTGTTTCAGTTAGAATTGCTTTGTTTTTTTCCTGGCTGCAGGCTGGCTGACAGGGTCGTGATGCAAAAATTAAAAAAAGATTCAGAAGTTTTTCAATGCCTAAAAATTTCATCAACCAATCACAATGATTGTACAACCCAACAGCGGCTGTTTGACACGATTCTACAACACAACATGCAGCAGGTGCCAGTCACGTCAGTTCAGCAGCTGCTAATTGTCTGCAAAAGGGCCAGAGACTGGTGATGTTGATCAATGTTGACCAACCTTTTAATCAAGCAAACAATACATGTGATAGACTCTGGATTCCACCCATCACGTTTGAGTGTTTATGATGCTGACGTGACAGATTAAATTATATCAGGCACAATGTATGTCATGATATCATGTCTTTTATTATATGTTTTTAAGTAAGTTAAATAGTATCGATTTTTTTTTATTTAATTGGATTTATTATTTAATGTTTCTATTATTGTAATTCATCATTTATTTTATTTGATTAACAAATGTGTGCTTAATAAACATTTTCCCAACATAAAGGCCTTTATATTGATGAAATTCTGTAATGTAAAAAAAAAAAAAGGTCTATTGTGTCAGGCTGAGTTCTCCACATTCCAAGCCGAGCCGTCACTTTTCCATTATTTCCAAGCAGCCAAACTTTTTCCTCCAGCAAACACCGCATCTCCGCCGCCGTCACCGCCGTCCTCTTTGCCGTGCACCCTTTTTCTCGCCGTGGCTCGCGAGGCTGATTTCAATCTGTGAGTCAGAGGGAGATTGTATTTAGGCCGTGTTTATTGTTCCCTATCGGTGGCCAATATGCCAGCAGCAGATGCCTGCCGTCCTGCTAAGCCTCAGCCCCGATGTCTCCTTCTTGCTCGGCCGCCGCCGCCGCCGTCGATGCTCCCAGCTGTCATCAGAGGTGCAATGTCACGGTTTCAACAGAGGGGTTCATTAGACAGACTTGGATCAGATAAAAATCCCCCTGAGATGAATTTTCTCCGCCGCCACAGAAGACAGAGAGACGGACAGAGTGGAGGATATGAGTGAAGCCCTCACGCGAGGGTTTTTTTTACGTAACACCTAATAAGGCGTCGGCCGTCTGCGGCTCATTGTTTTGACGGAAGCGGGAGGTTTTATTTTATGCTGTTCGCCGTTGCTCCCCTTTATTAAGGGAACAGGCGCGCGCACGTGGCGGGAGCCGCGCATATATGCAAACCGGCGGCGCCTTGCCCTTTGAGGCCGCTGATTACACCAGCGTCATTATCTGTTTCACTCACGCATGATATTAAGCGGTTCCGCGGTAGTGTTTCAGTCGAAACGACGACTATTTTTTAATGGCTGTTAGGTTTTGAGGTTATTAAGAGGCTGAGGAGCAATTTTTCGTGCCGGTTGTTGTGCAATTAATGCTCCAGAAAAGGCCCTGCTCCATCAGTCAGTGTTTGATCCAATTAAATTTGTTGACCCAACTCTGCGGCTGCTTTTATTGGGTGCGCTCTGTTTTGGGGGTTGAAAAATGATAAGTCGTAGTTGCGTAGCAAGTTTTTTTTGTTTTGTTTTGTTTTTTAACCTTGTTTGTCCAAAATGATGACCATCCGTATTGGAACGCTCCCAAGCTTTCAATTGTTTTTCAGTGGGTCTTTGAGGCATTTGAGGCGGCAGTCAGCTGACAGGGACTATGCACATAAGATGTAACAAAGCAATGTGGCACCACATGTGTAGAAAATACACAGAAAGTGTGTACACCTTCTTTTTTTTCCCAAGTACTTATGTTAGGTTAGATTGCAAGTCTCCGGCTAGCACGTTCAATCCCTTCGTCATGCTTCTTAGCCAGCCTCCGAATGCTAAAGTGCTAAACCCTGCGTTCCAACACGAGGGGCACTAGGACCCCCCCCCCGAACTCCAGCGACACACAGTCTCAGACAGAACTTTGCGGGATGTGATGCCCCCCCGCTCCTCCCCCGTACTGGATGCCGCCCGATAATTTAAAATAATAGCACCGGTGTTGCCGCCTCACTTTGAAATCACATGAGGGAAGCAGCACCTTTCCACATAATGAGTGAGCTCAGTAACATTTGATGGTATTATACAGAGTAACGACTCTCTGGGTAGTCGTGTCCGCCGCCCTCTCCTGGGAGCTGTGGGTAATTATTTACCCGGCAGTATTTCAGCAGTGCGCGGTTGACGGGCCTGGCTGCTGTTATTCTGCGCTGCCTGTCTTTTAATGCCTGTTTCGGGGGCCACACGCTCACAACTTTGCCCACTCTGGGATTTCCTTTTTGTGCACTCCATGCTGTCATTGTATACCAGCGGCTGCCGAAAAGAAGAGGAGGTGAAAAAAAATCCTTCATCCTGTATTCAGCGCACACTCTTATCAAACTGACTGCCTGCTACGGTCAGCTGCCTCTGCCCAGAACAACACGTTTCAGGAGCAGAGCCGCAGCCGGGGGGCGCTGGGCCACACTCTAGCTTTACTCAACGGCCGCTAAACGGTGACAATTAGAAGGTCAGCTGGCCGATGGCGGTGAATCCCAAGCACAGCGTCGTCATCGTAAAATCATCTCACTGCATTTTTTTTACCCCTCAAACATCAGCAGCAGCAACTCCACATTTATCGACTGGATGCATCCGTGTCGAATGATGCAGGTGAACCTTGTGTATCCGCTCAGCTGCGCTGTGTATTAGAGACGCGTTGCAGGCCTGTTCTCTTTATATTTGTCAGGCCTCTGCTGCGTTATACTGAACGTCACATCCTATTGGCCCGGTCGCTCGGTCCAGATGGCTGACGTCCGTGTGTTGGTGTCCAAACTCAGGTCCGTCTCTCATCGGGGCTCTGAAGAAGGACTGGGCGTCCCCCAACAGCATCGCCCTCTCCTGGCAGCAACCTGAGCCGACAACGATGCCCGTCCTCGACTACGAGATCAAATATTATGAGAAGGTACGGTCCCCGCCGCTGCCAAATCAGAACCTTTATCTTTTGATTCAGACAACTGGTTTCATATCCCGAAAATAAATCATTGTGTATAAACAAAATGGTGCTTTAATTTAGTGCATCAATGGGTGTGGTGGTTTTATTACTCAATTCTGGCTTAAAAGTGCCGAATCATACATTTCAAAATCTTTTGTTTCTATTCCAAACAACAAGAGCGGCCACGCATGATTTTCCATAGAAATGCAGCATATTTAGCCCTCTGTTTGCAGCCTCCTGCAAAAATGCTTACTTTAGGTTCCCACTTGTGACACTTTGCATTTATTTATTTATAAGTGGACAAACACTGGATGGCCCGGTGGTGCTGTCCATAACCCTGACCGTAAGAGAGAAGAAGCGTGCCCTTTGTGACATCACAACAGGCTAATATCCAGCATTGTTTGTTAAAGCGTGTGTTTTCTCAAAGTGGAGAAGGCAAAAGAAGTAAATGATAGACTTTTCTCATGCCAGGGGAACTTAATGACAAATGCTGTTGGGAAACTCCTCTAAAAATCATTCTTGCAGCCAGACTTCACCATCACGTCCTTAATGTTCGATTCTTGGTCTTTGGACCACCTCCGCAGGAACACGAGCTGCTGAGCTACTCGTCAACTCGCACCAAGGCTCCCAGTGTGATCATCTCCGGTTTGAAACCAGCCACCTGGTACATCTTCAGCGTGCGCACCCGCACGCCTGCTGGATACAGTTCCTACTCCCCCAAATACGAGTACAAGACCACCGGAGACTGTAAGTTTTTCTTCTGCTCTTCCACGCGCTGTTTCTCTCCAAGTAATGCATGTTTGTGCCCAGTGCCTAAAAGGTGCCAATGTTGGCGAACACCAACTACGATCTATAAATAAATACCCAGAAACAATTAATACATTTCCACATTCGGAAAGGAGCCTCAGCTTCACTTTGTTCATAGTGAGCAGAGGTCCCTCGACACCTCATCAAATTAAATTACACGCAGGGTGCACTAAGCCATGCGCACGACTAATATTTCTCTTGCTCCTAATTGTTTTAATCCACCAGAGGCTCCTTAGTTTCACTTTAACTCAATATGAAAGCAGCTCCCCTACACTTTCAACCATTTTGGACAATCTACAGTCTATACCATTGACTTCCTACTGCAGGTGGAATTCATGCTGATTTTATGTCGATGTGTATCATAAATGAAGAAGACAGTTAGAATGTTGAAATGAAAAAATAGAAATATTCTCAAAAACAGGATTGAAAACGTTGTGTGTGTGATAGAAGATGTACAATGTGCATGTTGGGTTCAAATTTTGGACAGTAACGTTTTCCACAGCTAAAACAATCTTTCTCATCTATTTTTGTTTGCATGTCTGTGTCTATACTAGAGTGGCAGCCTCGCTTGCTAAACCATGTTAAATCCCGAGGTCCCGTTTCATCGCCCATGCTTTTTAAAACCTCGTTACACATTTGGTGGACGTGTGATTTGACTGATGGACTCACTTACCAGAACACTGCAGACACCGCAGCATTTGGTGTTTGCTGACTATCAGTTTCAGATGAGCTGGATTTATCTTGAAAGGTCAAGACAATCCGCAAAGGAAATGCCTGCTTTTAAGAAATGTAAACGCAGCCAACAGGGGAACCTGACAGCGGCCGCCTTGTTGCGTACCGTGTTTTCAGCAGTGCTCAGGTGTGTGTGTGTGTGTGTGTGTGTGTGTGTGTGTGTGTGTGTGTGTGTGTGTGGTGTGTGTGTGTGTGTGTGTGTGTGTGTGTGTGTGTGTGTGTGTGTGTGTGCGTGCGAGTGTCTCGGAGTGCTTTTGTGTCACCAGTCAGTCTCCTCTCCTGAAACACAAAGGTCCAGTCGCCCTTTCATGTTGGGGTCAGGTATTGTGGAGGGCTGATTTTGGCTGCACAGTGGCCCTCTTCTCTCGCCGAGCCGCAGAGCTTTATCTACAGATCAGACAGTGCTCGGCACAGCCTTTGTGCCAGGTGGCCTTTTCTTTTCCTTTTTTTTTTTTTTAATGTGAGAGAGAAAGCAGATTTGGACCCTGCCGTCCTCCTCCCTCGGCCCGTCCATCCGTCCGTCCGTCCGTCTGTCTGGTGGTCTGTCTGTCTGCGTGCCTGCCTGCCACTCAATGCGCCGCCGCACCTCCCTTTTTCCCAGCCGTCCTCGAGTTTATCCGCCGCTTCCTCCCTCCCTCCCTCCCTCTGTGCCGCTCACCTTGTTTGTCTTTATCGCTCCTCCCGTCATCCTTCACCCGGCAGCTCCCGGCCTGTCCTCCTCACTGCTCCTCCCATCCCTCGACGCAGTGGTGCCAACTCCCCAGTAAGACAAGTGGCTATTGGCTACCCTAAAAATCGCTACAAAAGCTCTGATGATGTCATTACTTCCTGATATGCATAATCGGTCCTGACGGTTCATGACTGTAATTGTGATGGACACTGTAGGGCTGTATGAGAGAGGAATCAAGTAAGAGACAAATTGGCTTGTTTAATATGTTTAGAACTACAAATTAAAGGTCCAGTGTGTAATATTTGGATTGATTTATGATTTGTGTATTGGTAAAAGCTTAATATACTGCCCATAAATACAAGTGTATACTTGAAATACAATAAAACTAATTTGGTTTTCCTTTTCTGAACACACTTCTCACTTTATATAAGAATATACATACTGTAGATCGTAAAGGGTCTTGCTTCCAGTTAGCTGCTATCTCGCACCGCCATATTTCTAAGGAAGGCCGGTTTGGACAATCCAGTCCCTGACAGCACGTTTTTTAATTAGGGTGAACGCTTGCGTCCTCAAATAAACCAACAAAGGAAGAAGGTCGACGAGGTATCCAGGTTTGGGTGAGCAGGCCACCGTAGCTCACTGGCAAGCTCAGGAGGGAGTGAGAGAGAGTGAAAGACGCTGCAATCTAAACGTCTTTGTGTCTTCTTTAAAATCTCCAGATATTACAGACTTCACCACTAGCTTGCCTTTTGCCTTCATTAGCTTGGAGGGAGGGTGGCCGTGGGTGGCTGGGTGAGTTGGGGGCGGGGCAGCGAAGAAGAATCTCCAGAAGACTACCAGAAAGGCACCTAAGTTTGTCACAAGTAGCTTTTCTGGAAGTAAAAAAGTCACTCGACGGATCTGAAATTTACTACAATATAACGACAACGTTGTGAAGTTGGCAACTCGGCCGCCTTCCACCAAGCACGTCCACCCCCTGCGTGAAGCCGACGGCGGGAAGAAAACGCCTTGCGTGATCCAGCCACTGACGCCGTCACTCTCCCTCTGTAATTACCTTCGTCCCAGCTGCTGTGCTCACACACTCGCTTGACTTGCTGCGCGCGTGCCCTCAGGAATACAATGTAGCCCCAACATACGCGCATGCACGTAATGGTCACACACACACACACACACACACACACACACATACACTGGCGCCTCCTGCTTACTCGTTGGCACTATACGCAGCCCGATCTCCAATTCATATTCATTAAGCGTGAAATATTATAGAAATAAGTTTGATAATTGCAATCATCTTTCAATTATCTCAGATTCGTTAGCGTTGTGACAAGACTGAGAGAGGTGCGCCTGTGTGTTGGGGTGGGGGATCATGAATATCAAATGGGACCAATTTCACCAAAACGATCATGGACTAAATCACAATTTCATGAATGAATAATATTAATTAATCAGCAGCGGGCATATGAATCATTTCACCACGGAGGCTGACGGGAAGGATTTTTTTCCTTTTTTTTTTTCATTACAAAGAACTGATCAAACATCTCTCTATAATCTCTGCCAGTGGAGACTATGGTCTACGCAGGCTGTGCTGATGGGGAGTAGTGATAAAGCTCCCTTTGAATAAAATTTTACTCTTTATTCTCTCTTTATCCCCTCCCACCATCTATTACCCTTTATATCTCCTCCTATCCGCTCTGCTTTAATCATGCTCGCCTGCTCTTTACATTTCATTTCCCCTCTTTTTGTTTCACTCTCTCCCCTTTCCCATCATCCCCCTGTCTGCTGTCCTCCACCGACTCCACCCGACCTCGCCTGCAGCGTCAGACCTGGCGTCCGACCAAGGGCAGGTGCTGGTCATCGTCACGGCGGCGGTGGGCGGGTTCACGCTCCTCGTCATCCTCACCCTCTTCCTCCTGATCACCGGCAGGTAAGAGCACCTGGTGCAGCTTATTTATTTCCTTTTTTTCTGTCAGACCACATGTTGCCAACAACCTTTTCCTCGCCGCTTTGTGAGGAGTGACATATGTTTCCAAAATGTTCACTTTTTCCTTTCATAATAAATCGCAACAGTTTTGGTATACCTTGCGTTCCTTTTTATCCCTATAATCTCCTGAAAATGTTTGCACTTTAGTGGTGAAGGTCAGGCACACTCACATGACCAGGGCCTCTTTTACTGCAGACATTTTGAGCAGTCCCATGTGTTACAGCAACAAAAAAAAGTGGAGAAACTGTTGTTTAATGAATAGCTTTTTCAGGTTGTTCTTTTTTAAATATGAAGCCCTGTGAAACCAGAACTTCTGATTGCTCCGCTGACGGCAGATTAAACCTAAAGCATCGGCCAGAAAGACGCTGCTTTTCTCAAACAGGGCGAATCTCAGTTGTTGCAGTTTCCATCACGACTAGACGGTCCACCTGACCATTAGCAGGCGGCCTCATGAAACAAATTATAACTCATCCACCGTTGGAATCCTGTTTTTTTTTTAATTTCCTCTTAGCCTTATTAGAAAATTTCCATTTCCAGCGAACCGCGTCCTGGACGACGTGTGCTGCCAACACAAACGCCGTCTCTCTGCTCGGTTCCGGCCAAGTCTGTTTGCGTTTCAATGAGATCTTCTGCAAACAGCGTGTATCTCAGTAAATTATCGCGGCGGCAATAATCGCTGTCCACTTCTCAAAGATCAGCGCGTATTTGCCTGAAGCAGCGAAAGGTAAATATTTAGTGTCTTCTTGAGGTTGAAAAACATTTAGAATCTGATCACCGGAGCTCAGACTTCTTATTTTTTTTCTCTTTTTTTCCTCTGCGTATTTCTGCCTTTTCTGCTCCCATCACGTTTGTCGGATTTAGTCAGGACAATTCCCGTCACACGCAACAAGGGTGCAAATTGCAAAACCAAAGCCAGACTCTTTTTGCACCTTTGTGTTATTAGCACCGTGTTCCTCTGGGAATCAGAGGTGGAGTGCACAACGTTGGCAAACAATGAGCGGCACGGTGCTAAAAAGCAGCCAAAGTTCAGCCTCAGCAAATCAAAAATCTGATAATTGAGTGTGATATCATGCAGCTCATCTCCACCTGACCTATGGTGAAGTGTCTACAAGGGTTTCAAGAGCTTTGGGGCCAAAGCAGCGGTTAGCAGGCTGATTCCCAGACCCGGCGGCCTTCCTGTGCCGAGTTTGACGTGTTGTCTGTGTGTTTGTGTGGCTTCTGTACTGGTTCTCTGGCCAATTGACAATCTTTATTCATCCCTAGTGAGCGTCAGTGCAAATAATTGCTCAGTGTAAGCCCTGCGATGAGCTGGTGACCTGTGCAGGGTGTGACCTCTCCTTCACCCCAAGACAGCTGGGATAGACTGTAGCAATGCAGAGGTGCAGAATAAACTGGGATGGATGGAAAGCTTATTCAGACTCGGAGAAACCGCCATGATTCATGTTTCCTCAGTTCACTCGCATGCTGATGATTGATCGGTGTGTCATGTCAGTATTAACAAGGTTGATTGAAGTCTGTGGACATAAGGAGGGTAATAAGACACATTTTAATGTAAGAATAATGCAATTATTATTACATTTTAAATAAAAACTCACAGATTAGAAGGTTGCTGATGCCTCAGCCTGATTCGCTTCTCATAAAAAGATGACGGACAGATTGTTGGGAAAATCTCATGTTGCTACTTGCTGTTATGAGGATTTGTTTTTTCCTAAACTCAAGCAATTTATCTCCAGAATAATGTGTTTTCTTGAAAATTTGATACAGCAGCAGCAGCAGTTGTTGGAGATTTTTTTTTTCTCACTTCTTTTTTGGACATGATTTGTCATATCTGCCGTCCTTCCTGCCCTGCGTGGGGGGAATTTTCCCTCTCCTTCAGCTTTTGAAAGAGACCAGCGTGTACTTCAGCCGCCGGCGAGAGATGAGAGCGCCCAAGTCCCACGGCGCTCGTCAACGCACGCTTGCGCAACTCGCGACTGAGGCCGGGTAGACGAGGACTTGGGCTGCACAAGGACTAACACCTGCGACTTTATGCAACCACGTTTTTGATGGGCTGGAGTTTAAATCTGGAAAAGGAGGAATTTCAGCTGACGCAAGGAAAAAAAACGATCTCATGTTGACGCAGCTGCGGTGTTCTTTGAGAGCTTCATCCGCTTCCCTTCTCGTCTCCGTCTCTGTCTCGTTTCTCAAATCTCTCCTCTCTCTCTTATGCCCGGGGTGGTGTCAGGCCAAGACGGAGGAAAAGGTTCGGATTACGCCGCCGATGCTTCGATTAGCGCTCCCCTCGGCTAAAAGGTTGCCCTTTTCTTGTCTTTTTTTTTCTCCCCCTCCCTCCCTTTTTCTGTATGTGCGGAGGCGTAAAGCGCTTGTGAATATGTAGCGTGACAGCGAAGGAGCCGAGGGTCTCTGTGCGTGTCGGCGTGTGCGGCCCGGGTTCCAAACATGAAAGCCGTGGCGACGGAGGCGCAGGGCGGATAAAGGGGATCAGAGGACGGGACTGGGAGAGGCTGATAAAGGCGCGTCACCGCCGTTTCTTTAATGAGCAGCTTGACCCCATCAGCAGAGGTCAACAGCAGCCTTCCAAATCCCCCCCCCCCATCACCCTCCTCCTCTGTCAGTGTTCGCCACGGCCACTGCAGAAGCCACCTTATCGCCTCCGTCTATCAGTGTCCACAATCCCGCTGACTTCACTCAGCACCGCCGCCCGCTCTGGCAACCTGCGGCTGGAAGCCCTCCGACACCGCCTCTCATCTGGCAACCCCAGATTATGTTAAGTCTTCAAAGAAGGGCGGCGGCTCACATGCGATCACGAGGAGCCGCGCGCACGACTGTACGCGCGCTTTTTCGCCGAGAGTTTTTCCACTCGCTGCTGCCCTCGGAGCCCGTGTCTAATGTCTAATAATAATAATGATAATGATCCATTTTATTTGTGAGCGCACCTGTGAGCACCCAAGGACACTTTAATGGAACACAGTTTAAGGTTTAATTTTTTTTGTTCTCATCTGGAATTTTGGAAAAAATGGAAATTTCTTTGATTTTTTTTAAAATGCAAACAAAAAGATCAAATTTCGTTGGATTTATCATATAATCCATCTGGTAATGAGGCCATCTTGGAAGTTCTTGGAAGTTGATTGTCCAGACCATCTGTCAAACCAACCAAGCAATAGCCACCAATCCTATTGGTGCGCTCTGTCTCGCTGGTGGAAACGAAGCGAAAGTTTTAAGACAAGTTGAAAATGCTTTATGTTGGAAGTTGGCAAGATGGATGCAGCAAGTTTTTTCTTTTACAAAAGTAATCAAAGAGTTTCAATCCCAGCAAACAACAAAGCAACTAGAATATTTTTCACTACTTCTTATTGGGTTAACATATCTGCCAAATGTGGGTTTGATTTGGTCACCAGCAGGCAGGCGGCCACTCAAAACAATCCAGCCGCACACTCACTGTATGAGTAAATACCTTCATGCTCACATAGAAGCCAAAAATCGACATTACCATTGATTTGTGCTTGTGTTTCCTCCCAGCCGACTAAGAACGCAAGTCAAATATATTCGTGGTGGGTCTCCAGGAAGCATCTCGGCAGCCTTCTAAAGCTGCACTTCCTGCTCCGAGTGTCGCCGCCGGATGTAAATCCTGCGCTGCAGAATTTTCCAATATGAAAGTCACTTCTTTGGGGAATTACCCGCCGCCCTGTCAGCAGTAAAAGGAGTGGTGGAAGTAGTTACTTTACACAAGCAGAGGTACAAAACCACTTTGTGGGCAAATTGCATTATGAATTTTACCATCCATCCATTTTCCATCAACACTTCTGCTGCACTTTGGGCCGCTGGGTCGCTGGAGTTGATCCCAGCTGTCTTGCAGGAGGAGGGCGGAGTCGCTCTGTGGACAAGTGGCCAGTTTATGGCCAGTCATTTACAATAACAGTACAGATAATTTCATGGGAACATGCAAACTACAGACATTTCAAAGTTTGCTGGGGGGAAAAAACACTCGTGCCTTGTTACATTAAAGTAATTTGGTGCAATAGTTGAGGCCACAGGAAGAAGAATCAGAGGAAAACAAAAGCAGTGGAATATTGTGAAGATCATTTCAGGAATTACAGTCAATGTTTCCAAAAACACAAAAGAAAATTGCCTCACGTAATCATGCAAAATTAAAAAACATACAATTTTACCCTTTCCATAAGCCTCCTAATGCGGCAGCACTCCTCAGAAAGGAGCATGAAAAGGTGCTGGAAATGGAAGCGCACTGTTTATGCGCGTCAGGCAGGGGCGCTTTGGAAAGCAAACGCTTGCCTCCTTAAAAATGTTACCTCTTGATGATATACAGTCACGCTCTCCATCAAAGCAGCCCGGGCGGTCTTTCAAGTTTTTTGCTGATTGCTCGCGGATCGTTGAAAAGGTCAAACTGGGAGTGAGATCCTCCCGCTCGGGAAGCCGGAATCGGAGCAGGTTTGTTCCAGCAGGTGCGTTAAATACGCTGCCATTTCACATCCTATGGCTGTTCATTTCTTATATTTTCAAACCATCTCTCAAAGTCGACGTCCGTGCACAGAATGATTTTTTTTTTTTTGCTGAATGTACTGACCTTAGGGAGTGTGTGTTTTTGTTAGTCATGCATCTCAGCTTCGGCTTGAGTGTACTGCTGCACTGCAACAAGGACAACAGACGCAGTTGAAAGTGTTGTTGTTGTGAAGATATTCCCATACTGAAAGCTGAATATGTTTGCTGTGCTGCTGGAGGTTTTTTTACTGGGAGAGAAACATTGATATCTTGAGCGTTTTTTTTATTTATTTTTTTTTTTTTGGTCGGAGTTTGGCCAGAAGCAGCAGGGAGAAATCTGTCAGTAGCGTCGTGTCCTGTGGGAGTGGGGCTGAGATGAAGACCTCTGCCAGCTTCATCTCCGGGAGGGAGATATCATCTCTCCTCTGGACCAGGGTGGAGGGGCGGGGAGGGGCGCAGTGGTCTGCGGCGGTGACAGTGAAGACGGACCTCTCCTCTGAAGTGACAGTGCGACTGTGTGAGATCTCTGTTTCTGCCTCCGTCTCTGCTGGGGGTTCACGTCAAGCCCGGGGGCCTCGGCTCTCCTCTCCCCTTCAAAAGTTCCCCCCTCAGACCTTGACTCGTTATTGAGAGCTGAGAAATATGGCGCGGTGTCTCTCCCCTTTGCGTTAAATTAACGCCAGCAATTGAAAAACCGGCAAAGGACTAAAGTCAAATAGGAATCTGGAGGAAGAAATGGCAGAAAGTCAGGTCCAAGCAGACTGGTGGGAAAAAACTTTTCCCATTTTACTGTCTGAAGAGCCTGACAACTTCTTTCTTTCTTTCACTTCGTGACCCCGTCTTGTGTGCGAGAAGTCAGTTTGAAATACGAGGTGCTTGGAAAAGCTTTTGGAGAGGCTCTCACGAATTTCAGCTGCGTCTCGACATGTGTAAGTTAGACTTCCAAAAAGGAAAAAAAACGAAAACTTTGGCCCTTTCATCCACACAAATTGCCCGAAGCAAAATTATCGAAAACACAGGGCTGCAGCCTGCGATGAGAGAAATGGCGCCCCAGACGACGCTTTAATCATTTCTAAGCACCTCTGAGTTCGCTGGAACAGGAATGCATGTCTGTCTGTCTGTCTGATGGCTGAATGTTGACCTGAAATCCACTCAGCAGAAGTGACTCTCGGGTTTTAAAGTTGTTAATCGCGCTCTCCAAAACAACTCTGAAAGTGCATTAATTTGCTTTCATCACACTTTAATTTTGTGTCAGTAGCTGCGTTTCCATCGCCAATAGAATTGCGCTAAACCTAATTATCGCATTAAAAAACGTGTCATGGAAACAGCTAAACTTGGAGAAACCTCTCAAATGTGGCTGAACGGTTTTGACGCTCTCACGAGGTGGTTTTTCAGACGCATCCATGTAGAGGTATATCGCAAAAGTGTCATGGAAACGCTTTTTACGCATATACACGTCACCTGGCGTGACGTACGGGGTCACGTGACCAGTTCACTTCACGGGAATCTGACTCTATCGCTGCATCCACGCTAATCTCATTAGCGCCAGCTTGGCTAACACTCTTTTCCGGAATTTCCTGCTTTGTCCTCTCTTGTTTTCAAATGCAGTTCTTATTGAAGCTGCAAGTTGACTGAGTGCTGATGGAATTTAACTAGACAACAGGCTGCTAGGTCCTTCAGGTGCCGTACAAGGTCGCCTAGTGGGCCTGAACAGACTCGGTGGATGCCCACGCTAAATGCTTCTTTTCACTCGTATTCTAAGCAAAAGATTCAGTCAAATGTTTTATTCCAAAAAGCCGCGCGTTAATACCAACTGCCCTGTTTGCTGATGTTAATTCGTCGTTATTACACGGAAACATATTTTTGTGTTTGCGCCTATTTCATTTGACTCTCGCCGTCGTGCACACTCGGTCGCTGCACGCCTGGACTGTTTAACGTGTTAAGTTCCGTTCTGCTCGCCGTCTGTCGCCGCCCGTGCGATTCTTTTGCCTCCGACGGGATTCTTTTCTCAGACTTTTCATTTTCGGAGCATCTTCTTGGGTAAACTCCTTCTGTGGTCTTTTGCAGACGCTGTCAGCTAATCTCTCTGCATTTTTTCGACTTTCTTGGCAGCGGCTGCTTATCAGACGTTGGCTGTCTCCCTGTCGCTCAGTGCCCAGATAAACCCGTGCACAAACACAGGCCAGACCGAGCCCAGACTCGTCCTGCAAAGCATCTCTTCAACACTACCTTGCTGGGTTGTTTGGTTTCAGGTGGTTTAGGCTCGTTTTGCTTTTATTTCTTTATCACTACCGCGTCTTACTATTGAGCTCCTCTCGCCTTCTTGAAAAAAGGCGAGAGGAGCGGAAAGTTCCCACAAGCCTCTCACCAATGCTTCCCCCACTCACTTCCTCCAGTTTTGGAACCTTTTATTTGTCATCGCTCTCAGCATTTTCGTGAAACTGTGAGTGAGACACGTGTGTAGCTGCTAAAATATCACTCTCCGCCAGCAGCATGGGTGCCAGTGTCTGTCACTTGGTGAAAACGTTTCCAGTTCACAACATTTGCTAGTTTCCCTCATTGTCAGTGTTCTCACACTGGGACGCATTCAGGAGAACCTCTGCGTTTTTTCAACACGCGCCGCCGCCACAAGATCAACAAGGAGAGGAAAATAAAATGGGCCACGACTGGCTGGGAATGTCGTACACAGTTTATATTCCATACATGATGATGAATAATGAATGTGAGAAACAACATGACAACACACAGGTCGATAAGACACGCAGGATGTTTGACTTGAACTGCTTGTTACTGCTCCTCACCGCTGCGTCACTGTTGTTTTCCAGGTGCCAGTGGTACTTCAAGGCCAAGATGACTTCGGAGGAGAAAAGGAGGACCAATTATCAGAACGGACACGGTAAATCAATCGGTCCGCCTTCGTCTTCATTATCCTGAACTCCCGCCGTGACCTTGATGGTTTGCAGCGTCCACGGGAATATTGAATCACCGTGATAACATTTCCATATTTATTGTAACTGGTGAGGAGATTGTGTCCAAACTTTCTGTCTGTATATTTTTTTTAAATATATTTTTAAGTGTCTGGATGGAACCTCCAAACATTTGATGGGAAACAGTTTTAATGCCGATTCACAGGACTTGAAGCAGGAAGGAGGACATTTGTCAGCCACTCCAGTTTGTGTGTGTGTGTGTGTGTGTGTGTGTGTGTGTGTGTGTGTGTGTGTGTGTGTGTGTGTGTGTGTGTGTGTGTGTGTGTGTGTGTGTGTGTGTGTGTGTGCGCGCGCGCGCGCGTGCGTGCAGTGTTGTGCAGCAGAATCAGTGCTTTTCTGTCTTTTTTTTTTGACTTTGCCCAAGAATGACAGTCACTTCACCTGCACCAGCAAAGTACAGAAGACTAAAAAAAAAATGTCCCGCTGCTTGAGTCAAAGAAGCAGCCGCGTTATTTATAGATGAAGAATTTGGACGTGTTTGTTCTTTGATTCTCAAGGTTCCTTCATCCACCTCGTCCTCCTCACCACCTCCTCATACTTAGCGCTCCTGGTCCCTCGTGTTTGTCTCATTTCTCCTCCTGGCGGGTTTCTGTCTCATTTCTATTAATCTGGTCACTCGGCAGCCGCTGCACTTCTGCACCCTCCTGTCGCCTTTTGCCATCTGTTAGGCTCACTTTTCTGTATTACGACAGCAAGAAAGACACACGTATTTAAAAGGTGCGTTGCCGAATGAGGGTAGAAACAGCGGCGGGGGAAGCGAAGGGATGATGGAGGGAAAAGGGGGAGTGAGAGGGAGGGCAGCCAGGGACGAGGAGAGTGCGAGAAGAAAGCAGGCTTCTGTCATGTGGGCGGCTATGAACCTGCAAGGAAGTGCGTCTGGTTTTCTCTCTGCTGTGAAAAGCCCACGTACACGACCAGAGAAGTGGGATCTTCTCAAAGAGACGCAAACTTCCTCCGTCTGCAGCAAAGTGTTCTCCACACTTGACGGATTGACGGATAGAAGTTTGGACCCCGGCGACAATGAGTGCATATTATAACTACATTGCACCAGTGTTGGCTGAGCCCAGGTGTGTGTGGGTGAGCGTGTGAAGACCAAACGTGTCTCCTGAGCCGATGTCTCGGCTCTCGGGGAGTGATTGCGAGTGCAGCGGCCTCCTCGGGGGCTCCGCTGGTGCCGATCCAGACAGAAGACAAGATAACTGATCGTCGCTTCTTCCTTCTTCTCTGTCTGTATCGATCCTTGAAGGAGAAATGCGGCTTTTGTCTTGACGAACAGCCCCTCCCTCCCTTCACTGGGTGGTCGGGGTCAAGAGCCAAAAGGAGCAGCAGCTTGTTGAATCCGCAGCGTCTTGCTCAAGGACACTTCAGCAGAGGACCGGCTCGTTGTGCGAGTCATCCCGCGGCTGCCCAGCCGCACGCAGTGCAGGAACAGACTGGCACAGCGGTGCCTTGAAGTCATCGGATGACCTTTTTGGTGCTAAAGATTGAAAAAAACGGATTAGTTATACAACTCAGGCAATTAGTCACGGAGCAAACAATAAGGCTCGACTTGGCTTCGTCTATTGGCTTCAGCCAACGTCTGTGAAATGTGTGAAACACTGTGGGATGTGGAGATGGAAACTTCTCTCTCTCCACATTTAGAATCAAGTGTTGATTTCATATCGCATGATTTCATATCAATAGCATGAGAATAATGCACTCTTTGGCATCATTGTCTTTTGATTTCGTGAATAAACACACATCATCCTTTATATTCCTGCTTCTGTTTCTACCCCCCACCCCCTTTTTTTCATTTCAAACCCTTCCAGTTCTTCAAAATATCCCCATGGGCCTCTGAATATTGGCTTCTGCATTTCACTCCAGGCTAATTGCGGCTCAGAGTGGCACTTTTACGTCACTCCGATCCTCTCTCCCATTCCCACAGTTCCTTTCCCGGGAATTAAGACCTACGTGGACCCTGACACGTACGAGGACCCCACGCAGGCCGTCCACGAGTTCACCAAGGAGATCGACCCTTCTCGAATCCGCATTGAGAGGGTGATTGGAGCAGGTACACGCACACGCGCACACGCACACACACACACACACACGTTCACTTGAGACCACTTATTGGTAGCTGGACCTCACGTCGTTTAGGATAATAATTCCTTTAAAGGTGCCGCTGGAGATGTATTTTCGATCCAGACAAACACTGTAATTGCCTTGAACGCCGTCCTCTGCATTGTAGCAGCTACATAAGAGGCCCTTTTATCCCTTTTTCTCAGCGTTTCACCGTCATTCCCTCCGCACAGCCTGTAGGAATATTAAAGCTTTAAATGCTGTCGTGAAAAAAAAGAAAAAAGAAGTCGCGCCTGAATGGATGGCTTAACTAATCAGAGCGGAGGTACATGGTGCAGGGGTTTAGATGGGAGCTACAACACTGTCCCCTGGTGGACTGTTGGCGTAAGTCTGACTCGCTCGGATGTGTGCGCTCTCCGCAGGTGAGTTTGGGGAGGTGTGCAGCGGCCGGCTCAGGACGCCGGGCAAGAAGGAGATCGCCGTGGCCATCAAGACGCTGAAGGGCGGCTACGTGGAGCGGCAGAGGCGGGACTTCCTGCGCGAGGCGTCCATCATGGGCCAGTTCGACCATCCCAACATCATCAGGCTGGAGGGCGTGGTCACAAAAAGTAAGATGCAAAAGATTATGCTGACCACAAGTGTCTACATGTAAGAGTGGTATTATTATTTTTTTCTTTTGGCCTACACACACACACACACACACACACACACACACACACACACACACACACACACACAGGTGCGTGCAAGACATGCACTTTAAAATGAGACAAGATAGTAATTATAAAACTACAATTAATACCTATTTTTATGTATTTTTCATTTCAAAGCAGGAGAAAAGAACACCTAGATTAGTTAAAAGTTTGTCCTCACTGTTTTTAATCTCTAAGCTTCCGAATTATAGATGGTGGTTCCGGATCAAACGGTCGGTGTGTTTTCATCTTAAATCATTAGACAAAATGTATTAAAAACTAATTCAAATTATGTATTTAGTTAAAAGAGCAAAGAAAACTGATGATTTAAGCACTAAAAGTGCAACTGTGGGCAACTTTGTAAGATTTAATACTATCTAATGGAAAAGTGTATTGCAGGCAATGTGCATTATGTCCAATGACTCTCCTACAAACAAACACACATGCAAAAAGGAACCTTGTGCAATAGCACCTCAGTCGTCCTCATGCAACTCGCCTGCAGCGTTTCCCTCAAAAAACACAAATAAAAACGGGCGACCTGCATCATTTGGAAATGTTTTCGCCTCTGTTCAATCCAGTCCAGGTCTGCATGGACCAGTGTGCGCCTGCGGTTGTTTGCAGATGTGGTAAAAGCGCTCTTTATAGTCACAGCTGTCTCCGTTTCAGGTGTGAATGCGGGATTAGTGCCATGTCGGTACCGTGCTTGTGATTTCGCCCCGTGTTTACAGCTCGCAAGCTCGGCACCGCTCTCTGCAACAACACAACATGTTTTTTTGACTGTGCGGACAAGCAGATTTGGATTCTGAGACCTTATTTAGGTGCAAGGATGTGCGTGTGTGTGTGCGTGAGGGTGTGTGCGTGTGTGTGTGCGTGTGTGTGTGTGTGCGTGCGTGCGTGCGTGCGTGTGTGCGGGTGGGCTGTCTTTTTACGGGGCTCACCCAGTGCAGCATATGGCTGTTGTTTTTTTTACAGGCTGTGCATAAACGGAGACATGGCTGTGAATATAAATGTGTTTTCCGGAAGGAACAACCTACCCACAACCCCTCAGTATGTAG
The DNA here is from genome assembly GCF_046127955.1 of Nelusetta ayraudi. NCBI lineage: Eukaryota > Metazoa > Chordata > Actinopteri > Tetraodontiformes > Monacanthidae > Nelusetta > Nelusetta ayraudi. The sequence continues at coordinate 6,424,399 of NW_027466110.1, forward strand.
ATGTGAGGACACGCCTCCTCTATGACCCCACTGTCAAGGATTCAAACCATAGAGGTCCTTAAAGGGCCGATATTCTTGCACTAAAGCTGCTTGTGGAATTTTTTTTCCACTCTCCTTTTTTTTTTTTTTTTTTTTCGTCCTGCCGATAGATTTATTTTTCATAGTCCACAATCTCTCTGGGGCAGCTGAATGAAATCGTCCTCCCACACAACACTGAGATGATTCCTGGCGTGAAAGAATGATGAAGAAAAAAACTGAATAAGATGCTGTAAAGCCCCCTTTTTTTTGTCGGAGTAGCCTGGACTTTTTAATCTGGCGGCACAGCGCCAGTGCGTTGAAGTACTGAACATTTTGTGTGTTATTTTTCTAGCTCCCCAGATCACCTCACTAGAGTTAAACTGCCACATCTGTTTATATTTCTCCCCCCCTCCTTAGAATATGTTTTCAATACAAACACCTGAGCGCCTGTGTTCCGCCTCCTGTTCCTACCAATTTGGCAGGAAATAAATATTGTCTCATCTTAAAAACAGAAGAAGAAAAAACACAGAGAGTCGTTTCAATTACGGACCGCTAACCAGGCACAGAGATGCGTCGCAGGAAGTCTGGGGCCACCACCACCCTTCCCTCTTTTCAACGCAGTAATTGCCTTACATCAACAATTGTTGTGACAGGCTTTAAGTTGTATCACCGCGACAAAGAGAAACAGCACCAGGCACTTTGAGTGTCTCCAAGTTGTCCCGTCACTAATTTGTTGGCTCGTCATCTGTCAGGTATCCACATGCAAACAAGGAGCAGGTGTCGACTCACCGTGTGAGGCCCCGTCACAGCTGCTTGCAGAGGAAAAGTTGAGGAAATAACGCTGTAGTTTGTTAGTTTGGTTGTTTTTTTTTTAATCAGTGTTTGAAGGTAATTTATGCATTTGTGCTCTCCTCCTTAAAGACTTTTCTTTTGACAGAGACGACAAAAACATCCTCAGATGCTTTTCAAATCAAGCGGCAAGCAAACTGAGAAAAGCGAAATGATGAATAAAGCTTATCCTGAACAATATTCTTACTTTCTGCCCTAATTCTCATCACTTGAAAACCAACTTGCTCAGTTTTTCCAAAGGTTTGTTTCATCAATTCACATACATTTTAATCAGCGTTTGATAATGTTAATAATAATCCTGGTGCCGCCGGGAAATTCTGCAAAAGAAATCAAGGTCGGGTTCCTGCCAAGCTTGGTTGCCGAGTTCTGGAAACGTGAAGCGATGCAGCGCGGTGCCTGAACAGAGACAAACACACCTGTTTCCCCGAGTCCAGAGCATCGCCGGGTATTTTCTGAGCAGGTATAGAAGCTCAGTCACAGCACAATACTCGCAATAATTAGTCTCCAAAGAACAGCGGCAGCAGATGGAAAGAAGGGTGTGTGTGTGTGTGTGTGTGTGTGTGTGTGTGTGTGTGTGTGTGTGTGTGTGTGTGTGTTAGTGTTAGTGTGGCAGCGCTGAATGGAAGTGAAAGTGGTGAAAACCTGTTTGATCTGCCGTCTTTCTCGTTCAAAGTGAGGAGATTCTACGCAAACATCGGCCCAAGTCCCTTCATGGGTACTGGGATAAATTTCTGTCATTTCGGTTCCATCTGCTGATAGCCGATAATTGACAGCGGTGTCACAGCTTGTTTGAACAAGATTCTGAAAAGCTCCAAACTACATCAGAGGCTGAGAAGCAGCTGCTTTGTGACTCATTTATGTGCTACAGTTCTGTAATTGCAACCACCACAATCTGTATGATTTAATCGAGGAAAATATCATCAAAATCAATTCATCTGCTTGCATGTATCGTAAAACAGCAAGTGCTGGAACACAAGAGCATCCTGGCACTCGGCCTTTTTGTCGGCTGTAGTTTTTTGTTTTCTGATTTTCCTCCTCCCTGGTGCTTGGAAAAGAAAGCCGTCTCAACTCCGAAGTGTTCCTCCTCCTCCTCCTGCTTCCCCTCCATGGTGGTGGCGACAGCGGTGCTTCTGTTTTGGGCTCCCAGCAGTTGAGAGAACAGTTTACAGCTCGCCGGTGTGCAGGCCCGGACAGCTGCCTCCCAGCTGTAAACCAGTCAATCTGCAACACCGCAGGGATCCTCGGCGGGGAAACAATAACATGTGGGAGGGGGAGGGGGAGCGAGCACTGGTGCCGGCACCTGTTCCCAGCTAATGCGTCATGTCATACATGGGCTGAATGTTGAACAGGTCCCATATGGACTCCTGACATGGAAAAGTTTTCTGTACTACTGAGCATCTTAACTCTAAGTCAAGTCACTTAAGTTACACAATGTCTGGTGTGTGTTTTAATATAGCAAGCATTACCATTCAAAATTCTATTTCACTGACTGTCACAAACAAAACACTGGCCTGGAGCATCTCACATTGAAGCTTGGTTCTTTTCAGGAAAACGATCAGTCATCAGCACATGAACTCACAAATCCACAAGACTTTGCATGAGTTGGTCTGTGTGGGAAAATCCCCTCCTGCATTCTGCTGACTTCAAAAAAAAAAAGAAAAGGAAAACACTCCTATAATTGCAACTATGCCTGTCTGGAGCGGACTAATAACGCTTTTTTTGTTATGTTTCTGTGTGTGTGTGTGTGTGTGTGTGTGTGTGTGTGTGTGTGTGTGTGTGTGTGTTCAGGCAGGCCAGTGATGATTGTGGTGGAGTACATGGAAAATGGATCCCTGGACTCGTTTCTGAGGGTGAGCACCACCGCTGCCATCAGAGGAGTGATGTGCTCGACTGTCTGTTCCTGGCATCATCAAAAACACACTGTTACACACACACTATGTACTATGTCTGCCAACAATCCATATTTCTCAGGGTTTTGCTGTGTTCTAACGGTCAAACTGCTTTTTAGCTGCATCACCACCTTCTCCTTCTCTCCATCTGTCTGCTTATCTCTCACACTGCCTCACAAAACTTTAAGTAAAGTGCGCTACACCTGTCCGTTGACTCTCCTCCGTGTCCTTCCCCCCCCCGACCGTCAGCAACACGACGGCCACTTCACCGTCATCCAGCTGGTGGGGATGCTGCGCGGCATCGCCTCAGGCATGAAGTATCTGTCCGACATGGGCTACGTCCACCGAGACCTGGCCGCCCGAAACATCCTGGTCAACAGCAACCTGGTGTGCAAAGTGTCCGACTTCGGCCTGTCGCGGGTGCTGGAGGACGACCCCGAGGCTGCCTACACCACCACGGTACGGCCGGATATCTCTTCTTCACAGCGCAGTGATCGAGTCCGGTTGGATATCGTTGAAACTTTAGCATCAACAGCAATGAATTGGCAGGAGCAGATACACACTAGCAGTCGAAAAGTTTGGACACAACTGTCTTCTTGTCTACACTGTAGATACAAACTGAAGACGTCAAATAATATGAGCAAGAGATGTGGATTAATGTGGCCAAAGAAAAAAAATGTTAAATACCTAAATATGTGATGTTATATACATTTGATACAAAGGGTGGCTGTTCTAGATTATACAAAATATAAAACTTGTTTGAGTTATTTCACACTTTTTAGTTCCATACATATTCCATATGTGTTCATTCGTAGTTTTGATGCCTTGAGTGACAATCTACAATGTAAATAGTCATGAAAATGAAAGAAAAACCATTAAATCAGAAGCATGTGTCCAAACTTTTGACTGGTAGTGTACACATAATGGCATATTATATATAATAGAATAGAATAATGTATGGCAATATAAGCATATGTTTCTATATCCTTAATTAAGTTACAAACAAGTAACAAGAAGTTGAATCTGATATAATACAGTAAAAATGTTACCAGCCTCCAAGTGCATTCCTAAACTTAGCCATCCTGTCACTATTTATGTAACGCTCCCCCCGCATCTTATATAAGCTGCTCTTTTTCTTGGGTTGAAGGCAAAAAACATTTTCAGCAGCTCTCCCACACACTCGCACTTAAACACTCGGCAATATTTTGCGTTTGTGTATCAAACATCCGGCTTCAGCTCAGGAGTTGATTCCCCGCACTGCAAATCCTGCCGCCTTTGTTTTGTCCGAAAAAAAAATCTGAAATAATTCAGCAGTCTGACCGTTGTGCAGCAGCAGAGCAGCTGGTCTGATGTGCAGCACTGGCTTTAAAGAGATATTCTGACCTCGGCCTTGTTGTCTGCAGGTTCCTTGCATCAGTGTGGCTCTCTTTGCTTATTTATTGGCGCCGCCCTCCTGGTCTGCTCTTGTCTCTGCGGGAGAACTTGGACTGAACCCCGGTCAGATGCTGTGAGATGTGAAAACAGAGCACAGTGTTTGATTCTATGATTTCAGGTGGAATCGTGCAATCATATTCCTGTGAAGAGTCAGTTTGTTATCTGTCACACGCCTGCTGCGTCTCATGTTGTCCTTCGATGATGCCCGGCTTTCCCTCCCGTCCGTCCTCTCGCTGAAGAAAAGGAGGCTCAGATTCAGACTTTTTCCATTTGTCGAACGAATATACAGACGCTCGCTATGTATGTAATCTTGCATCACTCCGCTCCTGTTGAGCGCGGCTGATGAAACTCCTCCAGACGCCCGTGAAAGACGAGGAGTTTGCCGCAGACGGCAAAAGTTCAACTTGAAAATACTTTGTGCAGCCAGACGCTGGTGTGTTAATCTGCCCGAGCCGGCGGTGACCTCCATTTTCCGCTCTGTATCGAGTTTATTGTGCGTTCGCGCTTCCGAGTTTAGCCTTCAGTGGGGCCAGACTGCGGCCTGGGACGTGAAGGGCGCGGCGAAGGCGAAGGTGAGGAGCAGACCGCAGGAGATAAACACTGAAGATGCTGATGGAGTCTGTTTTCACACTGCGGTATATATGAAGGCTGCGGTTCGGCTTTTTGGCTTTTATTGGACAACTGTGGAAAAAAGGTTTATCCGTCCGTGCGCTGATTGGCTGCCGCTGGTGTGTCGTCGACCTTTCTTGCAGGGTGGCAAGATCCCCATCCGGTGGACCGCCCCCGAGGCCATCTCATACAGAAAGTTCTCCTCGGCCAGTGACGCGTGGAGCTACGGCATCGTCATGTGGGAAGTGATGTCGTACGGGGAGCGGCCGTACTGGGAGATGTCCAATCAGGACGTGAGTATGGTGACCAGACAGCAAGAAGGACGAGGTGTCTCTTCTTGCTCCGGGTAGGGGGGGGGGGGGGGGGGGGGTATGGTCAAGGTGCAGTGCTAGAGAGGTTAAAGGGATAATAAAGTGGCCAATAAGAATCAGAGTTCCGGCTCTCGTGTGTTCAGAGATGCTCTTCCGCAGACCCCTGGTGGCCAACAGAGGGTATTAGAATTATTATTTCCTTTCTATTGTCTCCAACCAGTGTGCCTATTCTGACCTCTGACCCCTGATATCGACAAGTCATTTTCCTCTACATAACTACTCGATCAGCAGTCTGAATATTTATCCCAGAAAATTGACCAATGAGTGTACAGAACAGAGGGATAAATTAATGCATACTTTACAAAAATCTCTTTGTGATTTGAGGGAAAAGGTCATTAGTTTTTATTGGTCCTGGTCCTGTTGCAATAAACCAGACAGACTGCATGCACTCTGTGACTCCATACAAGGTCGTTTTCTAAAGACCAACATCCAAAAGAGGACCGACATATTCAGTGCACTAATTACTTTTAATGCTGAATTGATATAATTAGTTTTATTACTGACATTACTAACATTTTAACCGTGTACTAAAGAAATCGGCCATGACTTTTACACTTGTTCCAAGATCTTCAGCAAAATCGATAACTTTCTAATGAAGGCTTTCTAGATTTTTTTCATTCTCCTCGGGTGCCTTGGTTTTTTGAAATGTTTTCCAACAACTTACTTATTTGAGTCTTTAGAAACGCTAGATCAAAGTCTTATTTGGAGGAGAGTTTGAAGGGCACATATTTAGTGTGAGGATGTGTGAGAGTGCGTCAGAGACAAAGAAACGGACTGGCAGCGTTGAGGGACGGACAGACAGACAGACAGACAGACAGACTTTGGCTCGCTGGAGGAAGGAAGAAGGGTTAAAGCTGTGGATTCATTGTGGATGAGCAACCCGCTGATCCCCGGCCTGTGGTCAGGGATTGGAGGGCCAAGCGGGGAGCAGATCCATCCGTCCGTCCGCTGAGTGTGAAAGCTCCTCCAGTAATCCTTCACAAACCCCTGTACACACACTCGCGGATGCGCATTCACTCAGGTCCCAGGGTTCGGAGTAGATTTGTGCTGTTTGGGAATATCTTAGCGGTGATTTTCAAGGCAAAAGACCGGACATGTCGGGCAGGTCAAACGCTGCACAGTTAGGAGCCCAGGGCTCGGTCTTCTCCACCTTTTTATAGCATTAATATGATGGAGAGGAGAACTGTAACAGTGACACACGCACACACTGACTTGAATTTAAAAAAAAAAAAAAAAGTCTGGTGCCTGTCATCAGGCTAACACGTAGAAAATGACACATCCAGGAAGAAGGTTGTAAAATATGCAGAACAGGTCACGCTCACAATTACAGCTCCAGTTTTTTGGCCGTCCTCGCCGTCATTTCCATAATTTCTGGTGTGGATGGAGGAAGAAGAAAAAAACCTCTCACTTTCTTCACTTCTGAAACGCCTTGGAAAGTTTGGTGTTTTTAAGAACATAAAAAAAAGTCTGTCATTATCCATGTGGCCCAGCGCTAATGAAAAGTCAGACGCAGTGTCATCTGCATGGAAATGTGCAACTTTCAAATGACTTTCAAAAGAACTGTGATCAAGTTTCCTGCCAGGAAGCGAATCGCCACATGCAGCAGAAACCGTAATGAGGCTGGCGGGCCGGTGCGAAATTGAATCAGCCACCTCGGCCCAGAATAAAGGAGCAAGAAAAAACTAATCAAGAAAAAAGGAAGAGCGCAGGTGGAACGTCTGTCAGAACGGGCCGCTCCCACATGCTTACAGTTGCTGACTTGTGATTGGACAGTGACCGTTTAAGGGAGGAGCTTAGCAAAGGGTCGACCTCAACTCATAGCGAATAAAGTGAGATCAATTTTACAAAGACTTCTTATGTTTAATTTACAGAGGGTCTCTAGTTTTAACTCAATTGACTGGAGGTCAGCAGGATGGTCCTTGCCCCTCAGACTGCTCCACTCTGCCCCCTGCAGGTGATTCTGTCCATCGAGGAGGGCTACCGGCTGCCTGCACCCATGGGCTGCCCCGTGGCCCTGCACCAGCTCATGCTGCACAGCTGGCAGAAGGAGAGAAGCCATCGGCCCAAGTTCACCGACGTCGTCACCTTCTTGGACAAACTGATCCGTAACCCCAGCAGCCTGCTGCCCCTGGTGGAGGACATCCAGAGGTACAGCGCTCCGCGTGCTTCCCACCGTCAAGTTAAACACCCCACAGGGAGCCACGTGATTGGTTAAATACACCTTGTAGAAGAAGTTTAGAACCTGAACCTTTTTTAATGTTGAACAATAGAGTTCAGCGAGCAAATTTAATTGAAGAAATATGGAATTTTACTTGTGATTCTAAGGTTTTTAATGCGTTTTCACACCTACAACTAGAAGTAGAGCCATTAGAGTGGCTCAGAACTTTAGGCCGTGCGGCTCAAACGCTTCAGGAGAACTGGGAGGATGGGATTTGGCTTCACCTCACACACTCTGTTTTCATTTTAACCAGTCTACCAGAGTCTCCGGGGGAGGAAATGGATTACCCGATGTTCATCTCAATCGGTGACTGGCTGGACTCCATTAAGATGAGTCAGTACAAGAGCAATTTCATGGCAGCGGGCTACAACACCTTGGATTCCGTGGCAAGGATGAGCATTGAGTGAGTAGACAAGCTGAAGGTGATGGCTGCCAGATACAAAAATACATATACCTACGCTAAAATGAAAAGTAGAGTGACTAAGTAGTAATATTAGGAATCAAATCAAAATCTCTTTCAAACAAGTCTAACATCTAAATTCAGATTAAATAAAGAGCAAATGTGTGAAATACTAGGAGAGACTAAAATGTTTGACTGTTAAAGGTCAGGTGTCTAAGACTTTCTATAATATGTCATCAGAAATGGAATATGGTGTGTGTGTGTGCATACATAAGTATATTTTACAATGAATAAATATATTGTCTGGACCATCCAGTCAGTGCGGAGGTGTTTCCCACCTGTCAAAAATGTGACAGGTGGGTTACACCTCCGTGACACACAGCACCACCCAGGTGACCCTCTCAAGCTACCTCATGTCTGTGTTGCATGCAGCGTAAAACTACGACATCTAGTGGTGAAAATTATTACCACAAGCTGCCTGTTTTATGGTACAATTATGTGATACATGAATAAGTAATAAGTAAGTAATAAATAATATTTATCCCTCTTTGGGGAAATGTGCATGGTGCAGCAGCAAATAAAGTGCAAAGAGAAGAATTAACAAAGAAATAAAATAGATATACAAGTTATTTACATATGTAAATAAGTGTGGTGTATGGTACACCACGATCGAGTCCACACTATTTTAAGTGTGTGTGTGTGTGTGTGTGTGTGTGTGTGTGTGTGTGTGTGCGCGCCTCCATGCCGGGCCTAGAGATGTGAGGCACCTGGGTGTGGAGCTGATCGGCCACCAGCGGCGGATCATCAGCAGCATACAGACCCTGCGCCTGCAGCTGCTGCACGAACAGGAGAAGGGTTTCCATGTATGAGGACTCCCGTCCACCACGCCTGGTACGGACGTGCAGACGGAACGGACGGAAGTGAAGTCTGAGGCCGTCTCCCGGCAGCAGCCTGTTTCCCGGGTCCCAGACTCCCGGTGCCGACCCGGCACGGCCAACTGCTCCCTGGTCTCCTTCACAACCGGCAGTTCCACACCTTTTTTTTTCTCCTTTCTTCTTTTCCACCCCTTTATCCGGTTTAGCTGCTTCTGCCAGACTCACAGCCTGACAGACTGGCCCAGGCTGTCTCTGAAGGGGGAATGTAAGGCCTTGTCGCAGCAGCAGCAGCAGCAGCAGCAGCAGCAGCAGCGGTACTTTGTGTGTGGAGCAACAACATTTAGAGATGTAGATTTGCAGAGGTAATCTACTGAAAACTTTCAACTTCTTCTACGGTCTTTTCCTTGCTCAGATTATGTACTCATGTAGCTGCTATCGGGTGTGCAATAGGATGGTTTTGTCTACCGGGGGAAACAAGAGAAAACAAAAAAAAAAAGCTTCCCTCTGTATTTTCATTTCGGGAGTTTGGTAATTTGTCATGAAAGTCTTATTTGCATTGCTTTAGTCGGCCCTTCTGTCCAGAGAATCTGGTGTGCTTAATACTTGAAGAAAGACGGAGGAGCGAGTTACGGAGATTTCTTGAATGTTTAAAAGTGTATAGACAAGTATTGGATAATAATTATTATCATAAAGCGATATTATCTATATATGTGCAGTCCTGTGCGTGGAAGCCCTAGTAAATCGGGAATCTTATTTCAAAGGATTTTAATTTATTTAGGATTTCTACTCAAATCAGCAATACAATATTATGCAGTCACCTCAGTATCTCAGACAGAAAGAACAAGAAGAAGTGCAGTGAGGTTCCGCACGAAGCGTCGAGTTCCTTTTATTACACGGTCAACTCGCAGAGCTGGATCTGTTGCCTTCATTATTTAACAAAAAAAATAATCAATATGTCTTTGTTCATCCATGAATGGCTGTAGCTGACAGAATGTATTTGGCTTGCGTTAGGACTCGGCTCACAGGGGGAACGGTGAAGGAACAGTTTAAAAAAACTGTAATAAAAGTGATTTATTGATCAGGAGCCGGGTGAACAAAAAAAGATGAGGCAAAACTACCACAGGAGCAGAAAATCATCTCAGTTAATCCCTGAAGCTTAATGAACAAAATCCAACTGCTTTCAGGAGAAGGTCAACTGAAGGCCTCACTAATTAGTACAAGCAGTATTAAAAAAAAAAAAAAAAAAAAAAAAGTCTCTATCGTAATCAGTGCTCAAGTGTGAAGCAGGGTGTCAGTTCTTCTGGACGCATCAGAAATTAATTGTGTGACACGTGACTCAGTTTTTCAGAAAATATCAGATAGGAGGGATTATTAATAACCTGCTAAACCAATCAGGCTCCTGCAAAGACTCTCCGGAGGCGGGGCTTGTGGGTGGAGACCACGCAGCCGCCATCACACACAAAGGCTTGCAGAGTCGAACGGGTCAGACAACAGATTGTGAATGTTTTTATTTTTTGTATTTGTTTGTTTGTTTGTGTGCATTGGCTGAAAGTCCACAGCGTCTCCACTGTCTTAGCATCATGAATGTCCACACAAAGATGGAGGTGTTTTTCAAAGTGTCTGGAAACCTGCACGTGGACTCGTGCAGTTCTTCAGACTTCCATTGATGCTCATGCTCTCTCCGTGCCTGCACACATTCTACCACGAGCCGTCGTTTGCACCTCTGGGGACAAAGTCCAGATGTCAGCTGCAAAAAACAAAGAAGAAGAAAACAGCGAACTGGAGACGACGCCGAGCTTCTTCATGTCTTCACGTTGTGGCTGCGGTAAAAGGCCACGGCTATGAACATCTGTCTTAATATCTCATCTTAATTTTAGTTTTCCAAGGAGGTGGGAGGTCATGACCTTTTGAGTTTCATCTGTGCTCTTTGTGACATCATAAAGGGCTGTTTTCTGGACCTGTACAATGTTTAGCGCTGAAAAGTTTATTCACAGAACAGAGAGACATACGGTTAAAGAAAATAACACTGGTGACATGTATTTGCCTGTTATGGGAACTCGACTGGGGAAACTTGTGGATGCGATGTAGATTGTGTCAGATGTTGAAGAGTTTGACGTTTTCTTCAGTCTGTGAGTTTGTGACCACTAGGTGTCGGTAGTTGAGCAGCAGAAGTAGGCTTAGGAGCTGGTGGGACGCAGCAGTATTTCTTTCTAGATTCTCTTTCTCTGCCCTTTGCATCGTCGTCCCCGTGTTATTAACGCGCTATAAACATGATTAGAGTCGTTTGCTACCTGCCAACGATTGGCCGCCTCTCTCTCTGAGTTAACCGCTTCTGCCGTCTGTATTCACGCAACCAGAGAGGGAGGAAACAGAATTTGAAATGGCACAATTTAAGATGGACGAGACTGACACCATGATCCAGACTATTGTAGTCGGGGCCGTCTGGCGATGTTGAGATTGAAATGGAAGCAGACCGCTACGGACTGGGGAATATCCGATCCGTCGGCTTCGGAGACAGACGCAAATGCACATATCCAGTTTTATTCATATTTATTTCCACAGAGGAACGAGTCCTGGAACCAGCCTGAGAATATTTGATACCAGGCACTTTTCTTTTCTTTATTTTCTGGCTGCTCAGTCGTTCATGAGCCATTTTTCATCTGTGCCGCACGGGAGGAGGAAAGTGAAACCTGGGTCAGCAGACCGCTGCGACGTGAAGGCAGCCGTTGTTTCAGATCTGATATAAAATGCAGGGCAGAAGAAAACGGATCAACTGTCCTGCAAAGATGAGCATTTTTTGTTTTGTTTTTTTTAGCAGAGACCTTCTGCTTTGCACTGATGTCAAAAAAAGAAGAAGAAAGGTTATTGTGAAAAGAAATGGATTGTAGTGTAAGGCACATTCAGTACACGTGGTGATTTGTTGTTGTACTGTCACAACTTTATATCAAAAACGCATTGCCGTGTTCCAAATCGCACACTTCTGTACCACATACTTGTAGGTTTGTGCGTTTTAAATTGAATTGAATTCTGAAAAGTGCCGCATGTTACTGGCTCAGTGAAAACGGTCCAAACACTGAATGTGCCGCCATTGACCTTTGAAGCCCCTTTTTCCTTCTCCAGTTTGACTCACTGCTAACAGAGCAGTTTGAAAACAGCAGCATTTCTTGTTTTGCTGTTTGTGTTTTGCACTTCAGGGACACCGTAGACTTGGGAAAACACCACACCTGACCACAAGGCTGCGCCGCATCATGTTAGTGCCACACAGAAGTGCATTAATGGGAGTGTGCGACTTGGAACGCGGCTCGTTTGTTTTGTTTGTTTGACGTTGTTTGTTTTTTTGCTTCATGAAAGGTGATTTTTGAAAGACATTTTAATACTCCAACATGCATCGTCCTTTGTACTTAAAAAATACTTTTGCAAATACATTTACCTTCTTTTTTTTTTTAACTGGGATATTCCATGTTAAACTGCCTCTGCTGACAAGCTTGTACGATGGACGTGTTGGCGCTCCACTTCTGAAAAATGTCTGTTTTGGCCCACCGGTTTGAGGCTCTGCCTGCTGTTTTCCCTTCGACCTCATGTTGAAGAGACTCGCTGACGTCGGCGCAGCGAATCATCGTTGGGCCTTTGTCAAGTGTGGTCAAGAAACTAACAGGGAATGGAATTAAGACATGAAGAATCGGTGGCATTGGAAATTAAGAACATGTCATTCCACCATCAGCAGTTACAAACAAACACATACACACACACACACACACACACACACACACACACACACAGAATGCCTTACAGTAAGTCATCCATGCAGACAGACTCACTTTATTCGGAGTACAGTGCAATCACAGGACCTAGCCATCGCTTTCAGGTTTTCTTTTGGGTTTTTTTCTCCATATTCTGGAAGGCGACCTGCTCCTCTGCAGTCAGTTATTATTTTGATTTTCAGTTTTATTTTTCCCTCACATGCAGGAGCTCAACAATTCCTGTCGAAGGCGAGATCTGTGCCTTTCGGTCACAGCATCAATATGCTTCCCAGCCTTCAGGAGGATGGAGAGCTGCACACACACACACACACACACACACACACACACACACACACACACACACACAGATGCACACGCACCACGCTCACGGTCACCTCCCCCATCTGCAAGAATATGGAGATTATCAGATGCTGTTTGTTTAGCATGTTCTACTGCTGAGCAATGTTAGGACGTTCTTTTGTACAAAGTACAAGTATACTTACAATTCTTGTATTTTATTTTTTTATAATTTCCAAAGAGATGTTGTAGATGCACACTGTATAAGGGGCAGTTACAGCGGATGTTTATTTGCAAATAAAGACAAACAGTTCCGGTGGTCGACTGCTCATCTTCCTTTTGGTTTTGATGTTTCACAGATAGACCAGAAGTCGAACTGCTGCATGTGTGGCTCTTATCCACAAGGGGGGGCTGTTGAGTTTTCAGCTGTCTTTCAGAGAAGACGAGCTCAGCTGAGAAAATGTAAACAAAACAAACGTGTATGTTTGCGTGTATGGCAGCAACATTTCAAGCACTTAGAACTTTTTTCTGTGCTTGTAGTTTTTGTGTGTGTGTGTGTGTGTCTGTGTGTGTGTGTGTGTCTGTCGGTTTCAGTTCACTACGTCCAATGTTTTATTGAAACGTACAGGTGTATGTCGGTCCACCTTGCTAATAGTCATAAACCACGGACAAGTTGTGGGTTTCTGTGTGTGTGTGTGTGTGTGGGTGTGTGTGTTTCTCTTGGATCAGGTGACCAGGTGGCTCGCAGGGGCTTATGGCGTCCTAATAGGCTTACCTGCCACAAGCCGAGATGCCCAGACGGCATCGCAACCTGTGACACTCGCACTCTTCAAGGCTATGTTTCTTGTTTTTCCCGCGAGAATTTTGCACGTCTAGAAGTATTTTTATTTTTCCAAAGTCCCGGCGGGTGGGATCACCTATGGGGGCGCTGTGCTGACCTTGCGACCGTGTAGCATCTTCCTCGAGTGCAATGGGGCTGCTGGATAAGCTGACGAGGTGGCTGGGCCTCAGGAAGAAGGAGGTCAACGTCTTGTGTTTGGGGCTGGACAACAGCGGCAAGACCACCATCATCAACCAACTCAAGCCACCCAACGTGAGTACCTGCTGGGGGTTACAGGCTTTTTTGTTTTGTTTTGTTTTGTTTTGTTTTTTACAATTGTATGCAATCCTGCCACTAGGGGGCACACAACCGTGTTCATGGCCTAGTTAGAGTCTCCTTTAATGTCGCCGCAATCATTTGCTGATTGCTTGTTTTCAGCACTCACATCATTTAGGCCCATTTTCAAAGGAGTGGAAACATGTTAGTCAGGTAAAAAAAAAAAAAAATCTTACTTTCACCTCATTCCCTTTCCTTGCTTTTCATACTTTTGCCATTACTTTGTCTCTTTTTTTTTTGTTTTGTTTTGTTTTGTTTTGTGGGTGCACGCAGTCACAGCCACCACAAGACATAGTCCCCACCATTGGCTTCAGCATTGAGAAGTTCAAGAGCTCCAGGTGAACACAAGGGGTCTTTTGACTTGATTCCAAAGTGGGACTCGCTGCATAATGTGTCATTTTCACTCTTTATGTTTGTTTGTTTGTTTGTTTGTTTGTCTACCTTCTTCCTGCATACAGCTTGTCCTTCACGGTGTTTGATATGTCAGGCCAGGGCCGATACAGGAACCTCTGGGAGCACTACTACAAGTACAGAGCGCGACACTCATCGTAATTCACATGTAACAGAATTGTGTAGCATCCTAACTGCTGCCTGCTGTGCTCCTCAGAGAAAGCCACGCCATCATATTTGTGGTGGACAGCAGCGACAAGCTGAGGATGGTTGTTGCCAAAGAGGAGCTGGACACCCTCCTCAATCACGACGGTACGCACACAACCCGTCACACGACCTTAATCCTTTTGTGTAACGATGCTCTCGCCGTCTTTCCAGGGAATCACACTGTGTGTGTGTGTGTGTGTGTGTGTGTGTGTGTGTGTGTGTGTGTGTGTGTGTGTGTGTGTGTGTGTGTGTGTGTGAGAGAGAGAGAGAGAGGGATCTATAAAATACATCAGATCTCAGTGCTCAAGTATGAATGTTGACCTTATTTGACGTCTCACCGCTTTCCCACACAGCTCTAAACGCTGAGTTTGTGTTGCTGTAACCCAAATGATGCTTTCCTGCTTGACATGAATGCAGAAATTATTACTTTTACGTCTGTTGCTGCTGCAGTTCATCCCATGAATATGACACATTTCAAAGTGTATTCATCCTGCACTTTGGATTCTGCTTCGCATAATGCTCGACAGTTGAACAATTGTCTCTATACAAATGATTCTCCCCTTGTTTGGTCTTTAAGCTCTGTCATATCTGCCCCCCCCCACCCCCCCACCCCCTCTCCCGTTCAGACATTCGCTCGAAAAAGATCCCAATGTTGTTCTTTGCCAACAAGATGGATCTGGAGGAGGCCATGTCCTCGAATAAAGTGTCCCAGCTGTTGTGCTTGGAGGCCATCAAAGACAAACCGTGGCACATTTGGTAAGATGTTGGCTCCGTCACGTCTGGACCGGCAACTATTTCATTCTCTTTGCAGGAGTGGACGTGATGTGTGAGGAGAAGAGGAGCCCTCGGATTAATCTGACTAAACTGCTGCCATCTCTGTCCTCTTGCCTCACACTCACTCACTCACTCACTCCCTGCAGTGTTTCGTACTTCCAGATTTACTGCTCGGTAAACAGAAGCCTGAATCAGCTTGTTTACTTATTGGCCACCCTCTGTGTCTGTTTTGACTCTCTCGTCTGGCCGCTTCCCAAAGGTTCTGGTTAATCATTACAGCGACGCCAAAGCCCTGCTTCTTTTTATATATACGTGTTTTGCACCTTGTCCACTCATTAGACGTGAGGGAGGACGGTGGATTAAGAGCAAGGAGCTTTAAACATCCAGGAAGTCGTGAGAAAGTAAATGTGTGCCGCAGGCCGATTATCTCCTCCTTATCTTCTGCTTTTCTGCTGCTGCTTTTTAGTGACAGCAACGCCATCAAGGCGGAGGGCCTGCAAGAAGGGCTGGACTGGCTGCAAGGTAACGTGTCTGTAGAAACACTGGGGATACAAAAAATAAATGCTCCTTCCAGTTTAGCTCAGTCTTAGTTCCATCTTTACTGAAATCACCCCTCTTTAAGTGTATTTTATTTTACTTTTACTGAAAAAAAGAAATATCAACATGGCGCAAATAAAAACCCTGCATGTAATAAATCAAATGTTCATCATCTATGGAGAGTAGAGTGGAGTATTTCACTGAGTAAAATCAAGATTGTAAAATCCATTTTAAAACTAGTATTTTAAAGTGCTGTCAATGTCTTTTCTACATCGACAGAACAATTTCGACAGTAAGTATGTGGCTGTGGTAGGAGGCAGCGTGTTGTGATCATGGTGGTAGACTGTCTCTTTGGTTGGGATGTATGAATACGTTTTGACATCAAGCTGAAATAGAAAAAAAAGAAGAAAAAAGTTGAAAGAAAAAAAGGCAATCCCACCCAAATGTATGACTGTAAAGGTAAAGTTTAGGATTAAGCCCATGTTGAAAGCAATCAGCACTTCCTGTCATTCCCATCCCCCAAAAGACTTTCCTGAGTTACACAAGTGTAAGCCCCCCACGCCCCCCCCCCAAGCTCTCATTGTGCACATTTCCAGATCATTAAAATTCTATTAAAATGTTCTTCTCTTGAATTTCCTATCAGGTCATATCAAAACAACGAACACGTGAGTGACTGAACTGAGCACAGCAAAGGTTGCATCAGGTCACGACCTCCTCTTCAGACTGTTCATCACGGTGTCGTAGGCCTTAAACTGAGTTACAGATACTTCAGAAATAGCTGAATAATGTCTAATAGTCTTTGTCTGACTACCATCCATTAACTATTTAAAGAATATACAAGCAGCTGGTTGATTATGCTAAATTAAAAATCTTTTTTTTTTAAATGAAAGTTGAGACTAAATGCATAGTACACTTTAAATTTAATTTCTAATTTTGTGTTTCTTTTATTTTTTTTTTCAACACTGCTTTTTTATCTGTCAAATATACTTTTTAAATTATTCCAGAAACTTTTTTTTTTTGCAAACGCTGTCTTTGCTGTAAATTGCATTACCTGGATAAAAAATAAAAGCCCTGTGTATTTGCTTAATGTATGATTTGTATGTGTTTTTACCACATTTCTGAATTCACAGACACAATTAAAATTAAGACTTTTCAACTATCAGTTTAATTTAAAAATACATAAATAAAAAGACAGAGAACACTGTTTATGAATGATACGTTTAGAGGTGAATAAATAGTTGTGTTGATAAATACTGTCACTGGAATCAAATAAATATAGAATTTTTTTTTATAGAAATATGCATTTTTCAGAACAGACAAGAAACCTTTATGAACATTAACCAAAGCTTGTGCGATTAATTTAACATTCATCCAGGTCTATATTCCATAATCCTTCCTATTTCAGCAGCATTTGGAGAAACTTTGTGTGAAAGTGTGCACTGGAGTCCAGGAGGATGCGCAGGGAGAGGAAGGTCTCCCTGCTCAGATCGTTTCCTGGCAAGAGAAGAGAGCTTGAATGACTTTGATATGTTGAACAGACACCCAAGGAGGAAGTGGCGTGAGCTGCTTTTTTTTTTTTTTTTTTGCACAGGATGGAATTCACCCATTTAAACAAGAGCACAGAATGGCTTCTTAACAGGATCATTAAACTGGATTGTCGCAAGCCAATGATTGAATGCTCTACTATTTTACAGAGGGTCAAAGCCAGAGCAATTCATTCTCCCCTGAGTGGTTCATTGTAAATATAGGTCAAAGCCTCCTCTCACGCCACTTTGGGGATTATCCTTCATCTTTTGCACAGTTTTCCTAATAACTCGCTGCAATATTGGTTAATAGAGGGAAAAAAGGACACCACCAAAAGCCCTCTCACCTGCTGCACAATGTTCAAACACCTCCCTGGTCACCTGAGAGAACGTGTTCTCCAGCTGCTGAATGAAGAAGTGCTTTTCAGTATCTGTGCTGAACACCATGCAGATCTGCTCCACCAACTTCACCGCCCAGGACATGTGGAAGCTGTCCTTCTCACAGACCTGCGGAAGAAACCAAAGGCAGGAAAAGGGAAGACGCACTAAAATGACTTTTGGCAGCACAAACTCTGCCACAACTAGACATTTCTCTCACCAGTATTATATAGACAATGATTTTGGTGGTCTCCTGAAGTCTTCTATTGATGGCCTTGCTGGCTAGAATGCCGTAGCAGACACTGTTGCCGCACAGCACCAGGAGCCGAGCGATGTTCTCCACGTGCCACGGCTGAGGGACGACTGCGGACAGGAAGTGAATCAGTTCAGTGCAGATCCTTCGTCTTACGTCACAGCTTGCTCACATGTGTTTGATGTGCAAATGTTTTTTGAAAGACTGCGGTGGCTCACCTATGAGTTCTTCCAAGATAGCCAGGAGCAAATTTTTAGTGCCATCTTTGAATTCGAGCTGGCCGAACAGCAGGTAGATGGCTCTGGCCAGGTCCACCAGGGCGTACTGGGGCAGCTCTCTGTCCACCAGATCCTGCCACCCTAAGGTGCCTGCAAAAAATGATCACACCATTTCAGCACAAAAACAGAAACAATCCATCCATCTATCTGTCGCATTTCTATCTTCCCCTGTACTCAAGGTCATGGGCGTACCACAGCAAGAGGTAAATATGATATATATTCATATGTATTTAAAAGTATTTGTTTTTTCTTATGTACAAGGAAGAAGCTGCAAAGAATTAGGAGGTGAAGTTGTCGTTTTACAAGAGAGGCTGAGTGAACAGAACTTTAGGCCTGACTTATAATAATCCCAATGAACGTGAGCGCAAAGGTTGATCTCACCCCCTGGGTGCAGAGGTCCATAGAGGATAAACAGTAGCCGCGCCTGGCTCACTATTGGCCAAGGCGTCAGGAACATTGTCAGCCAGAGCTGTCTGTCCAGCTGGCCCGACCACGTGTCCAACAGAACCTCCCGGCAAAAGAGTCGAACCTGGAGCTCCTCGTGCCACCTCGCTCCTGTGGACGAGACCGGCGTGTGAAGAAAAAGCAAGAACAAAGCAGAATGACTCCTTTAAAAAAAGGAATAAAAGTAGTAAAAAAAAGATCCATCCATCCATTTTCAACACCCACTTCTTCCTGAACTCAGGGTTGCGGTCAGTAAAAACCAATGTGCTAAAATGTATATTTTATCCCCTCTGACTGAAGCTCACCTGGTTTTCCTGCAGTGACTAGCTGGACCTTTTTTGGCAGGTTTGTCATGTCGCACAGGTAGTTGAACACTCTGTGGCACTCCAGCTCATCCCAACCTGAGATCAGATTCTGCCAAGAGTTTAAGGACAAGCCCGGCAATTTCTAGAGCGTCACGCATGTCTTGTGAGTCGAGCACAAATTGGATTTTATTTGCATCTAAACTTGGGTTCTCTTGGCCTCACTCGGAAGGACATTCACACCTGGAGGAAGCTGCCGTAGCTGGAGAAGCCGATGCAGCCGGGTGCGAGGCACTGGTCCACTGAGAAGCAGGGAATCTAAAATCAATCAGACAGCTGTTGTTATTTTAACCTCATAATACCAGAACAACATCTTATTTCCCCCTAAATTGTTCCACTTGTTCATATTTTCTCTCTCTCTTTTTTTTTTTTTTTACCTCCGCAAACTTATTGAGGACAAACCTCAGCCGCTCCTTTGTGGGTAGCAGCAGTGTGCACCTTTTGAACAGCATGCCTGGAAACACAAGACTAACTTTAGTTTTGCCTCACAGTGCAGTTTAAGTGCACATTTTAAATTCAGCAGGTGACTCACTCAGTTCTCTGTAGTGTTGGATCGTGGATGTGTTTTCTTGGGTGGTGGAGTTGTGAAAGTTTCTAATGATCATTGTATTCTTCCAAGGCTGGCTGGAGACGTAATCCATGATGTAACGGTTGATTTCCTTGGACGCCATGCAGAAGATGCCCATCTCCACCACTGACACATACACAGCATTCATGGAGTAAATACACATACACCTATGACAGCTGGGAGGGAGGATGGATGGATGGATGGATGGAAGAAAAAATTCCCTTAGCCTTCTTCTTAATGCGGACTTGAGGGGTTTTAACTTGCATCGCAAACAACTTCTTGTTTAAATGGTCGATTTATATTTATTTGACTTAATTGTTTTAATTACCAGTTACAGTTTTTGGCCACGGGTACAAACACAATTTGTGACATCAACACAGCGGTCGCTGGAGAACCCGGACACCCACCGGTCATCCGATCCAGGATCATGTCGAACACTTCCCGCGGCAGCCTGCTCAGCATGCCGCCGCGGAGGCCGCCCTGGCTGCGGGTCACCACGGTTCTGCGTGGCGGCTGAGTCCGACGTGGACTCCCCTTCAACTGGCCTGAGGGTGTGCGCTTCCTCAAAATCGTGGTGGATTTTTTCCTCATGACTGCCACACCTGACTGTGTCTGTATCACGGACTAAAAAGGTTGTGGGAAATGATGCAAATACACCATAATTTGGGTGTAAAGTTAGCTTACGAGTAGATGTTTAGTTTTAGCTTCAGTTTTGGCTGGACTGAAGTCTTTAGCTCGCTAACACATGACGTGAACTTACTTTGACGTTACTTAACTTTTTAACCAAATAAAACTGAATAAAACTCCGTTGTTTTAGACAGTTATTCTTGAAAGAAAAAACGAATAACAGAAAGGCAACTGAGAATCTTACCTTTTCCCTTAGCGAGGCGTTATATAGTGATAACAAGGAGCAAATAACTGTTCGCTAGCAGATGTCACTCCACGCCCTCGTCTCTTTCTTTAAGAACACCAAAATTTCCCTCTTACAATTATTCTAAAGTGACACAGGGGTTAATATCAAGTCGTAAAAGTACCACGTGGACAGAGAAAAAAGTTTTAAATAACTTGTTAAGAAAAACTATTTTTAAAAAAAATATATGTGTATTTTTCAACTGATATTGTAGGTGTTGGTCACGTCGTAATGTCAACTTGATTGAGTTGCTTCCATTGTTGTGTATTCGGTAGAGTTTTCATCCAATCATATGTCAGCGAGCTTGTGTTGCCATGCTCTGTGAAATCTGCCTTCGGCCAGCAGAGCCAACTTTTTTTTGTTTGTTTGTTTTGATAGCCAATCAGATCATAAATATTCGAAGCCAAGATGAGATCGTTGGCTTCATCCTGAACGACCCATGTATGCATCCCGTGATTGGATAAACCCCGAAAACCTTGCAGACTGATATCAACCCAGACATCCGGTTGCCACCACGGCGAACCCACGATGTTTGAAGAACAATGTAAACATTTAGTTGCCGAATCGTCATTAATGCTTTCAGATCGTAGTTTTGGTGGACTTATTAAGACTTTGTTGAAGAATCTCTTAAAATTGCCTTTTATTTGTAAGTTTCGACAGCATCAGTGGTCGTTTCCTACTCGTAATTGACATTTAAGCGCTCCGGAAACGGAAGTTGTGCTCGACTACCTGTCACCCATATGAAGTGTGAAATGTGCAGGTGTATTTCTGTATGGATTCTCGAGCTCGTAACATTTGGTATATCATAGTCTTTCATATAATAATAATTCCTAAACAGTTCAAAAAGTTTTGAACTTTAAAAAAAAGTAATGCTCAGTTTTAGTATTATTTTAAATAGTGGTCTTAAATTCCCCTAAACAGACCATATAAACTACAAAAATGATACCTGTTATCACAGACCTCATAACTTTAATCATCTAACACGATCAAACAATCATTCATATGGTGCTCAGAGGGGCAAAAACATCACACGTTACTATTCTCCAGCCTAGTTCCGCAACCATCTCTGGATACTCGGCTGCTAATCACAGGCTTATTGTGCTCAGCTAAGACTATTAGGAGTTCCTCATTCACATGGCATCTCCCACAGGCAGCAAGGCAGGCCTCAGAGAGGATCATCCCTCTGCCGACGGGGCTCTCGCAGAGAGGAGAATGCTGCAGAAGGGACGTGAGGCTGACAGCCGGTGGGGAGAGAAGCCCTTGTTTACCAACGGGATGTCACGGTAGGTCATATTAAGGAACGGACGGAATGAGGAACCGCAAAGAGCCTTGACTGACCTCAGAGGAACTCCAGGCAATAGTATTCTGAGGGGCTCCGTACGCCTACAAAGTCCAATAGCTCGCTAACCGTTGCTTCTTTTTTTTAATTAGTTAATTTATTTTATGTATTGATTTTCCAATTTAAATTCTAGTTGAATCCACCCCACTAGCAATTAATTAAAATGTTATTTGTTGCAGTTTACTGATTCCAGTGTTGTTCCATTGTCCATTTCTAGAGTGAAGAGACAGGGCGGTGAGTTGGAATGAGGGCGGTCTCACACCTCCCGCCTGCCTCTGCTGCTCCTGCCTCGGGGTCTGCAGTCAACAGTGACCCTGTCGGGAGCAGCCTGGCCTGCCAGCGCTACAACTTCACGTTGCTCGTGCCAGCTTTGACAAGATGTGTGAGGGGTAGAGAGTTGCAGAAGAGAGCTTTCAAGAGAGAAGAAGATCACATTAGCCAAAATACTCCTTGTCGGTGAAGGCGTCTCGAGGGGTGAGATCATGGCTGTGTAGACCACGTGCAGACCTGTCGGTGAGTATTCAGACCTTGTCATATACTAGACTTAGTCAGAATATTATTTGAAGGGATCAATTTTTTTTTTAAATTCAGAGCCACCACACTGCTGATGTAATCCTATCAAAAGGAAACCTGACCAAGTCGTGAATGCACAAGTTAAAAAACAGTGTTATAAGGTTGTTTTTTTCTAAATTGTCTCATCCATGTTCTAATATTTGAAGATCTGGAATTCCCATTTTCATTAGCAGTAATTTTTGAAATGTAAACATTTTTTTTACCTTAAGTATCTAATTAGAGAAAACTTTTCAACAATATTTGTCAATGCCATTTTTGAGATGTTCTTGCATATATATTACTAGCTTGGCCTTTATTACCATGACTCAACTTTTGTTCGCCGCTGTGGAAAGGGACAAAGTAAATGCTTAACTGCAAATTAGTTTCACGTGCCCTCATTCCTGTTGTTGTCGCTCCCCTTGTAACTTTTTAAACAGTTGCTACCGTTTGTGAGTCCGTAAATCTGAAATGCCAGACTCACTCGGCTTTGAAAGAAATTGATAGCAACTAAATATGTAAAACAATTTCCCACATAAATCACAACAAGCACTTTATGTCTCCGTTTAGGCTCTCACCAGGCGCTTTGTCATCAAGTCAGACAGCCCCCCTCTTCGTGGGGCTGTGAAAAATGTTCAGAGTTAGTGACTTATAACAGCACTCGCAGCTTGGGTGGTTTCTGTAAATGTTTAATTTCCTCCTGCTCTGTTTCCAGAGGGGCGGCAGCAGCGGTGGCGTCTTAACAAATAGACTGCAGCGGTTTCACCCACCGGAGGAGAACTGATAAACAGGTGAAGCCTGAACACGGCTCTCATTAGTTACAGATGCAGTCATCTGCCACTCAGCAGAGACGGATGGCGGAAAGTTTTTCTGAGGCCACAGAGGAATGACTCAGTCTTTGTGACTGGATGTAAAGCTGCACAAAGTTTACTGTCCTGCTGATGGAATCTTCAGGTTGTGTTTTTGCCATTATGTGTTTATTATAATTTGTTTGTTTTTTCAGCTCACATAAACACATTTTAATTGCCTCCGAGGCCAGAAGTGTTTCATTTATTTATTTATTTTTCATTCCACTGTGCAGACTGAGCTTCACCCCGGCCGAGGAGAACCATGGCCAGCATGGCGGTTGAGCTGCTCGGCTTCTTCCTGGGCCTCCTGGGCTTCACCGGCACGCTGGTCGCCACCCTGCTCCCCCACTGGCGCAGCACAGCCTTCGTGGGCTCCAACATCATCACCGCCACCGCGTACATGAAGGGCCTGTGGATGGAGTGCGTGTGGCAAAGCACCGGGATTTACCAGTGCGAGGTCTACCGCTCGCTGCTGGCGCTGCCACGCGACCTGCAGGTAGCCACTCCTGGGTTTCTATCACTCGCTGTCAAAATATATCACCCTTAACTAAACTTCAAAAAATGTAAATCAAAGAGCCGCTTTGCACCATGGGATTGTAACTTTATGCTGGCTGAAGAAATTCAATGTCCTTTCCAAATGTTGTGGGTTTTCAGGGTTAATTTTTTATTCCAAAAGCAAACAAACAAATAACAAATGAATCTCTCCTGCTTTGATGCAAAAAACAAAACAAAAATAAAAACAACCATAGGCCCACCCATGTGCATTCTGGTCCTACACCCACCCTTCAACCTAGAAATCCTCTGGTGCCAAATTCAAAAACAAAAAAAAAATAACAAAATATAATAATAGCGGGACAAACTAAACACCAAACTAGGAAATAATTAAACTAAATAAACACTAAGGAACTCTAATCTTAATGAAGCAAACATCTAAAACAATCAAACAAAAATATTTCTTAAAATCAGCAAAGAAACTAAAGATTAATTAACTAACAAATAGCTCCCACAGTGGCCCCTGGAGTGATGAGTCATCAACAGTTACATAATCTGATTTCAAGTCTGAACAGTTATTTATACATAAATGAGGTTAAGCTGCACCCTGGCAAAGCATTAACCCATAATGCCTTACGATTTATACCTTGAATCTATTTCACAATGTTTTTTAAAAAAAGGTAGATTAGTTGACAGCCAGGTGAGTGCAGCTGTACAGAATGCCGTGTTCTGTCTCGAGTGTTGAATTTAAACCTCACATAATTCCTGTCAACATTAGGCTGCCCGGGCCCTCATGGTGCTCTCCTGCCTCACCTCGGTGCTGGCGTGCCTGGTGTCTGTGATGGGGATGAAGTGCACCCGCTTCGCCCGCAGCTCCTTCATCAAGTCCCCGCTGGCTGTGAGCGGCTCTATTTGTTTCCTCTGCGCCGGCCTGCTCTGCCTGTTGACCGTGTCCTGGACCACCAATGACGTCATCCTGGACTTCTATGACCCTTTCCTCCCCAGCGGAACCAAGTACGAGCTGGGCCTGGCTGTGTACCTGGGCTACGCCTCGGCCTGCCTGAGCCTGGCTGGCGGACTGGTGCTGTGCTGGAGCAGCAGCGTCGGCAGGTCGCGTCAACCCGTCCCTGTGCGGCGGAGTCAGCCGTCTTCACCGCCGCCGGCCTTCAACCACATCTATCCGCCCGCTCCGCTCTACAGGCCGCCAGAGGCCCTGAGGGACAACCGCGCCCCATCGCTGTACTCTGCCTCCAGCAGCGGCTACAGGCTCAATAACTACGTGTAAGCACGGCAGAAATACAGACATCAATCCACCAACTAACCAGTGAGGGGCTCCAGGAGGAGCAGAAAAAAACTGAACTGTGCATGAGACAAGCAGGGACCCTTACAGCCTGACCTGTTGCTGTGTATGCAGTGTAACACCAGCAGGTGGCAGCATTTTGCAGCAGATCCCCTTAGAGGTTTTTCAGATATTTTGCAGTGTTTAGAGACTTCACTTCAATTTCTCATTTTGTACAAAATCAATTTACCAGTGTTTTTTACTCTAAAATGTCTCTCTAGCCGGTGATTGGATTATAAACAAATAACAAAAGTCCTTTTTATTTTATTATTTGCATCTTGGTCCAAAGGTCAGGGCTTATTCTCCCGCAAGGTAATCATCAGATGAAGAGTAACTGAGTTTATCATCTCGGTTTTCTTCCTGACGAGGCTACTTTATTGAAGCCGTTGAAAATGACTCTTCTTCATATATTTATAAAGCCACTGGGTGGCGACAGAGGGCTTTTGGAAGGGAAAAAACATGGATACCATCTTTAAGAACTGCTTCTTTTTTCTTTTCTTTTTTTATTCTACTCGGCATCATTAGACGAGAAAAGTGTCAGCCACCACTCGGTAAATGTTGATGCTCCTTTTTAACTAGCACTGCCAAAGGAGTCCAAGTCACCCCGTCTTGGATTTGAAACAGGTTCCTACTATCCTTAAAAGCTGAATTGGATGTTTTGGACTCATTCTGCGAAGATATCCAGGCACTGCCTTCCTTAGAAAGACATGTCTCTGGAGCTAATTTGCTGGGGGAACCGTCCAATTAGTGCTGACCTCTGTCAGGAAACCTGTCACA
This sequence comes from Nelusetta ayraudi, assembly GCF_046127955.1. Lineage (NCBI taxonomy): Eukaryota > Metazoa > Chordata > Actinopteri > Tetraodontiformes > Monacanthidae > Nelusetta > Nelusetta ayraudi. The sequence continues at coordinate 6,450,223 of NW_027466110.1, forward strand.
CGCAGTTTCATTTTAGAGGTAGTTATTTAAAAGGAAGACAGACTTATTCTATTTTGAGTCAGGTATCCAATTATTGGTTAAAAAAAAATAATCAAGGCATCCAACTATTGGTGAGCAATTATCATGGTGAAGTATGAGCAGAAAGAAAGAAAGAAAGAAAGATATTGGCGGGGGAAATGGTGATCGATTGGTACAATAAAGAAATGAAACTTTTGATTATAAAATAGAAAAACTGCTTATGCAATACCAATGACTAAAACTAAAATTCTAACACAATAATAAAATGCAAGTAAATGGCAAATAAGTTCTTGCAAAATTCAGTTTTCAGCACCATGGACAGCTCAGTGTGGCGTGAAGCCTGCAACTGATTCTGTTGCAAGTGTTTTTTATTTCGCATTTCTTCCTCATTGACGTTTGTCTACTTTGCGTTTGTTTTTGTTTTTTTTAACGGTGTTTCATTCCAACATTTGGAAAGATGGATATTTTTTGTTGTTGCTCTCATGCGTAAAGTGCGCCCAAAATTTTTTTTTTTAAAAAAAGACAGAAGTTACCCAACGCGCACTACACACCCTTAACATTCCCAACCCAACATGCAGTCGTGGAGCGTTTTGAGACGTGCGCACGACCGTAAATCATGCCCCTGAATGTAACCTGCTGAGTAAATGTTTCCTTCCAATACCGATTTGATGTTGTGATATTGGAAAGAAAAAAACAGGCAGCTTTCTCGGAGCGGCTGTGCGTCACGCCACTCTCTATTAGGTGCTATTTTCGTCCAGGCCTGCAAGACATTTATCCAGCATCTACCCACCCTGACAGCACCCAATAAACCCACCACTCCCATTCATCTCCACCCACCTCCACCCTCTCTTCCCGTCCCCGCGCTCCGTCCTCCTCCCTCCCTCCATTTCTCCCTCCCTACCTCCCTCTCTCTCTCCTGTCCGCATCGTTGATTAAAAAAAAAAAAAAAAAAAAATACAGTGCGACTTACTCTCGGTCTTCCAGGAGGATATGTGAGTGGATTTCCAGCCTTCGTCCCGGTGAAATAAAATCCTGTTAGTTACTTTGAAAACAAGAAAGCTTTTACAAGGGCCATTCACCTCTATTTAAGACCGTATCCGCTGGTAAAAAGGTAAGATCAGCTTATTTTTCCTGTTTTCCTGGTGTTTTCGTATATTATACTCACGTGCTGGCTGCCTTTAACCGAATTTGGCTGTTAGTGATTGGTGTTGATTTAAAGAGAAATCAATAACGCTCTACTGGCCCCGTCGAAAGCGTGGTGTCAGCGCAAAACGGAGCTGAAAACTACAGGTTGTCTCCTATTCATAGCTGTCCCGAAAGCCGTTGAACCAACCTAATGCTTTTTTGTTTGTTTAAAGATTTGAAGTTTCAAGAGCATGGAGAAATACCAGTTGAAATGTGTGCACTGTATTAAGGGGACCTTTCCAAGACTTATTATTGTTCCTAAGAGTTTTTAAATAACACCAAGAATACACCAACACGGCGACAGAAAAGTGGCACAATAACTGCGTGACGCTGCGATCCGGCTGTATCCAAATTAACAGTCGGACAGAGCTGCGCGTAAAATAGCTTCCCGTAAAAAAAAAAATAATAATAATAATAATAATAAAAAAATCCAACGAACTGGGTGCGCAGTACGGGAGATCCATGAACTTCACTCATCTAACGGGTGGGGGTGTTAAAACCCCCCCAACAAAAAAAAAAAAACCCAGCTATTCCTACTTGTGAAACCATCCCCATTCACCACGACAGAGATGAATCTGATGACACATGATTGAGCGCCGCTTGTTCCATCTTGGTTTGCTGCGTGAGTCAGCCGGACGCGGTGATGAATTGCGGCCACTCTTCACCGGTTCGAACATCGACCATTCTGGCGGCCAGACCGTTGAAATCAGTCAGTGGAAGCAAAGGTACAAAAAAAGAGGATTCCTGGGTGCACAAAGTTGCGAGACTCTGGTAGCACAGAGAACGATTCGGACGTTCCAAGTGAAATATGCGCACAGAGAACAACATAATGCTCTCGCTTTACGCAAAATCGAATGCAATTTGTAACGGGGGAAAATAGTCAAACACCCAGATTTGACTGTTTCTATGGAGATACGTTATGAACTTCAACGTTTGGATTTATTAATTCAGACTTTTTGTAATATGTTTACCGTACGAGCCGGCCCAGGCTATTGTCATAGGCATGAGGAAGATGCACAATAATGATGAATCTGGAGCTACAGTCTCCAACTGTGTGAGGAGGGAAAATCCCCATTTTGTTGCGCCAGTTTAGAAGCGTTCATGAAGTGGAGCAGCTGTACGTCGAATCTCATTCAAATCAAATCAAATCGAACTTTATCTACATAGCACCTTTCATAAAAAAAAAACAAAGTGCCTGACAAAAAAAAAAAATTAAAACCTTTAACAGAAATGCAACCGTTCATTTAAAACCGCCACCTCCTCTCCCACACACACACACACACACACACACACACACACACACACACACACACACACACACACACACACACACACACACACACCGCAGAAACAGTCAGTGTAATGCAATTGCATGGCACCGAGGAACCATAAGAGGAAACAACCACCTATGGGGGAATCATCCACATAATACATCATAAAAAATAAAAACAAACTTAAACCTAAAAACAATGTGGGGGAAATGAGCATAAACAGAATAAAATAGAATAGAATTACCTAAAAGATAAAAGACAATAGAACACAAGCTGTTAAAAGCTAAAGGGCAATGTTTATAGTTAAGGGTAAAAGAAATCACTTAAAGGCCAACAAGTTAACGGTGAGTTTTGAGCCCTCTTTTAAAAAATATCAAGTCAGCAGTCCTGATACCCTCTGGCAGGTTGTTCCAACGCCTCGGACCTTAGAGGCTGATTGCAGCCTTTCCATGGGTTTTTGTTTGAACCTTTGGAAATAATTAAAAGGCCAGCGCCAGATGACCTCAGCATCTATAAAGGTTGATATGATAAAAGCATATCAGATAGCAAGACCAGTAAGACGCTTAAAACTAATAATAAAAGCACTTTAAAATTTATCCTGAAACAAACGAGGAGCCAACGCAGCAATTTTAAAACTGGGTTTAATATGACGCGTGCCTCCTTGTGCTTGTCAGCACACATGCGGCTGAGTTCTGGATTAGCTGTAAACTATAAAGTCTTTTTGGGAAGCCCAAAGAACAGGGCATGACAATAGTCTAAACAACAGGAGATAAAAGCATTAGAAGCGGGCGGGACTTTGGCTATGTTCTTATGATAAGAACGTGTCTATGTTCCATTTTTGAAATGAGGAATTAAACTTAAGTTCAGAGTCAAAAAGATGCACAGGGTCTGAAGAGATTGTGCATGTCTAAGAAGTTTTTCTCTCTTGCCTCCAGGACCAATAACGAAAATCTATTTTGTTCTTGTTGAGCTGTAAGAAGTTCTCTGCCATTCATGACTTGATTTCTAAAATACATTCTAAAAGGGTATCAATAGGCGCTGTGTCATCTGAAAAAACAGCAATGTAAACTTGTGTATCGTCAGCATAATATAGCATGTAGAGGTTTAAAAATACTGGACCTAAAATTGAGCCTTGGGGCACCCCACACTTAATTCTATGCCAGATGAACATGTATATGAACTTACAAAGAAACATGAGAGAGGCCCACCAGGTTTCAATGTCTGTTTCATAAAATGTGGTGATCTAGCTTATTAAAAGCTGCACGAAGATAGAATTAAGCATCCCAGTAGCATTCTTCCAACATCAAAGTGCCACGGCCCTTTGATAACTGTGCTTTTATTATCTTTAAAGTCTTTTCCATATGACAGTGTCACTCAGTCGCGTGCAATAGTACTCGATCTTGCAGCGGAGCAGAATCGAAACGGCCAAGAAACCAAGATGGGCATCCACGTGGAAGGTCTGGTGGCCATTGTCATCTTCTACGTCCTCATCCTGTTCGTGGGCATCTGGGCTGCATGGAAGAACAAGGCTTCTGGGGACAAGGAGAGTATGGACCGGAGTGAGAACATCATGGTTGGCGGGAGAGACATCGGACTGTTTGTGGGGGTGTTTACAATGACCGGTGAGTTCGGGATACGCGTACGGATTAGGCGCTTGACCTTCTGTTTGGTTGTGAGTGAGTGAGTGAGTGAGTGAGTGAGTGATTGAGTTGATGATTACAAAACATCACTTAAGCATTATTTTTACAATTCACAGTTCAATTTATGTAGTTATTTTTAACAGAAAAACAGTAGAAAAGGTAGAAAAGACTGCATGGAATTCTTATTGTCAGAGCGAATAAATATAAAGTCTCATCTTTTGAGAAAATTAAACTCTTCCCTATTTGTGTTTTTAAGCCACCTGGGTTGGAGGCGGCTACATAAATGGCACAGCAGAGTACGTTTACCTGCCAGACTACGGCTTGGCCTGGGCTCAGGCACCCTTTGGTTACGCCCTTAGCCTGGTCGTGGGTAAGCAGCACCATCTACCACACACTTACAAGCAATAACTCATAACAGCAAGTTAATATAGAGTACAGGTAAATCATAGGTTGTGTGTTTCAATGGAACTTAGCATTATTTCATGTAATCATTTTGTACACATTGGAAATTTCTTCTAAAGGTGCTTTTAAAAACCATTCATTTCAATTCCTTTTGCAACCTCTTCAAATATTAGCTGTTCAAGCCTTAAAGCAACAGGACTGCTAAATAGAAAAACGAATGCTCTAATAAGACTTAATACTGGTCAAAAAACGTGATAACTGTTTTCTACTAAAAAATTATACCATTATATCATGTCATCACTCAGGTGGCCTTTTCTTTGCAAAGCCCATGCGCAGCCGTGGTTACGTCACTATGCTGGATCCCTTCCAGCAGCTGTACGGGAAGAGGATGGGAGGCCTGCTCTTCATCCCCGCCCTCATGGGGGAGATCTTCTGGTCTGCAGCCATTTTATCGGCCCTGGGTAGGTACTGTGACAAGCAGCCCGAGAAGCTCAGCTGAAAACTCTTTTAGATTACAAAAGGACATTTTTTTTTATTTTCATTGAAGACAGTTTGCAAGAAGTTTAGGTTATGGTCTCCTTCCCATAGTAAGCTGAGCTGATAGCTCTGGCCTCAATGCAGTGTAACACATGTTTCCACAGGTGCCACGTTGAGCGTGATCGTAGACATCAACATCAACATGTCGGTCGTGATCTCGGCCATGATTGCGATCTTCTACACCCTTGTTGGAGGACTCTACTCTGTGGCGTACACCGACGTGGTGCAGCTTTTCTGCATCTTTTTGGGCTTGGTGAGTGGCACGCCAACCTTTATTCATAAATCGCTAAATCATATCCCTAAAAATAAAGTTTAGGAATCACTGGTTTAACCCTGGCCTACCATTAAAATAATACATTTCCTTCATCATGTGACAGTGGAAGCACACTAAAGTCACAAAGTATCTGTCCAGTCACGATCCTAATATTTGCACCCTGTGTCTGTCTCCTGCCTCAGTGGATCAGCGTGCCTTTCGCCATGTCCAATCCCGCTGTGTCAGACATCACAGTTTCAGCCAAGGAAGCGATTCACCAGTCGCCCTGGCTGGGGAAGATTGAGCCAGAGGACAAATGGCTGTGGATAGACAACTTCTGTTTGCTGGTGGGCCACAAGATTTTTTGTCATTCCACAGAATCATTAGCTACCATAAAGTTAAACACTATGCTACCTAAACTGTAGGAGGATCTTTATTAATCTGAGAAGAACATTGTGTAGTCTGTTCATTTTTCTATTTGCAAAAAAGCTTTGTCACAATCAAACAGTTCAGTGTGGAATCAGTGACTGCATAGTTTGGTGCCTTTATTCACTGTGGTGTCTCTGTTTCTAGATATTGGGGGGGATTCCCTGGCAGGTCTATTTTCAACGGGTTCTTTCTGCCTCTTCAGCTACCTACGCCCAGGTCCTTTCCTTCCTCGCTGCCTTTGGCTGCCTGGTTATGGCTGTCCCCTCTGTCCTCATAGGAGCTATAGGGGCCTCCACTGGTAATTATGTGCACACACCACATAATAAACTTTTAATCATCTCCAAACCTGAACTTTCCATCCCTATTAGCCTTTACAGGTTGATGTTGGAAAATAATTTAACGTTGGTAGTTGATTTAATTGTTTGCTGAGAAACACCCTAAACCAGGTGTCATGGCAAGATATGAATAAAGAAATGGTTGATTGATTTAGTCATCATCAAATATGAATGCGTGCGTGCTGTTTGAAGCCGCATTAGATGAGACAGAAATCCTTAAAAAGACATTGCCGTACTTTCATTCTGTGCACACTCACAGCCGTATGATCTGAGATTAACACAAACGTATCAGATGCTGATCCCTCATTGATGTGTTTGCACGCAAACTAAACACACACACACACACACACACACACACACACACACACACACACACACTCATCAAAGCATTTAATAAAACATCATAAGGCAGTCAAACCATCCAAGGAATGTGATCCTTTATTCAAACAGGAAAGTGTGATCAAAGCGAACCTCGACGCCTTCCTGAGTTGTTTACACACCCGGCAGGATCTCTCCTCCAGTTGTGTAGACGCAGCTGCCGACGGTACCTGGAGGCCGAGTGGCGTCACGACGGTCTGTGGGGAAAGAGAGTGTCGTCAGACCGTGCTCGTTTAGTGAATATTACATCTGAGGGGGAACTAATTAGTCCCGTCCGTCTGAAGCTGGTTCATGTGTAACAGACATGAGTCAACCGGCGCCAGCGTGTTGAGGGGAAGGATTGTTGTTGGAGTGTGTTGTCGTCGCGGTGCCTTTCCACCAAGGTGGCTCATGAACCAAAGCTCAGGAAATCAGGCTGTATTTTATATTATATTTAAACATTAACTTAACTAGTTTTTTGTTTTTTGTTTTTTAATCTCCAGCACTGTTTCTCCCTGAAATGTCACAATCCTTCATCCAAACAGTCTTATGCACTTGATCAACTTGGAATGCCTCATTAGAGAAGTTGACATGCGCACTTTATTAACCGCTGATGAAACGAATATCAATCAAAACAAATTACAATTTAACTGCAATCAAAGTGTGTAATAAATCTTTCACAAAAATAATATTTCATACATTGTTTCATAATAGGACAAGGGCTCCAGTGAACACACGCCACTCTTATTAACTGTTGTTAATATTAAAAGATATTAACATTTTGAGTCAGTGGATGGATACCAATTTTTCCTTTTCATCTCCTTAAACCATTTGTTTCAAATCCTTGCAGTACTTTTTGGAATCCACACACACTAAAAAAAACCTTTTGTCTGACTCACTAAGTGAAAGAGATGTTTCCACAGGGGGCACTAATGCGAGGCCTAAAATTTGAGCTTATTTGTCCGAACCACTAAGGGATCAGGTCAGGTACAGTTCATGCTGAGTTGTGTGGTGTTCTTGACTTGTGCAGCTGTTTTTTTCAGGATAATCTTGGTTTACAAAACAGCACACAAGGTGGAACATTTCCTAAAGTATTTGTGCTTCTCTGACACATCCATCTTGTAAACCAGACATGTTTTCTATTGGACGATGGTAAGATGGACGAGCCCGGTTTCAGAATGGAAATCTTGGCAACCCAGCTGTCAGACCGCATCAAAGTTTAGATCGATACGATGCTGAACCTGATGCTGGGGTGAAGATGAGTGAGTTGCCTCGAAAAATCTATGAAAGTTTGACCATGTGTCCTGTATTTGCTTGTAGACTGGAATCAGACCTCTTACGGGTCCGTTGCCCCGAAGGACAAGGATCAGTCGGATATGATTCTTCCCATTGTGCTCCAGTACCTTTGCCCGCCGTACGTTTCCTTCTTCGGCCTGGGGGCTGTGTCGGCTGCAGTCATGTCGTCGGCAGATTCATCCATCCTTTCTGCCAGCTCCATGTTTGCAAGAAACATCTATCAACTGGCCATTCGGCAGTCGGTAAGAGTAGCAGGAGTAGTCGTACACCGTCCCCACTACATAGTATTTTCCGGGTGTGTTTCAGAATTCAGAAATATCAGAAATGTAAAACGTTCTGAGCGAGTAGCATATTGCAAAATAATCCAAATATGTGTTTTTTATCACGTTAGATTGGCCGCAGTAGCTCTGGCAGAACCTCTTAGCTACCCTTCTTCAGCACTGGATTCCTCTTAACTTTGCCTGTCCTCTCCTCCTTCTCTTCAGGCCTCTGATAATGAGATTGTTTGGGTGATGAGAATCACCATTTTTGTATTTGGAGCCATGGCCACAGCCATGGCGCTGTTAACCGGATCAGTGTACGGCCTGTGGTACCTGAGCTCCGATCTGGTCTACGTCATCATCTTTCCCCAGCTCATAAGCGTGTTGTTCATCAAAGGCACCAATACCTACGGCTCTGTGGCCGCCTATGTTGTTGGCCTCTTCCTTCGCATTGGTGGAGGGGAACAGTATCTTAAAATCCCTCCTTTCATCTACTACCCTGGTTGGGTAGTCCAGGAAAGAGTCCACCACACGACTGGCGAAGTGGAGCACTTTGTCCAGCAGAGGTTCCCGTTCAAGACCGTGGCGATGCTGTTCTCCTTCTTGGCCAATGTTGCCGTGTCGTACCTGACAAAGTACCTGTTTGAGAGCGGCATACTGTCGCACAAGTACGACTTCCTGGATTCCGTCGTGTCCAAGCACAGCAAGGACATCATGGATAAAACCACGCTGGTGGGCAATCACGACAACATTATCCTTTCGGAGATGGCGCCCGTTAAACAAGCCCTGGGCGCGACGCTCGTTGGGACCTTCGCTCACAACAAGGTTCACAGTGACGACGGGGAATCGAGTCCAGAGGATTTTCACTGCGACGACTAGGCAACAAAAGGCACAAGGAATTATTGCAGCAACTGCCGCAGTGGAAGCCAAAGCAGCTGGAATCTGCTGTGGCGTCAGAGTGACTCCAGAAGTTTGTTTTTATGCTGATGACATGGTGCCTCCTTCTTTTTGTGAGATCCTCAGTTGTGTCAAGCGAACCTTAGTAATTCTTGTGAGTATTTTTCTTTGTTTCATTTTTCTTTGTTTCTTTTTGGTTCAGACTCTGCGACCAATTCCATTAGAGATCAGGTGGAAATCACTGGAACTATCAGTTAAGATTCAGCTTATTACACCTATAAAGGCTCACTGTGGCTGTCGAGATTAGTGCAATATACTCAATATGAGTGAAATATGTGATTGTGTGTACCACACATGCACACATTGTAATCGAGAAGAAAGCGGGCTCAGAGAAACGTTCAGACTTTAGGTTCTAACTTATTATTAGAGCAATAATATTGCCTGAGTTGTCTTGCTAATTTGCATTGTGCCAAATTAGCAAGACACCATCAGTAATCAAAATTTTAATTGTTTTGTTTTGTGCTCCCCCTCACTCTTTAATCCTCCAGTCTTACGCTCAAATTCTACAAGTGCAATCTATTGCCATAAAACTCAACTGTGACTCAGAAGCGACAGAAATGCAGATCAATCTTTTGTTCTCCCTCTGTACCTGAACATCTACACTGAAGGGATGAATGAAAGTGTGTTGCAGAGTAATCATGCTCAGTAGGAATGTGAATAAAACAGCAACTTTTAGCTTCCACTTTTTCATCTATTCCATTTATTATTTATTATTTATTTTTATAACCATTAATTCTTTACACCAACACCTCATTATCACACTAGCCTATTAATTTATGTACAAATGACTGGAGCCACATGGCTGCTTGGAGGACAATTAGGAGACCTTACCTGCAAAAATTTCCATTGTTTTCTTTGGGGTTTTTTTGTAAATTAAAATATTTCGTCTTAAAAGCTCACAGAGAAGGTTCATTTTAAAGAGGTGACAGTTGTGTTTGCTCACACTTGTATTGACTGTTCAGCCACAGCAGGTGAGCAGAGACAGAAAATGAATGTTTCTCTTGGGACGGTGTCAGTAGCACCAGTCATTATTGATCCCAGCCCCAGTTTAATAGCCCTCAGGACACTTGATTAATGCTGCTAACTGTGGCTTATAAGGTTTTTGTTTCACAGCGTGGATGTATTAGTGACTAAACTGCTACAGGAACCTTCTCCTTTGTTGGTTTTGACACTTTCCACGATCTGGTTGTTAGTATGTCACGCTGCTGCTCAAGAACCAGTTTTTATTTTAGCCAATGATATCTGTTCATTGAAAGTGCTTTTTTTCACTTTTTGTCACTGTCTAGCAGATCGTTGTCGAAATGTTATTTTCACAGATGACTTATTCTTGTCTTAATTTCTCTCAAAGGGTAAAAATCCAGCATCTGTCTCAACTGGATTTGTTGTCCACAACTAAAAGCAAAAAAAGGAACTTGATGCTCTGTTTTTCAGAACAAACTTCACCGTTACAGCCCACAAATTCCTAAAGGTTGCTATATTTTTTCCCCCCTCCATTTTCTATCCATAACATGTTTGCAACACACAAGTAGCCCCTTAACTTGTTTTGGGACTGGAAAATGACATCTGATCAAAAGTATACTCACATATTTTGTCTTATAAGATGTTTGTGAATTTCATCAAAACCTGAAGCGACGCACAGAATCAGCTGAATTTTAAAAGGTCACCCATGAAAACTCTCAAGCTATTTAATGGTAAGAATTTATTTAGTGTTTTAAGAGTGGCAACAGCAGGTGAAACTGTATTTTCGTGTAGCATTAAAAAAAAAAGAAAGAATGCTAACCATAAAGATAACTAAACTATATATCCAAAAAGTGATCCATAGACAACTCTCGACGTCGCCTGCAGTAATGTAGTAGTATTTTCAAATATCATCCAACAAAGACAAGTATTTTATTCTTTTCCCAAAGCCAAGAGAACAGATTTTTGGCATTTATAAATACAAAACAGTCTTGGGTAAAATAGACGAGTCCACAAGAAAATTTCTCAGCTAATGAAACGTTGACAAGTGCAGTGAAGATTTACTTCCTGGAAAACTAGGAGCTGTGCGGCGCGTGCTTTGCTGCTGAGCCGACGTCAGCTTCTGGCTGAGTGCTGGGAAGCTCTTAGTCTGATGCAGAAGTCGGGCAATCATGGACTTCAATGTGAATGTAAACTCTCCTCATGTGGTGATCCTCATAATGTGTGTGTCGTAGCGTAGGTTCATTCACAAGCCTGAATGCACACGTTGAAAAAAAAAAAGGAAAAAGAACAAAAAGAAGAACCAGTGCCGGATGTCGTGGTGGCACTTCTGTTTCTATATGTCGTAAAAAATGCAACAACAATGTATTTTTGTGTGATGTGTATATACCATAAAAATGGTATAGGGACAAACTAGTCCACGTTTTAAACACAGCGTTGAAAATGTTTGTTGACAGTGACGTTACAGCTGTTTTATTTTTATTTCTGCAGTGTCTATATGAGTAGAGTTCTAAACCAACGTGAGGTCAGTTGAATAAATCCTATAATTTGGCACAGTCATGATTTTCTGTTTCTTTCCAGCTTTTTGTGTGTGTGTGTGTGTGTGTGTGTGTGTGTGTGTGTGTGTCTGAGCAGGTCATGGACTGGCTGGTGGGGGGTTTAATCTTGAGGTTGCCGACTGCTCGGAGGCATCAATCAAAACGCCCACTTCAGAATCTTTTAAGAGCTGACAAAGCCGTCAGTGCTGTCAATCAAACACACACACACACACATACAGGGGTGTGCACACATCCATGCAAGGCACAAGCGCACACACATACGCACCATTTCGCAGAGCAAGCATTCATGTCCCGGTCTGACCCGTAGACTAGAGAAAAATGAGGTCAAATAAAAACAAAAGAATTAACAAAACTGTGAACAAATTATCGAGAGTTTGGATTATCATTTGGAGTCAAATTAAAATTCAAACCATGTTTTCAGACTAGCAGCGTTTGAATCAGGTTGAGTTTCTTGGCTTGTGTCTGGACGCCTCAGACGTCATGTCGGAGGAAATCCCGCCTAGAGGACCCAAACCTTACAGCAGGTTATTTCCTCCATGAGGGAACACGGCCGCATGGGATGAACTACAATAGCTATTAATGTCAGTGTCAGTGAAATTTCCTTGTTGTGTCAAGCAACGGCCTGCCGGCAACAGATGGGATGTTCCTTAGAGGAGAAAAATAAAAAAGACAGAATCTATTCTAATAAACACTCAAAACACTTGTACTCATTAAAATAGCTGGTAATAGTCAAACTATTAAAGCTATTCTATGAATGTGGTGCCCGGGCTTCCAAGTGGACCCATGATGATGAATCTGCTAGCGCAAAAATGGGCCATCATTTTTATAAAATGACGTTGAAATTGCACTGTCAACTCACAACAACAAGAAGGCCATGGGTTTGATCTTCAGTACAAGTAAGTGGCTCTGATTGATTGATTTTTCTTTCAATAGATCAATAGATCACTGATTTTCAGAAGTATAAATCATTCATTCTCTACTTGATACATTTTCCTTTTAACAAAGTGATTTTGGTTAATTGTATTTTTTTCAGTTTGACGAAACTGAAAATCCCAAACCTGCCAACGTTTAAAAACAAAGCAGCTCGTGCAGTGTTGCGCAGTCGCCTGTTCTTCACAAGAGCAACGATAAAATCCGATTGGCCCGCGTCTGATCCCAGCCACCGGCGTTCGTCTTCACCGAGTCGGTCCTCCGATTGAACTCCCAGCTGGGTCACGTTTGCATTTCATGTTTTGAGATGTTTGCACTCTCTTGTGTGGCCGCACGCACACAACCCTACAGTGTTGCCTACAGGGCATCACGACTCCACTTCTGTCCCAGTCGCTGCTTCCCCCTCTTGTTTGAAGACAAGGCAGAAATCCCTGAACGTCGTGTGTCGTTCGTGTGGTTCACACACACATGCGGGAAAACACACACGCGCTCAGCCCTGCAGCATATCTCATGACTTATTCTCTCTAAAATGACGAGAAGAACAAAAAATATGTCCGAGAGGCAGCGAGAAGGGCTGAAACAAACAAAAAACACTCTTTAGCACCTTTGATATTTTCAATCTGCCGGCCATTTATTAGAAAGACTCACTTACAGATTCTTACATCGTCGAAACAATACGCACAGCTGCGACAGTGGTGTATGCAACATACCGGCTGCACTACTCCATTTTTTCCCAGCTACGAATGTGGCTGGATGGACAGATGTTACTTTACTGGAGCAATCTGGCCTGTTCCTTTGTTGAAATATGAAGTGAATTTGCTTCAATTGGCTTTTAACCTTACACTTTTTGAGTCTAAATTCTCAGAGCTCCCTTAAATGTATTTTACCCTGAGAACTAATAACAGGCATACCTCTCTAAAACTGCATAATGAAATGTTATTTTCTAAAAAAAAAAAAAAAAGGGAGAAGAGGTGCTAGGTGAGGAATGCAGGCAGTCGGGATGATGTAATCGTTAGCAATATATCTTGGCCCATTTACCGGAGAACGGCCGCCGTCCTGCAAGAGCAACGAACGGCGTTCGTCATGTTGGAAGACGTGCACCGCTTCTTGCAATGCAGGAGAGGAGGAGGAGTGAAAAAAAAAACAACAATTAACATAAAACTACTCAGTATGACGGCGATGGTGACAATTGCAGTAAAGGTCAGCTCAGCCAGGTCTAAGAGAAAAAACATGTATGCATATTGGTCGGCCATTGAATAGCTAAACGTGCGACATTGAACTATTTTTGCAGCAGCTGATTTCACATCACAGTCAGATTCAGAGAGACGCAGCCGCACATCGAGCTCCAGGCAGGTCAAGCAGCAACGACACGACTTCAGATGCACCTTGTCACAGTGCTGATCCCTCTTTTTCTTCTGTAGTCTCTTCTCATCAGACCCCTGATCCCCATTTATCATTTGTACTTCCTGACTGGCTGAGCTGCACATGTGCATTATGCAGATTGGAATTGTATTTATACATTTTCCCCGCTGCACAAAATAAAGCCATCGCAGTTTCTGTCTTTACCTCTGCAACTGCCTTTTTTGTGGCCGATTAATTTTCATTGTGCACACAAATACACACACAGACACACACAGCCGGCCAGTCCCCGGGGTACATTTTATGATCGCTGGCAATACTGTCGACAGGAGCATAAATTAGTCCAGGATTTATGACGATGCAAGAGAACAGTTCCAAACGGAGGCTGGGGAGAGAAGGACTCGGATCGCTGCGTGAAGACGAGTGTGAGGCAGGAGGAGAGAAACCCAACAGCCTCTGTTGGCTTAGTTTAGCACGGAATGGAACGGGAGGGAACGGATGTGAGGCCTCTGTCAGGCAAATTAAAACATTGTTATCAAGCAGGAAGGACGAGTGATCGATGGCTGGGCTTCCTGCGATGAGCTGCACGCTGCATGCGAGATGTATCGACAAGCCTGATCTGATTTGGTCGGTCGTCTGCTGCACATCCAGCGTTCAGCCGTCAGATTCACTCAGACATCAACTCATCTGTTTTTTTTCTGCCTCTGGTCCTTCAAATGATTCGGAGTTTCACCAGTTCCCAGTCACCTTTAGACCTTAAAATATGACTCACTAGCACGGTGCAGAGGTGATGGAAGGTACTGCACGTAGCATCAACCGGCTAGCTTTCGCGAATGCATGCAAGTGCCTGGTTAGCAGCTGCTCACTACATGTTTTATTATTTTTCTCAGTGGTGAGAAGGTGTGTAGTTATTTGCTTGAATATGTCACGCGCTCTTGCACTTCATGAAAAGCGAAAATCCATTTCGTTTGTTACAAGACTCACACTGCAAACACATCAGAACTCCACCGCTGTGACGCCCGCGTTCATCACAATAACTACAAAGCAATCAAGCAAGCAAGCTATTTTTTTCTGTCAATGCCAAAGACGCAGGAGGTACTTTTTTTCTTTTAAAACCGGATCAGTTCTTTCTCATCAGTTTGCAAATTGCCTGCAAGTGCGCTGACTAAAAAAAATCCTGTTCCATTTGTTTCAGCAGCGACATGTGATATTCACCCGGAGTCATTCGTGACTTTTAAGCGCACGTTTAGCGCCGAGACATTTTAGCTGATTCAGCCTGACCTGGACATCTTCGGCGTAAAAACCCACACATGACGGAATATAATTCAGCCGCAGGCTCTATCTTCTGACACGCCCTGCGGCCTGCGGTCCTGCTAGTGCTGCGCTCGCTGATTGCTGCGCCGGCTGCCTATGTATCGAGCTGCGGGTGAGTAATGAAAATGGCGTGTGTCCGCTGCTGGCTCCGCTATTGATCCCATCAGCGGTAAGTAGCTCGGCTCCAATTAGGCCTCAATGGGCCCAAAGGGAGAGGACGGAAAACAGGCTGGGGCAGGGGAATATGACTAACGCAGTGAAAAAGCCCAAATATTATCATTCTTTCAACAGAGTAACGGGCCAGTGTGATCAGCAGGAGTTTGCTGAAATGTTTTAGCTGCTAGTAATTCTATCTTAAGAATTGCGGCAATGTGTCCGGCTTTATTTACGACATGTTAAAATTGCAGAATGAATGAGAATTAACTTCCTGTTTCCTGCAGCTGCTCTGTCTGCTCGATGACCAGTCGACAGCAGCTGACTCTTGTCACCGCGGCGCTAACGCAATTAGCCGGGCCGGTGCAAGCCTCCCATGCACAAATGATATTACGGCACAGCAGTTTGAGGGGTGGGGAGGGGCAGTAGGCCGGGGTGATGGTGGTGGGGAGTGGTCGCCGGGTCACCCCTCGCAGTGATCTACTTAATGCCAGGGTTCACAGTGGCTTGGGAAGGAGGAGCTGCACTTAGCCCTGAAAAGTAGCATTATGAAGCTGGAAATGTTGCAGCGTGTGAGCGTGTGTGTGCGTGTGTGTGTGTGTGTGTGTGTGTTTGTTCGTTCCACCCGTTAATCAGCTCCTCTTTCTGCTTCGCCGCTGCTGCACATCTGGCTGTCTCCTAAACCAGGAGCCCGTTAGGATTTCCATTTGGTCTCAGGCAAATCAAGGTGTTGAAAAGAAGGTGGGAAAAAACACCCAGGAGTGGAATAAACTTTAGAGGCGGCAGCTGAAATGATGCTAATCTGGAAATAAACAGAGTAGGATTTTTTTGTTGTTCGTTTTTTTCTTAAGTTGACTCTGCAGAGATGTTTGTTATTCAGGCGGCGCATTGGTGGGGACTGATCAATGTTCTTCTGTCTGAAATTAAAAATCCAGAGGCAAATGTTCAAGTCTACTTTTGTCATCTAGTTTATGAGTGTGTCTTTCTGCACAAATACTCCCTAAATTTATGGTTCATAAATCCGAATGGCGCAGCTCGCAAACTTCCTCATCGACGGTGACCTGAAACTGACCTGCAGCCCTCGCCGTCTCTGCTGCCGCTGCGTCGGAGCACGTCGTTGCCGCAACAGCATCAAACGGACACAGAACAACACCGGACTCTTCGCCTCCACCTGTTGCGGCGGGCAGGACGTGTTTCCTGATGAGAAGTGATGCCAGCTGCTGGTTAACAGGCGCGGGGGGCGAAAACATTTATCCGGCTAACAAGGGAAGAGGAGAGCCTCCGGCAGGGCTGCACTGTCCTCCACTCTGCTGTCCGTAACGCTTCACGTCACCGTCACTTAAAGATGACATATGATGGGCGCCGGGTCTATACACTGCCACACAGGCTCACAAGACGCACACACAGCTGGAAAAGGAGTAGGAGGAGGAGGAGAAGGAGGAGGAGGAGGCAACCCAGACCAGCAGTGATGGATGAGCAGCTTCTGCTGCAGTGTGTGTGTGTGTGTGTGTGTGTGTGTGTGTGTGTGTGTGTGTACGTGCAATTGGTTATTTATTTAATTATTTATTTTCGTCATGTTTACATCTCCCATGAATCAAGGGAAATGGTTGTGTGCGACGCTGGGTATTGGCCACGTTTTCATTACACAACGACGTGCGCACCTCGCGCACGCGTACGCAAACGCAATCAGCGGCATGACAGCACAACGTGCACCGTGCAGCGGTCGGCGCACACTGTGCCCGGCGTGGGCAATCCCCCAAGGTCCCATGAGTAATCACTAATTGAGCGGACACATTACTTATTAACCAGTCAATTAATAATTGATTAATTAACAAGAGGGAGCAAGTCCGGTCGTTGCAACAAATCCTAATTATAGACCGGAGCCGAGACGAGTGCGCACTTCACACGCAGGGTGATGACAACACGTGCTTGCAAGGTTTTTTAGGGAGGGAAGGTGATTCTTTTTCTTTTGTTTGTTTTGTTTTGTGTGAGTGCAACCCAGAGCGGCTGAGATGTAGCGCACTGAGTTCAGGGGCATTTCTGCACTGTGACCTTATGACATCTAATGACATCACGACCCCCTGAGACACAGCCGGTGGCCAACAGCCTCGCGGGAAGGTCATTTACAGTGGCGGGCCGTGCATTTCACCAGGCCTTCAGTGGCGTCGTGCTTAGTCCTACCTAAATCAAAGCACCTCATAATACCACCAATACAGTCCAACCGAAAAAAGATATAGTGATTTTAAGACTTTAGCCAAAAGTACGCTTTGTGAGCTTCAATAAGATAGTCGATAGTAGATAGTGCGCATTGACACCGTTTCATATTACACTTCAACAAGACAAAGTGAATCAAACTATTCATTGAAAACATAAGTAAACAGATTATTTGCATTTGTTTTTGAGAGAAAGCAACAGCAAAACAATTGAACAATTACACGCCAGGTTCTTTACAATCAAAATTGAAGATATTTCAGCAATTTACCCTCTCCTCCTTCCACTATTGGATCTCCGAGGTTAGTAGCTCAGTCTGTCCGGCTCTCAGCAGAGCTTATCCAATCACAGCTCTGCGTGAGGCATAAGGCCTCGACATCGTAGACTCAAGATCGGATTGGCTATTGCAAACTACTGTGGTCCGTTCACTGGAGCCTGCTAGGTTGATTCTGAAGGCCACTGGCAATTTTCATAGAACCTGACAACACAAGCCAGCTGATATATGATTGGATAAAAACTCTATTGTTATACACAACAATGGAAACGGCTCAACCAAGTGGATATTATGACATGACACAAACAGACTATGGAGAATAACTATGGAATGGAACTAGAATACCTAAAATATCGTATTTACGAGGAAAAAGTCACTTTTCTGAGTGTTTAGACCATCAGAGAAGGTCTTGCTGGTACTGATGGCCCACCACTGGTCATTCACATGAGAAGGCCGACAGCAGTTCTGAGGCAGAGCAGCGAGTCCCCTCGGACGACACATCGCAACTGTGTTGGTTCGTGATTTCTTGGTGGCTCCCTCCGGCACGTGCAGGAAAGAGGCAAACGCTAACCAAATTAGCTGTTCTGAATGGGGAAAGATAATTTAATTGGGTATGAGCTAATTCACTTACTAGTTTAATGCTGCTCCTGCTGCTGCCACGCACTGGGACTCCCCTTTCCAAATGCAGAGGAATAGTTCTTAAATTGAGAGCAATAAAATGTAAATTGAATAGATCAAAAGTCTTATTCCCGTGATGCGCTTTTAGAGCCATGACGGTGTTAGCATCCACGCTGTTGTCACGGTGGCTAAACCTCGTGGTCTTTTTTTGAAATGACTGATCCAGTCTTTCTTATTTCTACCTTTGTTCATTTATTTATTTATTCTTACGATGTTTGTAGTCTGGTTTGTCTGCAACAAAGCACGGCAGCCTCTCTGTAAGTGGTAAAGTGCATCATCTGTGCTTGCGTCGGTTTTGGGTCAGTGAGAGCCGACAGCACAAAGGACGCTGCCCCTGAAGAGGGTGATGAATGTAGAAAACTAAACTGAGACGATGATGCGGTTGTGTTTTTTTTGTTGTTGTTGTTGTTGTTTTTACCTCAGACGCAACACACACTAGTTTTTTTTTTTGAAAAGGACGGCCTGCTCCAGTTATAATAGCTGACCCACTGAAATAAGTTAAATATATCTGATGAGCCTTACATGCCTTTGTCTGCTGAATGTGTGATAAATGTCAGAATTTGCATGCAACCCAACCCAGGTTGGGCTTGCAAGGTTCTTCATCCAGTTAAAATATCACAAAGTTTCCTTTGTACTAACCGTTTGGACTGGGGGAGACAACGCATTCAGCCATTGACATAACATTGGAGCAAAGTGCTTTGCGTTGTTCAGGTGGAAAATGCCAGACAGCATGAAATAAAGAATTATGACGGAATTGAATGTTGAATTGAACGCAGTAAAGTGGTAAAGAATGCAGAATGTGATTCATTCACAAAAGTTATCAGTACTTCCATCATTGGTTCATGTCGCGTCTGGAAACTGCAGGTGACGTGTATGACGACAGCAGCAGCAGCAGCAGCAGCAGCGTCCAGTAACTCTTTTTGTAAAATTAAATGGGTTCCTCGAGAGAGATGGAGAGGCTATTTGTCTCCGAGTCCAAACAAGCTGGATCCAAACAGGAGATCAATACTGATATCTTTAGGCTGCTAACCGCTCCGCTAATTTATTATCGATGTCTGGGTCCCGCTGGATTCAATCCGGGCTGCTTGCAACGCAGCAGTTGATCTTGATCAGTGCTCACGGGGGATACACTGACAGAAAAAAGAATAAAAAGGGAGAGAATTCCTGCTGCGAATGATTATATGACGTCTAAAAAAAAAAAAAAGCAGCAGAAGGAAAGAATTGGCTGTTGGAGGAGTTTTTATGGTGAGTGATGAAGGAGGAGACGGGATGCGACTGGTGAACCCATTTGCTTAATCTGTGACACCGAGGCTGTTAGGTGTAATGGGAATGCTTAGCCAGGACCTTGTGGTAAGTCGTGCTACTTATCACTTAGCCGCCACGTCACACGTGACCTCACTGACCCGGGGAAGTGAGCAAGCAGGCATTTCGGCTGGCTGCACTCGCAGGAGGACCTCCTCCAGTGGCCTTCACCAGAACCGGCAGTCAGACCTCCTCCAGTGGCCTTCACCAGAACCGGCTGTCAGACCTCCTCCTGTGGCCTTCACCAGAACTGGCAGTCAGTAGCTGCGTTTCCATCACAGTTTTTCACAAAATAAGAGCGATATTTCAAAAATTTCAACAAAGTACTTTTGTGTAAAAAAAAAAAAAAAAGGACTCAGTGCCAAGATTGGCTGAGAACAATTCTTCTACACGTTATTTACTCCTCGCAGACGTCACAGCAGGTTCCAGTGTTGCTGAGAACATACACTCTACATCATTTTTTCTTTTGAATCTCTATCGGCGTGGCTGCAAAAGGCTGTAACTGATGGACGGCCAATGGGAATTCATTAACTTCTCGTTTTGCTCTCTCTCACTCCCTCTCTCTTCCCTGCGCTGCAAAGCTGCTGTAATTCCACTAATGGGGCGCTCTCGCCATTCACTGCATTTTTTTTTCTTTGACAGTGACTGATGCTGCTTAATTGCTGAAAAAATGGTGCTGCCTGCCTGGTACAACACGGCTGGAGCTACACGGAGAGTCGCTGGACGACGCTCAAAAGCTTGTTCGGCTGAGGCTTTTCAGCCGGCTGCAAACAGATGGCTAAATATGGAGATGTACACCTTTATTCCTTGGTTTTTAATTTGCTGTAATTTCAAGTTGTTTGGCATCCTCCAAATCTTTTTGAAAACAAAAAGTTTTGTTTATTTTTTATCCTTCATATGTTTTATGCTTTTAAACTTGAATTTAAAGATATTTTTATGTTAACATACACAGCACTTTTTGCACTTTTTGCACTTTTTTCTTTTGAACGTGCCATACAAAATAATAATGCTCTTTCTTGAGTAATAAAGAGTGGGTGATTCTTAGATTTACATACATTTGAAAGGCCATAAATTGTGAGAAGAAATTGTTTTAATACCATTAATAGGAACCGAGTTCACACAACAAGGAGCCACTTCTTCATCCTCACTGTGTGTTTACATCGTCTCGTGACGACTGGGAGCTGAGCTACACTTTGGCCAGCACTTCCATTAACTCTGATTGAAAGAGAGGCCGTACCCGTGAAATATATTCAGTTAAAGCCTCCACGGTCGCACTCTCTTACTCTCTCTCTCTCTCTCTCTCTCTCTCTCTCCCTCTCTCTCACACACACACACACACACACACGGACACGGCCAGTAGCTACAGGCCGCAGCTTCCGCCAGACTGATGACGAGTGACAAAAAGCAGGAGGGAGAGGAGAAAGATGAAGAGATCGGAGCCCTGAGAGGGAGAAGTGGCAGTATTTCAGTTACACTTAGCCAGCGGCCGTCACTGGTGAGTCCCGACGCTTCATCACTCACAGCGCCATCAGCTGTGTAGCATCTCCACCGAGCCGGGCAAATTTAACAGTGAAATGTGCCTCTATGTAAGTGTGTGTGGGGGGGAAGGGGGGACTGCAAAATTCAGTGCTGGTTTTTTGAAAAGGCACTGGCTTTGTAGTGGTTTTAAAAATTGTTTCATTAAAAACAATTTTTCTTCTAAGTAGAGTGATTGTTGTCCCTTGTGCAGCCTTTAACTTGAAATTCATTAATTAGACATTTGACCATGTCCATTATTCAACTAAAACTCCTCTGATGGCTGCTGTTGAACCGGCAGTAAATTCCCTGCAATCAGCAGAGCACAGAGCTGCAGGTTATCCGCCTGTGATCTTGCAGAAAAAGCCGTCCCACATCCTTGCTTCGGCTTTGTTTTTCTTGTTGTTTTTTTTAGGGGGGGAGGAAACAAATTGGAGGATCAGGCCTGCGGAGGATACACAAAATATACAATAAGCACAAAGAAGAGGGTAAGAGAGGGCGAATCAAGAGGAGGAAGAGGAGGGGGGTGGAGGAAGGCTGCTGTAATCAGG
This sequence comes from Nelusetta ayraudi, assembly GCF_046127955.1. Classification (NCBI taxonomy): domain Eukaryota; kingdom Metazoa; phylum Chordata; class Actinopteri; order Tetraodontiformes; family Monacanthidae; genus Nelusetta; species Nelusetta ayraudi. The sequence continues at coordinate 6,471,966 of NW_027466110.1, forward strand.
GCCGAGCGCTACTCGAGGTGCAGACGGATGCAGGTTGCGCCGGCGGCCCTTGATGAAGTGCTGCTCCCCTGCTGAGCCACCAAACTATTTATTCGTATAAAACACGGGCGGCCGATGGGAAGGAAGAGGAAACTGCTTTGCTTACTGCTCCTCGACCAATTGGTCGATGCCGTACCTCAATCTCGAGGATTTTATCAGAGAGATAAAATATATTTACTATTTGTTACACTTTCAACCTCTTTCTTTCCTCGACTGTTGGAAGCGGCCGACCTGCTCATTCTCTTCCCCACCCGACAACTTTTTTTGTCTTTTGCATGTCGAAGGCCAGCGCTTGACCTTCAGATCCCCGCTGAGATCAAAGGTCAACTGCACAGGTTGAGTTTGGCACATCACAGGCCTTTTGTGCCAAACACTGTGACATCATCAATAATAGACAGGCAGGACAGAGTGGTACAGGCCACAGTACACACATTTTGTTAAGCAACGTATCCCGTTACACAAATGTGGCATCAGGTGCCGCCAGTTGTGTATGACTGAAATGAAAACCCAGCTGCAAATGTTTAATTTCATTCCTCTAATTTTTCAGAAGCAGTGTTTTATCAGTTAAAGAAAAGCCTTTTCTTTTGATTATAACAAGCAGATTTTATTACTCACAACCTATTATGCATAATGTGGGCAGTCAGTGCCATTAGCGGCAACAAAGAACGTTATGATGGGGCTCGTTCTCGCCTTCTTGATAAGCACTGGTCATTTAGTTATTAAAAAAAAAAAAGTGAAAACACTCCACAAAGGTCCGCGGCGAAACGAACAATGCGAGGGCCTTCAATTCCTTTGTTAATACATTAAAATGTCAAAGCTATATGTTAAAATGTCAAACCTATTAATGGTGCTGCCAGTCTGAGGAGGCAAAATGTCAGAGAGGAAAACAAACGCACGATGGCGAACAAAAGAGAGGGGATTTGGGGGGGAAGAGGGGCGGGCGCCACCTCACAAACGCTGAGAAAGTGCAACAGTCCTCTCTGAGAGACTCATTCAGACTTGACCGGGGGGGCTGCTGGCCCACAGAGCGGCCAATGGCGATAGAGCACAAGTCAAAATAAAACATGGAAGAAAACAACGAGGTCACATAGGATCAGGTTACAGTCAGGATGTTGTATTTGATCCATTCATAGATAAAATGATGCATTAAATGCTCAGTTTATTTTGTTGATCAGTGGATTTCCACTGCAAAATCTCTCTGTTTGGACCCTTTGCTATAATGTGCGAGACCATCCTTGGCCTCCAGCGCTGCTCCTTGGAGGGGCTTCGCTCACGCTGCATGTGGCCAGTTGACGCAGACCAACCAGTCCCAAAGTCACCTTCGCTGATTGGCTGGGAAGTTGAGTACACTGGACTGAGACGGTCCAGGAGAGAGCAGGTGGAGGCAGTGGCCTCCCTGATTGTCCCTCTGCTGCCCTGATTAGGTCGGTCTCAGTTGTGTAAGTGCGTTGAAAAAAGAAAATCGGCTAATTTGACTGATTTAACTGACATTTGCATCATCGTCTTAAATATACCTTCAGAAAATAGTCACTAATTTAAGTTGGCAGATAAGATCTTAAATGGAAAAATTAAACCTTAAATATCATAATAATAAAGACAAGGTCTTGAAAGGGAAAATGCCTTCAAATTAAAAGGTGAATGGCATTTTCGTCTTTCACTTTTTAAAGATTTTTTCTTTTTTATCAGTCATTATGTGTGTGTGTGTGTGTGTGTGTGTGTGTGTGTGTGTGTGTGTGTGTGTTTAATTGCTTTGTAAAATTAAAACTGTGCTCAATTAAAAAAACACAATAGGGTGTTTTTCTGCTTTTTTGTCTTTCCAAATTAAAAAATGAATAATGAAAAATAGATAACACGGTGGACACACACACACAACAACGGCACAAATATTGTTACTCTAAACATCTTTAAACCTAGAATTGCTTAAAAAAAAACAAAAAAACCCGGCATCACTACTATGGGTTTCACTGACACTGTCCTCCTTCACTCACCTTCTTCCTTCTTATGTGTAAACACATGGAAACAATGCAGTGCTGAAATTAATTCACCTCTCGTGGCTTCTCATACGAGACTGTCCCTCAAGGTCTCACTGTCACCGTGACATATTTAATGTTTGAGAACTGGCTCCTCGGCAATAGATACCACTTTGATGGTACGTCTTTTGTGACTGAAACAGTCATCCATTATGCCCAGCGGTGCAGTAGACGGTGACTCTGCGCTCACTGTGTGCTAGACATAATTCTCTGCGAGCGATAAAGTTTGCTAACGGATTGTTTCTTTGTGTGCGAGGGAGCCGCTGGTGACTGCCTGTCGTGTTCGGTCTCTTCAGCATTTTTGCATCCATGTTTACATCAACATTTACAGTCCAAAGGCGGGGCGGGGCATCGTGGAAGGTGCAATGATGCAATCCTCTTTGAAGCTCAGTGTGATGTACAGTGTTTGAGAAAAATTTGCACAACGATTTTTAAGTCGGTTCTCCCCGTGTCTGCGTGGGTTCTCTCCGGGTTCTCCGGCTTCCTCCCACAGTCCAAACACATGCATGTGAGGTCAATTGAACACTCTAAATTGTCCGTAGGTGTGCGTAGACGTAGGGGTCTCATCCGTAGGACTTAAAAAGTGGTCTCGAGACCAAACCCAATCTCCAGTACTACAACACCAGTGTGGGCGACAGAAAGGAGAACCCACTCTGTTGCTCTTCTTGATGTTCTCTATCGCGAGCTGTTCATTACACCCTAAACGCCAGCTAGTGCCACTTGTACTACTGCAAAGTCGTCCCTGACTGACGGCCACGAGTGGGAAGTGAAAAATGGCTGCAAAACACTGCTGGATGCCCCGGGGAAGGGCAGGGCAGGGGAGGGGCTGTGATGGATGGGTGTGTTTGACCCGAGCAGGGGTAGAAGGCAGAGATGGGTCTCTTCCAGCTGAGACAGGAAGTAGACAGAGCCGCTGCCCCCTCTGCTCGGAGCATCCCGGCCTTGTCAGGATGAGAGGCACCTCGCTAAGCTCCCTCCGTCAGCCGTGTCAAAACAGACGCCCTCCATATTCAGCAGGCCTCTCGTGATTGGAATGCGGGAGCGTGAGCCAAGAACCCGTCCGCTGAGTTTGTGACAGTCGGGATGTCAGTGCCAGGGCAGCTCCGACTCCCTGCAGCTCCTCCCGGAGACAATGCCACGGGAGTGTCAGACAACTTCAGGGTGATTTTATGCCCTATGAGGTCTTGCACAGCTGGCAACAAAATAGCATCAGTAACCTTTTTGGTTCTTGTCCTCAGACCCTGTCACTGGATGCTGTCTCTGTCGTTGAGATTTGTGTTCTGTTGATGTATGGGCCCTTTTTTGTATAAAGATAATTTAAAACAAACATTTAAACGTATGTATTGGCATGAAATAGTATATTAAATATTTTCTTCACTAAAATCAAGTCACCAAACCAGAGAGAAGGGACCAGCAAGAAGAAAATTTTTATTGTATTTGTTTTTTGTCATATTTTATTATAACTAAAATAAAACAAAACAAACACAAAACAACAACCCATATACAACACGTTTTTTTATTATTATTATTATTTTTATTCGATAAATGTACATTTTTAAAATCCAGTAATATGCAACTTCCCTCGCACACTTGATAGAATGCAATGCCCCTCGGTCCAAATTGTCTCAAAATAATGTCGCTACGTTTTACTGCCGCGTGGAATATGTGACGTAATTTCACTGACGTCACATAGCTGACGTTTGCGGAAGCTTTGGTCTCCGCTTCAGGCTGCTCGCTGCCGAACCAAAACAGAGATGGCATTCTAAAATTTAAAGGGAGCGTCCGTTTATCGAATATCGGTTTGATTTTGTCGCCGTGACTTTTACAGGTGTCTGTCCGTGTCTGTCAAACGACGGAACCAAACTCCGGCCGATATGGAGGTAATTCCAAACGTTCGAGCTGCTAGCATTAGCTACAATTGAGTAATGTGTAGGCAGGGGAAACACGTTTGGGTTGTCAGTTGAAAAGACGTCAATACTTTAGCGGTTAGTAAATCCGTTTGTCATCATTAATTACTACTTAAACCAGCTAATAAAACTGACAACTCTGTTAGACTTGTCGTCGACGACTTTGCGCACCTGAAACGTTGGAAACGAAACGATCACATGAAACGATAACAGCAACAATAAGGTTGCATTATGGAAAAACGATGCATGTGGAGCAGTTACTATACATTATGGCAGTAAAACACACAAAAATGTCTCTTAAGTGTTAATAGCGCGCTATTTTGGATAAAACTCCCTTGCGCCGTTATAAATATACAAATGTGCCCTTGTTTGAGTATTGAATATATATCATATTCCGTGCCGAACCTGCCTTGTGAAGCACATAATTGTCTGTGTAGATCGTATCATATCTCTCTTTCGCTTTCTGTGCAAGCCTTTAAACATGAACACCGGTTGTTTTTTTCCCAAACGTCATACCTGGCTGCATCCGGACCGACTACGAGATCATGACGTCCTTCATGTCAAACGAGAATTACGGGCTACCTGGCAGACTGCCCATATCTCGTCAGGAGTTTTCTGTTTGCATTGCTCAGAGTTTATCTGCATTTCCTCTCTTTGAAACAGGAGCCTGGTGGTGCAGGAGGAGAGTCTGTCGCTCAGTCACCAGCAGGTGCAGGCAAGTCAAAGGTAATGATCAGCTAGTGGATGTGTTTATATTAGCTGATAAAGGGTGAAGATTTACTTTGCATTGTATGTTTGTTTATTTATTTTGTATATATATTGCTTAGCTGGACACACTGTCCAAAGATGACCTCATCAAATTTGCCAAGAAGCAGATGGCTGGCATGCAGAAGATGAAGAGCAAATGCGCTGGTAGCTATGGTTGTTTTTGTTTACTCATTGGCTTGATGGGCCACTGCTGTTCTCATGCATGACTCTCTACCCTCCTCCTTTTTTTTCCCTAGAATTGGAAAAAGAAGTTGAATCCCTTAAACAGCGTCCCCCAAATCAGATCAGCAATCCAGACGACTCGGTTCTAATACAGGTTTGTTTGTCCTCTCTTCGCTTGTCTACTTTGTCCCTATTTGCATGTCACCTGATCTCCATTCAAAATCATGTAAACTTTGTGCACTAGGAGCTGACAGAGAAGATGGATGCTTTACTGCTGGAAAAGGCTGAGATTCAACAAAGTTTTGCACTGTCTCGTAAAGATCTTGTGAAAAATAAGAAGCAAGCCAAGGTGAAATGCATTCAACTTGAATGTGACAACATTTATTTTTCCACTGTTTTTTGAAATTGTATATTTCCTCTACAGATGCATGTTTGTAATGATTCTGGATTGTCATCACACTCATATGTAAATTCATTTGTGCAGGATGATTTAGATGCACTTCAAGGAGAGCTCGACCGCATAACAAGAGATCAACAAAGCCAGATCGAGGCTCTAGACAGCCAAATCCAGCAGTCCAACCATAAACACCAAGAGGAAGTGGCTTTCTTCCAAAAGTTGCTGAAAGAGAGAGAGGAAAGTGACAGGCAAAGGGAGAGCGAAAGAGACCGCTTGACTGAACTCGCCAGCGCCAAAGAGAGCTCAGAAGAAGTCTGCCGGGGTTTGGAAGCTCAGCTCGAGGCACTTCGAACGCAGCTGGAAACAATCCAAGAGCAGAGATCGCAGGAGATTGTCGAGGGTCAAGATGGCCTCCAGAAGGAGTTGACAGATGCCCAACAAGAGGTTGAGAATCTCAAGGAGGAGCTCGCCCAGAAGAGTCTGCAGCACGAGGAGGAAATGAGGGCTCTGGAGGAGGACTTTGAAATAGAGAGGGACCGTCTTCTCTTGCTCCACGAAGAGCTGACAGAGCAGCTCGCTCTCAAAGGTATGACTGCACTTTGATTACAGCCAGGGATCAGACGGCCTCGCACGCCATAGCTTTCATTTCCTTCATGCATCCATCTGATGGAGAGCTCATCGAAAGCGTTTTGCTGCCCAGGGCTGTCTGTTAGAGAGATGCTTTGACTTAATATAGCTAATAACTGCTTCCCGTCGGGAGATCTGGAATGACCTATGGTTTTAAATGGTTAATGGTTAACATACCCCTTTATATTTACAGACAGCTACCTGCAGGATGTGCAAGAGGAAGAGGAGGAGCCTGCCCGGGGCTCAGGAATCGCAAGAATGCTCGAGTTGTCTGGCTGCAGCCAGGGCGAATCCAATCACGGTGATGGAGAAGAGACTGAGTCCGGAAGACTGAAAGCAGCGTCGGAAGAACTTCAAGCCCAGAACACCATGTTGCAGGATGAGCTCACCCTGCTTAGCAACGTGAAGGCAGAGCTGGAGGCCGAGCTGGAAAGGATCAGGGAGGAGTTCCAGACAGAGAGGGAGGAGCTGGAGTTCAAGATCAATGAGCTGCAGATGAACCGGGAAGGAGCCACCGGTGACGCAACCACATCGATGGACCCTGAAGAACCCCAAGAGAGTGAAGCAGGAACTGTAGCTGAACATAATCAGCCAGGTGACTCCAAAGAGGCGGAACGCATTCCAGTGGATGGAGAGCAGCAGAAACTCGAAGAGCTGGTTACAAAGTGTGAGGCTTTGACCACAGAAAGAGACGCCGCGCTGGACGAGTGTCAACACATTCGAGACATAATGCAAGGCTTCGAGACGGAGCTGGCACAGAAAACCAAAGATTTTGTCCAGCAGTACAACACCATGAAGGAGCAGAGCGCCAACACAGTGCAGGTCCTGCAAGACAAAATGAACAAACTCAGCCAGGAGAGGGACAAACATTTGGAGGAGCAGAGTCAGGTTAATGAAGAAAACAAAAGTCTGATGGCAGACGTGCAAGACCTAAAGGTGAAGCTGGAAGTTTCTGCAGGCGTGGACCAGAAACTTCAGTCCTCTGTGGAGGAGCAAACAGCTTTAGCCTGTGAGCTGAAGCAGACCGTGGAGGAGCTGATGAAGCACAAAGAGGAAATCCTGTCCCAACTGCAAATGAAGGAAAACATGACCCAGGATTTGCAAGACATAGTCAACACACTGACTGACGAGCGGGACAAAATACTCTCACAGCTGAAGAACAGTGAAGAGCAACTGCAAAAGCTCAAGCAGGAAGGAGCGCAGGAGACCGAGATGCTACTGGAAGACAAAGAAAAGGAAGCACTTTTACTCAGGCAAGAAAATGAGGGGTTGAAAGGCATGAAAAGAGAGAGAGAGGATGAAATAGACCATTTGAAAGATCAGAATAAAAAGTTAGAGGTGCGTCTGATGGAGGAGTTGGACAAAAGGCAGGAGATGGTTTCTGCTCTTGAAGGGACCATCAAAGATCTCTCCACAGAGAAGAGCCGCCTCTGTCAGGACTCTGAGGAAGCTTCCTCTGCACTCTCAAAAGCAATGGAAGAAAAGGAGCTTTTGGCCTCTAGGTTGGCCACCCTGGAGGCCCAGCTGGAGAAGGAGACCTCTGAGAAGAACCTCTGTGAGGCAAAGCAGAGTTCACTGGCAGAAGAGGCCGAGCAGGCACGCGCCACCGTCAGGGCCTTGGAGGAAAACCAGGCTGAGATGCTCAGAAACTCTAAGCTGGATATTGAGGAGTTGCAGGCACGCGTAGATGAGCTGGAGAAGGAGAGGAGCCTGTTGAAGGAGAGTCTCGAGGAGGCCCAGGGAGCAGTCATGTCAGAGGAGATGCAGAAAGAGCTCCAGGCTCGGATCGCAGACCTGGAGCAGGAGAGAGACATGGTGAGAAACAACCTGGAGGGGGTGCTGAAGGACGTCGAGGGGCTTCAGAAGGACCTGGAGGACATGAAGTCGGTCAACGAGAGGATTCACGAGGAGAACAACAACCTGAGGGGTCAGCTCTCTGAGATGCCCCAACAGATGGAGCAGAAAGAGGCGGTCAACACCGAGGAGGAGATGAGGGAGCTCCAGGAGCAGCTGAGAGAGAAGGATTCAGTCATATCACAGATGAAGACTGAGGTGGCAGCCATCCAGGTATGTTCTGTCCTGCCTTCTGGCCTCAGGGATGTTTGAATTAGTAATCTCTGCTGATGTCAGGTAATTGACGAATAATCTGCAGACAAACTCAAACTCACAGATATTCTTGTCAATGGTTGCTCCGAATGAATCTTTGTTTATCAGATATTCTGTAAACATTCTCTCTTTCCACAGTAAAAAACTTTGAGAAAAAGAAACATGCTGTCTTATAGGACAATTTTCTGTGACGCTAATATGGGAATTAGAAGCACCAGTGAGGTGGTTGATATGGGTAAATAAAGAAAAACTGTGACTGACGTGCAATTAGAGCATTTCACCACCCCCCCCCCAATTTGTTTGTCGTCGCTCCCAGGAGTCTGCTGCTCAGTCAGCTTCATCAGAAGAAAAGGCAGCGGGCGAGATCGCCGAGAAAATGGGTACGGAGGCAGAACAATTGTCCGTGCTAATGAGTGAGATCTGCTCTTCATCTTCCCTCAAAGAGACGTCTAGTTAGGCGGCACTTTGAGGCAGGCGGCGGATTAAAAGTCACCAATTCAGAGCATGCAAATGTGTCTCTCACCCCCTCAGCTCTAATGGAGAAAGAACTGAAAGACAAGGATGAGAAGATGATCAAAATCAAGGCAGTGGCCATCAAAGCAAAGAAGGAGCTGGACATCAGTAAAAAAGAGGTTGAGTGACACTTAAATCCCGAATGCAATATTTGATATTCTCACATGATTTTTTTCTATTATTTATTGTAGCAAAACAATCAGCAGGAAACAAATTATAATCAGTTGTAATCGATTTAGACGGCAGAAAAGGATGAAATCTCATTAACAAGATTATCATTTGTACACGGAATAATCTACCAATGCATCTGATTTTATTCCAGGTTACGACCCTCAGAGAGGAAGTGGAAACGCTGAAGGCAGACAGGGAGAGAGTGAACAGCTCAATGAAAGACATCATCCACGGGGCTGAAGGCTACAAGGTAGGAAGCTGCAAACCTGTGTCTGGGGAAAAACATATTCCGGCATGCTCGCTATTAGAAAATAATAAAACCATGACAGCCACCCGTTCGTTCAGGGCATATGTTCAGATTTATTCGATCAGGACAATGCACATTAATTGACATGTCAGCAAAGCATCAATGTAAATATGCCACAGTTGGCATCAATGCTCATTTTAATCCGTTGTCCCAAGGCAGATAATAGTTATCTGCCACATAATAGTTATGCATTTGAATTATGTATGTATTTTCAGAATGGTTTCTTTTTCCCTCAGCAACATTATTATCATCATTATTATTATTAGAAGTAATTATTTAATTTGATTTTCTTGTCTTGTGGTGAAAAAATAGGAAGTCAATCATGTAAATGGCAGCTTTCATAAAGCGCACATCTGTACGGAATCAATGCGGCGACATACTGCAGACACCTGGAGGGAGTGATGCCCCTGGGAATTGATCAGGGAGGGATCACTTACTTTCATTTGAATCAATTTTCTATTCTCATCAGCCCACAGATGAGAACATCGAGTCCTTCCTACAGTGCACTCGCTCTCAAAGTGTCATTACAGGGTTTATGTGCCGAGTGTCTCTCGTACGTTGCTAATAGAGGAGCGTCATAGGTTTAAAGACCCCTCATCCCTCATCTCATCCCCCAGTGTGCACTGTGCTCTGTGGCTGCAACCAGCTTATTAGGGAGGACTCTCTCTCTCTCTCTCTCTCTCCCCCTCTCTCTCTCCCTCTCTCTCGGGCCTAATGAGATATTGGCCATTTGCTTGAATGCAAATCCGTTGCGAAGTAAATAGTGTTTACCTGCACTGAGGCCTTTCAAATCTGGCTTCCTGCGGTGAATTAAAGTGTGTGTGTGTGTGTGTGTGCGCGTGTAGAACCTGCAGATAGATTACGACCGGCAGACGGAGCAGCTGGATAAGGAGCGAGAGAAGACGGAGGCAGCCGAGAAACAAATCGCCGAGCTGACCAAGCGGCTCAGCGGTGCTGTCACACAGGTAGCGCAGCAGACACACACTCAAACACCCGCCGCACCCACGCACTGCCCCTAACAAACACACCCACCCCCCTTCCACCTCCAACACACACACACTAAATCTCAGCAGCGCCGCTCCGTCCAGCCGTACGTCTCCGCCCTCGCTTCTCTCATAACTCACTTTCCCGCCGTATTTACGACGAGTCATTTCAGTCGCGACGCTTTCGCCCGCCGATGCTTGATAGCCCGGCGCCCACATACAGCCCATCAGATGTGAGTGGGTGAGCCGACCCGAGAAAATTCTGTTTGTATAGACCCCCGCTGCTCCCTGAGCTCGTAACGGCTCCTTTCCAATGAGAGAACAACAGACAGGTAAATGGAGCGGGGCATAGCTGCCATCTGCCGCGCGCTAGCGCAACGCCATTCTCTCAGATATAGTTTATTCTTGTGAGTGTTTGCAAGTCTCAGGGGGGAAGGCAGGCAGGCAGGCAGACGGAGGGAGAGCGAGCTAGTCGGGGGGGCTCAGCTTGTGTCTGGACGTCTCTGTGCCCACAGACGGTCGGGGAGGGGGGGGGGGGCTGCGTCTGCTGCCTCGACGCTCCCACAGCCCCCCGCCGCTGTCAGTTTTGCATGAATGGCTTTCAGATTTGTCACGTGTCTTCAGCAGTTTTGATGCCACTTTCTCTCTTCTCAGATTCATTTTGCAGTGAATCTCTAATGGAAGAATAGAGCTCTGTGACAGTAGAATCTCCTTAAGCTGGACAACTTAATGTTTTGCTTACTTTTTGGAAATGTCAATAAGCACTCAAACAATAGTATTGTTCATTTTCAAAAATCATAGCATGTGACAAATTTATCTTATCTATAGCTTTAACAAGAGCTGACAAGAGTTCTTCTCTGATGCCATCGGATTTGCATTTGTGAAGATCTAAATATGTCACCCAGTAGCCATGATAGCAAGGTATCGTTCACTTTTTTCTAGAATGAGGCAATGGGCAGTGAGAAAGAAGACCTACTGACAGGTATGGAGACCTTGAGGAACGCACTGAAGCAGCTGGAGGCCCACAACCAGGACCTGCAGAGGCAGTTGGCCAGTCTGGACAAAGACCTGCTGGCTGAGAGAGCCATGAAAGAGCAGAAAATCAAGGTGGGAAAACAAATAAGCCAGATACATTATGCATCGGACAAAACTTTGGAAAATGCTGGTCTTGAATATCTTAGGATGGAATTGAATATTGTTAGTATTTGGCATGTGTGTGAGTGTGTTTGTTTGCTTGCAGGACCTGTCATCTGCCATGAAGGAGGTGGAAGGGCTGACAGCTCAGCTCCGCAAGCAGCAGCAGCAGTCTCAGCAGACTGCCCAGGAGCTGGAGCAGCTACGCAAGGTACACACACTCACTCACACACACACACACACACACACACACACAGACACACACGCAGTGTGTGTTCCTCAGACGCTGGAGTCTCAGAGGGCCTGTCCGGTCAAGCGACTGGGCTGGTGATGGCCAGCCGGAAGCTACAGCAGCGCTTCTCACACAGGAAAAGAGAGCAGGTTCAGCCCAGGGCAACAAAGCTGCTGTTTCTCTTCCATTAGTGGAAAACACATGGACATAGTGCAGCAGTGTGTAGAAGCTGCCTGGAGGTCTAACTGCCAACATTGTTCGTAAAGCCGAAGAAACAGTATTTTCAGAGTTTTTTTCAGATTTTATTATTTTATTTAAGGTCTAGAAAGAGAGGGTATACATTATTCAATTTGCATCTTTTCACAAAACTTCAGTTGCATTAAAGCTTTTAATGAAGGGGATCCTTTTTTTTTCTATTTTAAGTTTTGGTACATTTGTCTGGTGTTATGTGCTGGCTCTGCCTGTAGGGGGCGCAGCAGAGCTCTCTGCTGGACATGGAGATGGCGGACTATGAACGCCTGGTTAAAGAACTCAACGCTAAACTCCAAGGGCGAGACGAGTGCGCTGAAGAGTTAAAGGCCCAGATAAACACCCTGACACAGAAGGAGGACACACTCAAGCAGGAAATAGGTATGTTTGTGTTACACAAAGGTCTTTATGTTATGGTTGCATCAAAGTGTAAAGATCACCTGTCAAAATATCCTTTGAGGGACATTATTTCACATTCTTCAGGCATCACAAACTGTCTGCATGCATCTACGTGTGTGTGTGTTCACAGAGGTTTTGAAGTCCCAGCTTGACCAGGGGGAGGAGAAGACTTCCAAGATGAAACAGCTGCTGGTGAAGACCAAGAAGGACCTGGCTGATGCCAAGAAACAGGTCTGTTGTGTGTTGTGTGTGTGTGTGTGTGTGTGTGTCCCACAGGATTTCCTGTCAGCTGATTGACTGATGAATTCAGTGTTCTGCAACCGTGTGCGGTGATCGATTATAAAAGAAACCTTGAAGATGTTGGGAATGGTTGTTTGTATATGTTGCCGTATTTTAGCACATGTATTTTTACTGTGTGTGTGTGTGTGTGTGTGTGTGTGTGTGTGTGTGTGTGTGTGTGTGTGTGTGTGTGTGTGTGTGTGTGCAGGAGAGCTCCCTTCTAGTGCAGCAGGCTTCTCTCAAAGGCGAGCTTGAAGGCAACCAACAGCAGGTTGAAAACTTTAAGGTAACCAAACTTTTCTCATCAGTCCATCTAAGAAAGATGGAATTTTACAATTTTACACAATTTAAGCAACATAAAATAGAGATATATAAAGAATATACAAAGTCATGCAGGAACTGTGTGCATCTGTTTGTGCATTAAAGATCGAAATGAGCGAGCTCACGGCGGAGCGCCATCGGCTGCAGGAGCAGCTGAGGTCTGCGACGGAGCAGCAGCAGCGAACCAGCAGCTCCCTGCAGCAGCGCATCACTGCGCTGCAGCAGGACAGAGACACTGTTCAGGTACCTACGCAAGCTTATAACACACACACTATTTGAACTTTTACTAAGACCCCGCAATATGGAGTTGTGGCACTAAAATAACCACTTAAAAGCTGTGGCTCTCATCATATAAAGTCATCCAAAATACAACCATGAAAGCAAACGCAATCTGTCCAATTTGGCTTTTTAAGACTTTGGTAAAACTTCAAACTTTGATCTAATCTACTGTTATGTTCCTTTTATCTTTTCCCTTTTATGTTTTTTTTTTAATCCATTTATGAGAAATAAATAAATATGGTTTGAATGGACTTTCATGTACTCCAAAGGGTTCAAAGCAGTTCTTCTTTTTCTTTTGGGTGTGTCTAGATAGACGTGTTTCCAGTTTTTGTTGCTTTTTTGGGATGGTAGTGTAACATCTGGACTGTTTTGAAAACTGAAAGATGAGATTTTTGTGTATTGAAAAACTGAATCGTTGAATTGAATTGTTATTGAAATCGGAACAAAAAAAAAAAACATTTGAAGTGCAGAAAGAGAAAATGCTCAGTGGGTCTCTGCTGATTCCAGGCTGAGCTTGCTACGACCACTGCAGAATTTGAAAGCTACAAGGTTCGAGTGCACAACGTGCTCAAACAGCAGAAGAGTAAAACAACATCCCAGAGTGACGGAGACGCTGGGAAGATTGAGAGGTGAGCTCTAAAAACCATCAAACCAAGTCACCGTTGTGTGGGTGTGAGCTGGACTGGATGTTGCCACTTGGCTCTGCTGCTCACCGCGTTTAGTTGCTCTCAGCATGAACTTCTTCCATGTTGTGTCTTAAAGGGAACAGCTGGTCTCGCAGGTTGAGAAACTGAAGGCCAAGCTGACAGAAAACCATCAGAGCCTTCAGAGCAGTGCCATGGAGCTGCAGCAGCTCCAGGTGGAACACGACACTCTGCTGGAGAGACACAACAAAATCTTGCAGGAGACCATCAGCAAGGAGGCGGAGCTGCGTGAGAGGTGCGTCTGCTTTACCCTGAACTGCACAGAAATGTTCTAAATCACCATGTGCATTACTTTATTTCAGGCTTCTTAACACTAAATAAACTGTCTCTCTGTCTCAATCTCCAGGCTGCTGTCAGTTCAGTCGGACAACGTGACCCTTCGCTCAGATCTGTCCCAGGCTCAGACCGACCTGTCCTCCCAGATCGAGACCCAGCGGCAGACCTACAGGGAGCAGCTGAGGAAGCTGCAGGACGACCACCGGGCCACCGTGGAGACCCTGCAGGGACAGATGACCCGCGTGGAGGAGCAGCTCTTCAACCTGCAGAGCCAGAACAGTGAGCGCACGGCCGCCAGTAACTGCTTACCCATGTGGAGGAAAGGCAGCTGGGTTGCAAGAGTAAAGACAAACCGGTCAGGGCAGCAAGTGTGAAGAGCGCTGCAGCTTTTCCATCTTGTTTACTCTGTGCTTCTGAGGGGAACGATGGGAGAGATTTATCAGGAGAGGAGAAGTGGAAACTCATCCATCACCTCCCACACAGCTGCCAGTCTGCACTCAAAAGTGCAAGTGCACATAGTAACGACAGGGTGTGTGTGTGTGTGTGTGTGTGTGTGTGTGTGTGTGTGTGTGTGTGTGTGTGTGTCTTCATCACGGCCAGGTGTTGGCTCTATCCCCGCCTCTCAGTGGGCAAAACGCCTCATGTGGCATCTGGATAGGCTCATCATTAGCGACTCACATGTGGGCCAGGAGCTGCCTGCCTCATGTCCTGAGCCAGGAGTCACATTTGACCATTTTGGTCACTCTATTCTGATTTAACGACGGTCAAAAGTGCAGAGGGGTGTCATGGTTTTCGACAGACCCTAGTGGGCAGGTGGGCCGTAAAACTACTGGACAATTTTACTGGTCTCAGATATATAGCATGTCTCATATGTAGCAAACCGTAAAACTGATCTCTACTGGTGTGTTGACATTGACAACACCTTCATGGTTGAACTGTTGAGATCAGTGTGCTTTACAAGGCTCCCTGTGTCAGGGGAACTATTTACACAACTGTATTTTCTAATTTAGGCTCAGGGGACTTGTCAACAATCTCATCAGACCACCCATGTGTAATCACTCACAAAACTGCGCTAAATTTAATTTGGGCACAGAGTAGATTGGGAGATAGGAGGTGGAAGGGTTTTGTGTCTGTTCTTCTGGTTCAGTTTCAGGCCCCATTAATCTCAATACTGTCATTTTTTTTCCCTCTGAGCTTCTCACCACTCTCCTTGTCCTTCCCTTCACACTTGTTGCCAGCTAAATTAGTCAGTAGTGTGTCTGGTGCCCCCTCTTGTCAAAGTCAAGTAAGACACTGGATTCAATGGGGCAAAGTAGTCTTTACTGTGTTGGTAGGTTCTTCTTTACATATATTTTTTTTTCAGATGAGGTATCTATAACCTTTTTGTAGTAATAAATCATCCTTTCTGTATTCATCTGGGAAGGATTTTTTTTTAACTGTAGTCTGTCTGATTTTTTTGTTATTGTCTAAGGATTATATCCACTTCTCTGATGTGATAAACTTCATCCTCTGCTCTCATGCATTCTTCCAAAAGAATGGTTTCCTTTGGGGCTTAATTATGTTCATCATGTCCTATCTAATCTAATCATCTCAATCTTTTCTTTTAGGTTCCGTGTCAGTCCAGTCAGCCCGTAAGTCCCTGGCATCAGAGTTTCAGCGCAGAGGCACGGATCCGAACCAGGCTGGAGTCGGGCTGATGATGCTCAGCGACCTGCAGTCAATGGCCAGGGAGGAGGGCGAGGGCATGGAGACCACCGAGACCGAAACCCCCTCCCCTACTGTCAGATCCCTGCCCTCTTTGGAGCATCTGCTCACATCGCCAGACCCCAAACAAGGTCAGATTGAAAGAGGAGCAGTTTCCAATTTGTAGTAGTACTAAACCAGTGAAGTCTAACTTGCACGTTATTCAAGAATGACTAGATACAGTGACAGATCTCCCTCTGCCTGTAATTGTCTCAAATTGTGATTTTACTTTTTTGCGCTCCAACTTGATTCCCAGAGCCGTTTGTGTGGACAGTGGAGCCTACCAAAGAAGAGCTGAGTCAAAAGCTGAACACTGCTACCAAGAGTATGGCGCACATGAACAGACTTCTGCACGAAACGGAGGCCACCAATGCTGTTCTCATGGAGCAGATCACTGTACGTACACATCAACAGTACACACACTTGAACAACTCAATTAGTTTTCTCCATAAGAGTTCAAAAAACAAACTTTAATATCATTTTGAATATTGACTGACCCAATACTCTTTCTTAATTTTGACACTTGGCTGGAATTTATTCATGTATTTCAGCTGTCAACAAATCAACAGATGTTAAACACATAGTTGTGATTCTCCACAAGCTAAACCGCTCGGTAGGCCCCAACGGTGACATCGAACAGTCGCGCATTGTTTATGGTTCCCTCTTTGTCGAGAAGAAAGTAGAACTTGTGTCCTTTGACCCTGAGAGGGATGAACATCGGGGACTCCTGCCTGTGAGCGTGACAGGCCACCTCGGACAGAGGGACCGTTATCTTCCGGGCTCGGTCCATTCCCAGAGGTGACTGAGTGGAAACCGACACCATCCTTCCGCCTTTGTGCAAAATCACTTGGCTGACAGAACGCCGGCAAAAGAGGACCCCGAGTCCTACTATCCCGGCTCCTATTGCCAGGCATCCCAGCGTGAAGCCGTACCTCCAGATGCTGGAGCCCAAGTTCATCTCGAAACTCCACACCCCAGCCAACCCGGTGGTGGTGGTGGTGGGTGAGGAGGAGGAAGAAGCTTTGTTCTTCCCTGTGTCTCTCAGCCCGGTGTAAGCAAACTGTCCCAGATACGTCCAGAACAGAAACTGTCCGCCGCAGAAGGCCGCCAGCAGCCGGAAGAAGCGGCTCCTGTCGTGCTCAAACAAGGTGACGTCCCTGGAGAGCTGTGCGGGAGTGCACAGGCCGCGGTGACCCGTCCGCTGCTGCTGCTGTCGAAAGCCCTTTAGCCCGGTGTTTAGCGCGAAGATCCTGCTGCACAATCCCGACATGCACGCCGTGTTCGGCTTGGCTTGTGCAACGTGTCCGCACATCGACGCGTGTTGAGAGATTTGTTGCTGAACGAGTCGTAAATACTTGGAGTAACACAACACCGGCCCGGATAGTAATCGCTCAAAACCCATTTTTTTTATCGCGAAGATCTGATTCAGTTATTCAAAAGGAAATTTAACTATATTGTTTCGAGAGTATGCAAGGCAATTCGGTCATACTTCGCTTTTGAAGGTTTTTTTTTTTTTTTTTGGCAAATGCTCCCGATTACTCCAACTGCCTCACCGTGGGCGCCGCCATTTTTTATTTTACGTGTGACGTTCGCTCGCTGTAGACGTGCGGTCACAGTGTACGGGAGGCAACAGTGGCCAAAATACGTTGAGTTCCGTTCTGGGCGTGGTAAGTGACCTAACCGAGAATAGCGCTAGAGGAAACGCCCGTTAAACAGACTGTCATTTCTTTCTTTACTGTTTGCTTTTCTCACATCTTTCAGGAAATGAAAGTGTTGCATACTCACTGGTTTAATACAATATTCAACCCAATGAGTCACAGATGTAGAACAGGTTGTGGTAAATGATAACTTAAAATAGGGTTTCAAAAAAGTTTCACGTAGTTTTAACTGCTTTGTTATCGATAGAAATTAGAAAAAAGCTCAATGTTAAAATTGGATTGAAATATTTTAATCAACAATCAAGTGCAGGATTGATGTCTTTAACAAAGGAGTGAAATAAAGCTGAAAAGACCACGTCCCATATCGATTTAAAATGAAATGCGCCATTTCATTGTGAAGTACGGGACAATTCTGTATTTTAAGGGAAGGTTGGCAACTCTAGTCTACACTACTCTAGACGGTTACGAATTCTTATTGCCGACTTGTTGATATGTTTAATTTGCTAGCTGTTGAAGAGTGAGCTGCGTCGCCTGGAACGAAACCAGGAACGGGAGAAGAGTGTGGCCAATCTGGAGTATCTGAAGAACGTCCTGCTGCAGTTCATCTTCCTGCAGTCGGGCAGTGAGAGGCAGGCACTTTTGCCTGTCATTCACACAATGTTGCAGCTCAGTCCAGAGGAAAAAAACAAACTGGCAGCAATTGCCCAGGGTAAGCTGCAGTACATGCATACAGGGCCTGTTCCCACTTCCCAATTTCCCGCTTTTGAAATTTGTCCTCAGTGATCAGATGCACCTTTACTAACTATGTAGATAAATGTAGACATTGTTTCGGCTTGTAAGGGTCAAATATCTTCATGGCTGCTTTCAATTTCTTTTTCAACATGGACACAGCCAGTTTACATGCTCTGAGAAATGACTCGAGATGAGATATTGGGCTTAAAACTGGAATGTTGTGATTGTGCATGATAAACATCGAGTGTTATGTCTAACTGGTTGTTGTTTAATTTGTGTAGGTGAGCAAGAGGCCTCTGGGAACCGAGGCTCTGGTTGGACCTCCTATCTCCACAGCTGGTCTGGAATCAGATAGGGCTGTCCGTCTGAATAAAAGATCATGACTACTGGGATAGGTGTGACTGAAACGGGAGATTTGCAATTTTTGTCATCAAAAATGACCGGGGACCAAGAAGAATACAAAAAACAAAAACAAAAGGTAAAGCAGAGATACCATCAAATTGAATGAGCAGTAATAGTGGCAATAGACTTTTACCAACTACTATATACTGTGACACATTTCGGTCTTCCCTAGTCTTATCATTAACATGCGAGACAAAAAAAAAAAAAATCCCTACAGTGCTTCTGAAGGGTGCAGCCCCTTGAAGTAGAGCTCACTAGGCAGAAGAAGACATGATGGAAAAAACAAAAATATTTTTTCATGGGGAAAAGCAGCATTTCACAGTAACGTCGTGATTTCACTTTTTAAGATTTAACAAAAAAAATATGGAAAGTCTTGAATTTTAAGATCTTTGGTGTACAAAGGTCAATGGCTGATCTGTTGTTGTGTTTTGCATCTGCAAGAGAATTCTAGCATCTGAATGTTTTTATTGAAACGCAAGAGCCGTTGTTTAACCACGCTCCTTGCAGTACGAACCTGTAAAAAAAAAAAAAAAGATTTTTTTTTTCTTGTAAAAATTTGTGAATTGAAAATGCAAAATTGTTAAAGGAAAAATCTGCAGTTAATGAAGTATGTTGGGTTAAAGTAACAGCCTTTAAAAAGAGAGTCTCTAATTTTCTTTGAAGCACATTTTTACATTCTCAGGCTCACGACCAACATAACAAACAGATATTAATCACAATTCCAAAACCAGAGCGGAAATTTCTTAAAAATGTATTCTGCACTGGCAGTCGCTTTGTGGTATGTTATTGTTCTGTTGTTTTGTGTTACTGTTTGAAAACCAAATTAATTTTATTGCTTTCCAAGCCTCTTTTTTTTTTTTTTGTGGGTTTGGAGGTTGGGTTAATCGTTGGGGTTTCTCAGTTATGCCGATGTTTAATCACTGGACATGAAGGATGTACAGCCTACACTGCAGCAACCAGCCATGACAGGGCACACACACGCACGCACGCACACACGCAAACACACACTCTGTGGAAGTGTCCTTGAGCCGAAACTCCCTCTTAGAGCCATGGGTGAAGAGGCTGACCCTGACCTGGGCTTTCCCTCGCCGACGCCTGGTGCTGCTCCTTCCTGCATTATATTTTTGCTCCAGTTCTACTAATGATGATAGTATATGGCTTGTTCATCATGTATCCAATGCAGCTTTTGTTGGAGTGCAGGCGAATGTATCTAAAGGCATTGATATTTATGGTGGTACACATGAGAAGAGACTGAAATTAATGTAACTAAAATTGTGTCTGTTATAGAATGAATGGGCATTTCATGTATATTTACCTGTTGAGTTATTTTATTTCTTTCCATCTATGTCCTGCAAAATAAAGTCGACACGGATAATAAAGTCTGACGGTGCATATTCCACATATGCTCTTGGAAGGGGGTGAGAAGGGGTGCAGGAGTTTCCTTTTAAGGAAAAGTATGTGATTCCCAGCCTAGTGACGTAACCACGGGAGGAAACGGTAAATTATAGGTTTTCCCCCCACATGCGGAACAAGTAAACATGTCATTATCTGATCTCACCTTTCTACTTGTATTAAAGCTGCACTGCTTTTTCTTCAATTTACAATCGAGGCCGGGCCACGGGTGTTTTTTTTGTTTTTGTTTGTTTTTTGTTTTTTTAGTGAATTCAGTCATGGGAAGTTTTGAACGTGTTCAAATTTTCTTTGTCTGACGTCGTACTTTTGACGTTTTCTCTTGACTATGAAATGTAAAATCTCCAGCGGTGGACGCCTACGCAAGCACACACAGAAAGAGAGCGAAGCTGCTAGTGAGACACAGGATTAAATAGGTTTAATGTTTCAGAATAAAAAACAAAACTTTTTCTTGAAGTGGTAATATTTTGTAATTTTTTTGTATTTTATCGATTGTAGAAGGCCGTGTTGTGACACAATGTTCATTAGTTTGTTATATTTTAAGTTCTTTCACATATGACAAAATCGTGCTGTACAAGAACAACACCCGATGTCTGATCGAGCCATTTTGAATCACCCACCGGTATCAAATTATTAGATGGATTAACAGTTTTGCCGTGGCGATAGTGTGTTGTTCTCAAATCTAAATTCTCCTTCAACTGCAACGTGGACAAATAAAGCGACTAAAACCGCCCTTCGCTGACAAGCCATAACAGGAAGGTGTTTACTTTGAAAGGCCATATGCGGACGTGACATGCTCGCTGCTTGTGGCTTGATGCTCGGCGAACAGAGGCGAGGTCTGTTTTCTTTTTTTCCTCCATTCAGCTCTGCGTGAAAAGCAGCGGTGGCTAGCCGACACATCCCGCACTCCTCCACCTCTGGGCGTTTGGCGACTGCAGACGGATAAAAGAGCAGCGGTTCGGTCCGGGAGAGAGCCGAACAATGCTGGGAGTCACGGAAATGACAAACGGGTGAGCGACGAGTTCGGAAATGTGTCCTCCCAACACTTTAGGAAGTTGTCAATTTAGTCGTTAGAGCGGGGGGTGCCTACGTCCCTCCTTTTCCATTATCTCATAGTGTTTCTTGAACTAACGCATTAAAAGGTTTCCGGGATTTGTTTTTTTTTTTAACGTTTCCCTGGGTTTTATTGTTAAACAAATAGGGGATTCTAATTAAGGAAGGGCTTCTGTAGTTCGCAGGAGTTGGCTGTAATTTAGTGACACTCACAACTGTCTGGCTTGTTGACAGTGCCCTCTACCGGTAGTATTGTTTGATATTTGCCCCTAAAGTGTCTCAGGGCAAAATACAAATGCTTCTTTGAATACTTAAGCAAAAATATATCTGAGCCTTGGACCCTCATTGAGAAGCTTTTTTTATAGTTAGCTTTTCCTTCACTGTATATTCACCTCTACAGTCAATAAGTAAGAATTTCTTTTCTCTCGTTAACTAATTTCTTCTTCTGCAGATTTTGCACAGTTCTTCGATGGTTCTAATTTTAGATGCAAAGGGATGCTCCTCTATTTTCTGTAAACCCTCCTCCTCCTCCCTGCACAGGAATGTCTTCCCAAATTGTGCAGGACAGTAGTTATTGCTTCCATCTCCACTTCCTGGTCACCATCTATTCCTGGGAGACCACCACTCAGCACTGTTTCTTTCCACTGGTCTGAGCACTACTGTTTCTGCGCACTGCACTTAATTATGGTCTGGGCTGAATGGCGGCGGTGCAAGTCTTTTAAAGGCCTGCTGCATTCCCAAAGCAGTGCATTTTTCTTGTCTGACTCCGCACTTTGTTGATACAACTGCAGCTTAGAAGAATGTGCTCGCTGTCTTCAGCGTGGACCTTTCTTTTTTAGGAAAAGAGGAGGGCTTGTGTTTGTGTGTGTTGTGCGATGTGGGAGTTTCACCGTGTTTGACGGTTGCAGTTCACAGAGACAGTTGCATACATTTTACTGGTTTCCATCACTTGCTCTCTACTGAACAGACACTGAAATTGTATTAATTTTGGAGCTGCGGCATGAATGCACCATACACCTTCTGCATATATCTGAGGTTACAATGAATGGCCCCATATAATGCAAAATCCACTTTTGCACATTTGCTAAAAAAATAATATGCATCCCTACTAGTCGATTACTGAACTCCTCACAAATGAGAAAAGTCCATTCTGCACTCCTCTTGGAGCCTCATTTTTGGAACTTTGCTTCATGGCCATAGATGATGCATTTACTTAGAAAGGGGAAAAAAGCACAGTAAACTGCAGTTGTGATGTGGCAGACTTTACAAATGGTCAGTAGGCGCCATTTGCAGTGAACAAACGGATGGTGGTTGAGTCACCAGCCCCCCCTCTTCACAGAACTCAGCTGGCCAGCCCGACAGTGTGTGTGTCCTGCTCATTGCGTCAAGGAAGGAAGTCGTTTGTGTCTCGGCAGAAGTTTTGAAAGTTCGTTGGTCGACTTCCGTAGGAAACACTGAGATATTGTTTTGTTATCTGGTGCATTGATAATAGAACTCTGATCAAGGAAACACGGACCCTCTCTCTCATTCTGCATTGGGCTGCTCACACTTCCTCTCTCGCTTTTCTCAATTCATTGGTTTTTAGCAAGACTTTTTCAATTTTTCAGTCTTATTTGAAAGCCATTTCCCATGCAAAGCAAAACTGCAGCGAGACTTGATGCAAATGTCAGTGTTGGACAATGATTTTCCACTGGCTTGACCTGACTTGACCTCTCTGCCAGATGGGGAGACGCCCTACATGGCACATCAATAAGACCTGCCCGTTTATCCATGTGGTCAGGGAAGACCACCTCACCCTCCTCGCACCTCCTTCCTAGTCCCTCCTCCTCTCTGCACCTCCTTTGATCTGTAACGAGGCGCTCCCACCTCAAGCCTGACAAAGCACTCCCACTGGAACCACATGTGGGTCTAGTCGTGTGTGTGTGTGTGTGTGTGTGTGTGTGTGTGTGTGTGTGTGTGTGTGTGTGTGTGTGTGTGTGTGTGTGTGTGTGTGTGTGTGTCAGCTTTACACTTGGGCGTGTGTCCCAAACGCATGCCGGTGCATACTGTATAAGCTCCAGTGGTGACAGCAAACAGGAAGTGATGTGGACATGCCCACTGACTGACTGAGATAGCAGCAGTGAGAGTGTTTGCACTGACAGCAGAGGGACTTGAGCCGCGAGTCGCATAACCTCCGCAGTTCAGAGGGGAGCGCTGTTGAATCTATTTTACGCCGCTGCCCAGTTAATTGAGGTATGTTTCACTTTTTGATTCAATGGAAATGTGCAAACCCCTTGTGAGGAGCTGCTAACTGTTGCTTTCTGCTGTTTACAATGTCTCAGGAGTGTTGTGTTGCATTAGTATCTGTCTTTGTCTTTGTATTTGCATTGAAGGGAACACCTCTTTATACATTTGGTGCATACTTGTAAACGGCTCCAATGCCTTGATGTCACTGTAAATGAGCGGCATCAAAAGTGCTCACTTTATTAAAATAATTGATAAAAATGATTCAAAACATTTTTAAAACATCAAGTTATTATGGCTTTCAAAATGTGCTGCTTTATGACCATTAGAAAATAATTTTATTATCAACTTGAATCAAGTTATTGGTAGGTTTGCGGTATTTGAGATGGAAATTTACAAAATGGCTGCTTTAACCAGTTCTGTCCACACGGCGGCAGTGTTCTCAAGCGCTTCAGGATGGTTCTGAGCTTTCGGGAGAGATGCCTGCTAATCTCTCCCCCTACCCTTAACCCTCTCTCCATCTATCTCTCTTTCTCTCTGATCCCTCTCTCCCCCCCCCCCCAAGGCTGCGCGGACACGTGCACGTCCACATGATGAGTCACAGCTTTCTCAGCACATTTTTAACCAGCACAGTCTTGGCTGCGGGCATGACAAATCCAAAAGTACAGTACTGCATTTGAAATAGTGCCACTAAAACGTTGCATTTTTACTTTGTGTTGCGAGCAGATTTTACACTTGAACTGTGCAACAGGCCTCCATACTCCAAGGCAGTCGTAGCCTGAGACTCTGATGTTTTGTGGTCTACTGGATTTATTGCACCATGTCCATCAAGTAGAACAAAACTCACATTCAAAGGAGACTGGTCAGATTGCTTTGTTCCAAGTTTAACAAGGCCTTCGCACACCGAAGTCTCTACTGCTGTGAGGGATGAGGCATGACAGCGCCTTTTTTTTTTTTTTTAAGGAAATATTTCTCAATACTGATAAAACTGTTGCTATTGCAGCATCTCCGCTGTGGTTGCCCTTATTTAGTGTCTTGCAGCAGACTTCCTCTTTTGTCACAACTCTTCCTTGGCCTTTGCTACTCTCTCTGTTTTTCCAAACAAAAGACACGATGATCGGTTCCACGATGCTCGTGATGCTGCCTGGAAAGAGTCAAATAGGAGCTTCTCAAGACGCCTCTGTGCAAATTCCAACTTCCCAGCTGCCCTGCAGGGACACAGGTGGTTTTAAATGGTTTCCTGAGGTGGTCCAGTGGTCAGAATGTTGTTAGTCTTAAGTCTTGTGTGTCTCTTAATTGAAACCCTGTACGCAAGCATTTCAACCAGGAATGAGCAAACTTTTTGACCGGTGGGCAACAGCGAAAAATGGATGAAATACAGTTATTTTATTGCTTACTCACTATTAGTATCATTTCTTCAAGTTCTGTAGACCGGATTAGAAAGTTTAACAGGCCGCATATGGCCCCCGGGCCGCAGTTTGCCCATGCCTGATTCAAACAATGTGTGATGCGTTAACGGTTTAATACATGCGCATGTTATTATCAAATGATAACATAATCGTAATGAGATCTCATTGTAATTTAAAACAATAGACTTTGAGTTTGTCTTCCTTTTTCTGCCGTATGCCAACAGCATGCATGTAAGGAGGACGGATGGAAAACTTCAAGTTCCTTTTCACGCCAACGCAGGTTCCACTCGGAGTGCGTTTTCTATCTTCTGGAAAGACTCGAGTCGTGATTCACGATCCTGAATGTTCCCGGCGTACTCAGACTTGTCAGCCTGTGTCACCGCGGCCCCGCCGAAGCCGCTGCAGGAGTCACGGTTGAACGCTCGCTTTTTACGGTTGCATCGCACACGCGCACACGCGCACACACGCGTGTGTTAATCAAACATGTGGAATGTGGGAACAGGTTACGGCAAGCTGCAGGAGGTGAATCTGCGCAGAGTGAAGAGCTGACGAGGCAGAGAGCCCATCAGGAAGATGCACTCGTCGTCGTGGTTTTGACATTCTTGAACGCAAGTGTTTTTTCAACCTTTTTTGTTGAAAAAAAATCCCTTGGCACACCACCAAAAGTATTATAAAATTACACTTTTTAGCCTCATAATGACAATATAGCCTTTTAATTTTTTTTAAGCTTACTCGGTGTGAAACCTGGGCCTGTTTAGATGCACACAAAGCTGATATTCTGGGAGGAATGGAGGGATGAAAACAGGCTCACATTCCTTTTAAAGCAGAGTCACTCCGCAATGGAATGTTGTTATCATTTTTTTAGACCAATTAAGTGAAATTGGATAATTTTTCATGGCACACCTGGCATTATCTCACGGTACACTAGTGTAACGGTGGTTGAAAAACATTGGTTTAATGGAACACTGCCCACTGGTTCTTCACATACATCGAGCACCGACGCTTGAGGGCGAAGAGATAAAAAATACATTTTCAGAAGTTGCCGAAAATGAATGTTGTCGGTGAAGAGCAATTTTTAGTGTCAGTTTTCCTTCTCTCTGTTGGGAAACAGAGACATTGTGCTCCCACAGAATGTCATGTTGAATTATTCATAGATTGGCATTTTTCTTTGAATAATTTCTCTGACATTTTGCACTTTTGGAATGGAACTGAAGGAGGGACCGAGCTGGAAAAGTTGGAGGCGTCACTTTGAGTTTACTGCGGCATTATTGTGAGTTGTTATTCTAACCCGCGATTTATCCTTGTTCAGTCCTCACTGTGCAAAAAAAAAAAAAGAAAAATTCTCGGACGAAGACAAAGAGAGGAAGCGGCTGTGTTCCGAGACGCTGCCCAACAGATTAGCTGCACTTCTGGCACAGCTGAGCGCCGTTTTAAACGGAGAGAAAAAAAATTCCTGTAACAATATGAGGCATCACAACTAGCTACAGGACTGAAGAGGCGAAGACATCAGAGAGGGAAGCACAGCGTTCTCCTCCTCCACCTCCCCCCCATCCATTCTCCTCCTCCTCCTCTCAGGCCCGCTCTGCCTCTACCTGCAGGAGGAGGAGGAGGAGGAGGAGGAGCAGGAAGAGTGCGATAGGTGTGCAGGACCTGCGAAGCCACGCCTCCGTGTTCGTCCGTCCTCAAGGGTGTGAGCCTGGGGATGTGTATTTCATGCAAACACACACACACACACACAGACACACACACACACAGAGGGAGCAGAAGAGGACCAAGTCTTTTGCTTGGCTCTGGGAAACACACGACAAGAGTATTATTTATATGAGGTCTTTTCTTCAGTGACAAAGGTTAAGAAGGAAGGCAGGAAGGGAAGGAAGGAAGGAAGGAAGGGAAGGAGGGAGGCGGCAGGGAGCGAGGCAGCGTGGATATGAACTCTCTGAGGCTGAAAGAGTTGTCAAACTCAGACTTGTACCGACGGAGGCAGGAGAGGCCGGACAGCTATGGAAGCCTGGCGGGAGAGCGCTTCAGGTGAGTGGCCGCTCCTGGCTCACTCCAGTTACCCATCATGCAACAGTTCTGCCTTTTCTGTCAAGAATCCCTGCTTTAATTTGTGTTAGTCTGTCTACCTCTCTGCTAGCCTTGCTGCTGACCATCTGCATGCGTTTAGTCAACCAGAGTTTGATCTTGGAACAATAATGATCATTTGAACGGTCCTGTCTTAAAAAAAGACAATCGATGATAAGAAATAGTATTTAATTGTAATTGTTCTCTCTGTGTGTCTTTTTGAAATAGCCTTATTCAGTTATAATTGCATGGACTTTCTGTCCCCTTGTTGATTTCTTGACAAATACATTTTAATTTGTAGCTTGATTTTTGCGACCATATATGACATACTTGCCATTTTCCTGAAGAGTTACACATTATAAAGTCTTATTTTTCTTCTTGCGTGAGGTTACGCAAACGGTTTAAGTGTCTTTCTCTGCTCCCGAGGTCTTTTCAGTCGTTTCTGCTCCCATTAGCCGGTTGTTTGTCGGCATGTTCAACGCATCACGTTGAGGATCAGGGAGTGTCTTTGTTTGTGCAGCCTTGGGAAGAAAGTCCCTCTCTGTGTGTCGTACAGTGACAAGGATGGATAAGGTGAGACGTAGTGTTTGACGGGTAAATACGGCAGCTGATGGCTGAATTCCTCCCAGTCGTGTCAGCAGCAGAGAAAAATGTCTCTGTCAACTTTTTGCGAAACACCACTTTGCGTGTTTTCCTCTGACTTTGAGTTCGTCTGCTGTGTCCTGGCCCGCTTTTCTGTTCTCATCTCCGTCTTGGTGCGTCTCCCTGTGATCCTGCAAGAATGCAGTAATGTCAGGAATGTGAGCGCTGAGCAGGGATTCTCTCTGTGGAGGTGTCCCCAGTCGCACCACAAGCACTTTGTCTCCGGCGCTCCTCCAACTCACACAATTCCCATCATGCAACTTGTCGTAAGCGTAGAGGGCACCAGAAAATTTGTTGTTTTATTAAAAGTGCATTGATACTAGTAGTGGTAACTGCAAGAGAAAGAAGCAATAGTATATTACCTTATTATCATGTCTTGTTGGAGCACAGGGTGATTCTGATACTGCATTAAGCATTTTGTGATTTATATTGGGGTTTTTTTGTGGGTCTTTTTTCTTTGTTTTTTTTGGTCTTTTTCCATTTTCTTCATTTACTTGAGAAACACCTATACTGTGCTGACCCGCCTCAGAAGACAGTGCACACTTTGGCCCCATCTAGTGGACAGAAAAGATAACAAAATGATTACTTGGAGCACAAAATTGTAGTTTTGGGTCGCATTTCATGGATAAACCAGAAAATATGGTGTTATTGCATCAGTACTTAATCCTGGATAAAACTCACAGAAACACAGAAACAGAAAAATGAAAGTAAGTTCAGTAGTTCTTTTCTGAATATTTTTCTTTCTCCTCCAAATGTGGTGCATCATGAAATTAAATGTTCTTTATCCAAAAGCAAAACCTCACCTTCTCTAAAAACCAAATGCCTTCTCATGTGGAACATTGCCCTCGTGCGTTAAAGTTCTCCGTCCTCATCTCCAACATTGTTCTCCATTTGTGTTGTTTACCTCACAACATTAAGAACCCTCGACGCTGTCGTACATCTTGCCCTAAGTGTTATTTCATCAGTGGAACCGGGCCATTAATCACCCTGCACTGAACAGGCGGAACAAACAGAAATGCCAGTAAAGGAAACGTTACGTCATGAATTGTGTTTGCACAGTGGCTGAATCAGTGTGCCTTGCTGTGTTGTCAGTGTGCGTCTCCGTGCTCGTGCTGGTGTGCACACAACACACAACTCTCCCCGCCCGCCGTGCCAGCAGCCCCTCATGTCTGCGTCGTCATGGCTGCTGTTGACTCAGTGTGCAGAGGGCAGCGAGGGTGTGTGTGTGTGTGTGTGTGTGTGTGTGTGTGTGTGTGTGTGTGTGTGTGTGTGTGTGTGTGTGTGTGTGTGTGTGTGTGTGAGAGAGAGCAGGGTGTGTTTGATATGCTTCTCTGGCCTGGATGTGTTTGTCATGTTTGTCTTGTTAGTCGCTCTCTTGGTCAGGAAGGGGCTGCCTTTCATTTTTTCATTTTCTGCCTGCAGTACAACAAGTGACCACTAGGCTAAACCACTTTTCTTTTTTGATATTTCATGAGGAAAAAGTCTAAACTTTTGGTCCCTCCGGTGTCTTAATTCTTCTAAGATTGAAATCTGGCTCCTCTTTAATGCTAACCCTCCACCAGGTGGTGCTATTGGTCAGTTTTTAGTTCTCATTTTGTCCTCTATTACCAGTCAGTTTGATTATAATTGTAGTGCAGTGGTTCCCAACAGGTGAAGTCCGAGGACCTATATTTTTTTTTGCCTATCATGAGGTCGCGAACCAAATTCATTCCACTGCAATCAAATTTTTTTCCACTAAAAAAAAAAAAATGCTAGGCCTCTTTCCGTCATTTCCGTCATGTCTAGTAAATATATTATTGAAAATATTGAATTGAATTGTGTGTTCTGCAAAATAAGTGCCCAACATTTTCTCTGTGAATATAGACAGATTGTCCACGAAGCCACGGCCCAATCAAAACAGACCCACTTCAGGGTTGCGACCCATCAGTTGAGAAACACTGTTGTAATCAAACCAGGAAGTAACTGCTGAAAGCTGCCCAGTGAAGCCCCAGAAGCTTTTTTTTTTCATTTTCATTTTTTGCTTTTTTGCTTTCTTGGTGGAATAACTGGTTGTGCTTGGCTCTCGCTGCGTTGGCAACAGTTCAGTCAGTCCTAGCGCGAAGGTGATGTTACCACCGCCACCATGGTAACAAGAGCTCAGCTGAAGAACAGTGCGTTTCCCCTCACAGCCGAGGTGACCTCGGGCCCCAGAATGCCCTCTGAGTCATGCAGAGGGCGGGACCACCACACCGCAGACGCCGTGTCGACGGCCCGACAGTTGCTGCAGCCGTTTTTAAGCTCAGGTTGACATTCAGATCTGCAGTGACGTGCGCGCACGCACACACACACACACACACACACACACACACACACACACACACACACACACACTGATTTTCCCCTCCCATTAAGCCCAAATCACGCTCGCACCACCCGACCCTCGTCATCACGCCCGCCCCGTTACTTTCTGTATACACACTCACACTGCCAACGGCTGCACACACCCGACTGCACTGAATTCTAGGCCTGTGAGCCAAAGAATTTGGCCAAAAGCAAACAGCCGACATTTATCCTCTTAACACCGGCGAGGTAAAAAGTTCACACTGGCTCTTATTTTAGAGCAGAACTGCTCCGTTGCATTGGCACCGTCTGCAATCAGAGGGCAAGACTGCGGACACTTCCTGTCGCCCTCCCCCCACACCTCCACCCCCTCGCCTATTGTGAACAGTTCAGTCAACGCTGCGTCTCAGTGGAAGAAATTCCAGTCTGGCTTCTGAGGACAGGTGACTCTTCAGCGGCCATTGTCCCGGTTTGGCTCTGGGAACTTTTGTTCAAATGGGTCCTGGAGAAAACGTCTGGCTGGTGATGTCACCGTGCGTTCACACAGTCCCTCGATAGAGAGCCAGCACTTTAGGATAAGGGCATCCTGCATGATAAAAGGCCTTGTTCTCTGCAGCCTGGGCTG
This sequence comes from Nelusetta ayraudi, assembly GCF_046127955.1. Lineage (NCBI taxonomy): Eukaryota > Metazoa > Chordata > Actinopteri > Tetraodontiformes > Monacanthidae > Nelusetta > Nelusetta ayraudi. Next base: position 6,502,129 of record NW_027466110.1, read on the forward strand.
TAATTGAAGAGATTAAAACCCCTCGTGTGTAAACGGCAGTTGTCTGGGAAAGAGGTTGTATTGAGTGTAAATGGATGACTTTGGGAATTATGTCCAGTTGGGGGGTCGCCCTGCTTGGCCCCTGCTGTGTATACAAACCTACACACACACACACACACACACACTCAGTGGCAGCTGCCAGCTGGGCTGGTGCCTGGAGGGTGGACTAGGTGTCTATTTGTGGAGGATGCAGTAATTTAGAGGACTGCTGCTAAATCCAACCACCTCGGAGACGCTGCTTCCTGTCCGAGCCTCAAACATTCAAAGCTTTCCGTACACTCCGGCACCGGGGGGGAGGGGGGGGGGGGGGCGGAGCAAAGTAGTGCCACCCCTCCACCCGCGACAGTGTGTCAGTAAACGACAAATAGCGGCAGACTGACACCTCAACGCCGACGATGACGCGGCTCGCACACAGATCCCTCCGTCCGTTCGTTTTCCCATCACCTGCACTCATGGAAACGCAGCTCGTGGTGCCACGCTGCTGGACGCGGGAAGCTCAGTGTGAGGGCGGGGCTACACCCTGGAAACAAAACTCTGTTTAGAAATACCAAGAGGCAAAACCGCCGACTTGCCGCTGTCAACGTCCTCACTTTGTCACCTGACGTCGCCCCGTAAGCGGCTGCTGGAGCCGTGCCCGTGCCTGTGCAATTTTGCATAAGGCCTCCTCACACGTTTGGGGTCGAGAGGTCGTTGCGCTGTTCAGCGTTTTGAAGATGTGGTGGTTATTTGCAGGCGAGGCTCCAGATGCTTCGAGTTTTCATTCAGCGCCTTTTTACGCCGCAGTCAACGAGGGAGTTTATATGAATTACGGAGCGTTTAGAAGACATCAAAGCAATAAGTTTGATCAATCCCCGCCCCCCAAAGCCTCCCATGTTGTCATAGAAGCCTGAGGTTGAACCTCTCCAAGGCGTCTTCGCGCACAGAAAATGTGTGTACATCACAAACTACTTGGAAAAAGCTGAACTGAACACATGAACTTCCCCACCACCACTGCCGGCGCGGCATGAATAGAAAATCTGCTTTCAGTAAAGTCTTTTTGCAAAGCGCAGCCGGCGCTGCCGCCGCCGACTCGTGGCTCCGCCCGCTCTGTTTATCCAGAGACGGAAAGTAAACACGCACAGAGCGACGTTCTGCTGCCTGTCCAGCGCCGTCAGGCTGCTTCGGCCCGGCTGCTGCTCGCGCTGCATTCCTGCGTTGGCGCCGTGTAGCTACAACTCCGCGGAAAGTGGAGTCCTGCGCTGCTGCGGCCATGCACCACACACACACACACACACACACACGCGCACACACACACACACACGCACATACAAACACACGGAAACACAGACAATCGTTTTCAGCACCACATTTGAATGGAGCTCAAAGATGTTTCAAATGTGCAGCAACATTTTTGGAGACAGGCGAGAAAAAAAATGTGTTGGTGTGTAAGAGAGCAAAAGTGAGGGAGTGAGAGAGAGAGGTTGAGAGAGGGAGAGAGAGAGGAGTGACGCCACAGTGACCCAGCCTGTGGCGGCATCAGGGTGGGCTCTTGAATTTCAGTAACCTGCCCAAGAATAGACTTTTGGAGGGGAGGCGGAGTGTGTGTTTAGGTGTAGGGGGGAAAAGGGAAAGAGTGTGTGTGTGTGTGTGTGTGTGTGAGAGAGAGAGAGAGAGAGAGAGAGAGAGAGAGAGTGTTCTCCCACTGGAGGCTGATCAGTGTTTCAATCTCCCTCCTGCTACAAGGACCTCAGCTCTCTCTCTCTCTCTCTCTCTCTCTCTCCCCCTCTCTCCCTCTCTCTCCCTCTAGCTCCTCCATCTATTGTCTCTGGAATTTCACTCTCAACTCGCCCGGCAGTTTGTTTGTATTTGCGTGTGTGGGTGTGTGTGTGTGGGTGTGTGGGTGTGTGTAGTTTAGTCTTTTTTTGTGGACTTTCCGTCGCAAATTCAAAGCGTCTCCGATGAGAATGGAGGTGAACGGTCGCGCCTTGCCGCCGTCCATACCCGAGGACGGCGAGGTGCCCAGCGAGCTGATGAACGGCCGCCAGCGCCGCTTCGAAGGCGGCGACTCCGGCAGCGAGGCCGAGCTCCCCGTGTCCAAGTCGCAGAGGCGGAGGAGCGACGTCAAGGTCTACAAGGAGTTTTGCGATTTCTACGCTCGCTTGTGAGTAGCGCCGAGGTGACGGCCGTCAGCTTTGGAGCTTTTTGCTTTTTATTCATTTTATTCATTTCTGTCAAATGAATGAAAGAATGAAACCAGAGGCTCGAAACCTCCCCTAAAAAAATAACCTGGAAAAGCAACACTGGGCTGTTTCTGACCTGCTCGTCTGTGTTGTTTACACTTAAAAATAACATCCATCTGATATGGGAGTAAAGCTGCTGCAGAAATATTTGGTGTGTGTGTGTGTGTGTGTGTGTGTGTGTGTGTGTGTGTGTGTGTGTGTGTGTGTATGTGTGTGTGTATGTGTGTGTGTATGTGTATGTGTATGTGTATGTGTATGTGTATGTGTGTGTGTGTGTGTGTGTGTGTGTGTGTGTGTGTGAGAGAGAGAACTCGCTCTGCTCCTGACTCGGTATTAATCTGTACGCTCTGAGCTTAGCGGGGTGTTACAGAATGTGAAGAATTCTGATATTCCAGGAGCTCCGGGATTTAGCTGAGCTGCTCCGAGGTGCCGTGTTTGTGCAGGGATGTGTGGAAGTGCTGAGTGTCAGAAAGAGAGAAAGAGCGAGCGGAAGAAGAAGAAGAAGAAGAAGAAGAAGAAGAAGAGGAAGAGGAAGCTATTTTTGTGCCAATGTGGGGGGGGAGTTGTTATGCAAAGTAAAATTTGTCAACTGGCATCCCAAGTATGCGCACATGAACACAGGAGGGGCTAAATATATTTAAGGCGCCGCATCCCTGACTCGTTTGGCCCTGGCGTAGTAAGTGACGGCTGGGCACAGGGTCACCTGCCACTCTGCCGAGATCCCCGTGGTCCAGGTGGAACATTTAGTGCAGATGTTTGAGCTCAAGGCCCAGAACCTGAAGGTTGCAGCCACCTGTGGTTGAATCTGAGTACAGCAATTATTTGGAAATGGTATTAAATCATTGTTCTGTCATTCAGGGGGATTTCTGCGGGGTGACAATCAGCAATTTCCCAGCAACGCTCTGGATCCAAATCTTCACAGTGACTCATTAAGCATTTTTTTGTTTGTTTTCAAATATTGCAGTAAGAAAGAAGTAAGAAAAGAGATTATGCGTATATATATTTATTAAACAAGTCAATCTCGTTCAATCGTCACCAGTTGCTTTTCAGTCTTCCGTAATTTGCAAATGTTCAGTTTGTGCCATATTGAAGGTCACTGGAAACACAACAAGTGAGATTATAGAGCAGTTCTGCCTTAAATAAATATCCAATTGTGTCCTGCTTTGTGTGCATGGGTATTTTAGATATTATTACACGTTGGCCTCTGTAGTCAGGGGCTCCTTTAATCAGTTTGCAATTGTTGTCAGTGAGTGACTCGCTCAAGGTTGGATGGCTCAGGGTTGTCAAGGTGTCTTTATGTGTAATCAGACGAGATGCAAAACCGAGCAGAATGTGGCGAGGAAGAGGCCTGACGACGGGAGCGCGACCTGCATCGCATCTTCTCTTCACTGACAGCCGGCCTCCATTTATAGACACAGTGTGCCTGGCGTGAGTGGCGCTAACAAGCCACCGTCTGGCTGCAGAAGCCCCTCAGCCTGACGCTGAATGCTGTGTCAGTGTTGGTGGGAACCTTCGTCCTTCATTCAGCTGAAATACAACCAGCATCGTTTCTCGGGTTCCTTTTCTTTCAAAAATCAAATCGAATGAAAAAACAAAAAAAAACAAAGTTGTAGTTCTTCCTCTCTCCCACACGAGGCGCTGGTAGGCAGATATGAGAGTGGAAATGCCTCAAGGATGTATCACTTCCTCCCACCCATCCCTTGTAAGGGCAGCGCCATCAGTGTGATACCAGGCCAGACGGGGTCTTCAAGATAGCGTGTTTGGGGAAGCTACACATGCAGTGGACGCTGATGAAAGCTGGGAACATTGTTGAGAAATACATGAGCATTCTTGAGTAAAATAGGTTGTATTATTTCGTTGAAGTGGCAAGTGATAGAAATGATGACCTGAACTTGGATTTAACTGCAGTTAATGAGAAAAACATGTTCTTTTTTTCTATCAGGGACCAGACAGCAAACTGAATCATTTCTTGAATGTTTGGCAAGTGACTGCATTTGTTCTGGCTCAGACAGAGAAAAATAATAATAATAATGATTTACTTGAACCTGGCCTGTTGATTTATCATTATAGTAGGGTTTGGTTCGAAGCAGTAAAACAAATGTGAGTGCTTTATATCAAGGGTGAATCACCCTTGTACGTCAAACTCTCTCTTTGCTGATGCAGAGCAGGTGAACAAACAGAAACGTGACACATTGCCCTCTTGTAACAATGAACCAAAAGTGTCGAAGGTGATCATCCCTCAGATCACAGCTTCATTTCTCTGCCTTCTTATTTGTTTAAATCACAGCAAATGCTGCTTGTTTTTGTTTGTTTTTCATGATCAGAGGACCATCTGATAAAGGTTAACGATAAACATTGACGTGACACACTGATACCAGCGATGAGGAAGAGGGGTTTAAGATTATTATCCTTAAGAGTTTCATAGTTGATTAACTTACTTCAAATGCTTTGCAGCGAGATCAATACTCTTAGTAATAAATGATTCATGCTGTTTTTATATCGTATTCCATCAATTTTTAATGATTTCAATGTTTTCTGGCCTTGTTTTCCACACACACCCACACACACACACACACACACACACACACACACACACTGTTCTCTGACGCTCACCCAGACATTTTTCTCATCCTCACCCAGCAACATGGCCAACGCTCTGGCCAACGCCATGTGCGAGCGCTGCAAGAGCGGCTTCGCTCCGGCCGAGAAGATCGTCAACAGCAACGGCGAGCTCTACCATGAGCAGTGCTTCGTGTGCGCCCAGTGTTTCCAGCAGTTCCCCGAAGGGCTCTTCTACGAGGTGACTCTTTGCTCTCATCTATCTCCACCGCAGCTAAAAAAAATGTTTTTGTGTGTTAAACTAAGTCTGTTTTGGAAAATGTTGCACGATGCATTTTCAAAATTATTGGATGTAAGATTCCTATGACGTGTTCAGTAATGTATTTGTGTAAACTTGGTGAAGAAATATGCAAGAGTGAAGGACCTGGGCAAGGTATTATTAGCAGCTGCTAAAAAAGCCTTTACAAAGAGATGGGGAAGGGAAGACATTCCATTCCCACACAGGACCAATGGACTCACATAGTGAAGGATCTCTGCAATGTACAATACAATGCACCATCTGAAACTGCGTAAAGTACAGTTTGATGACAGTTGGGTGAGATGAACAATATATATGACTGAACAGAGACAAAATACTTGACTAAGTTTAAAAAAAAAAAAAAAAAAAAAAAAAAGGACTACACTTGGATTACTTTTATTTTGTTATTTTTATTTATTTTTTGAGTGTTTTCTTTTGTCTATTAAGATGTTGCAATTACATTGGATAATCAGCCAATCACGCGGCAGCAACTCTTTTAGGCACGTAGATGTGGTCAAGACGTCCTGCTGGAGTTTGAAACACCTACGGCATGACGACATTAGCTGTTGCATGTGCTCCTCACTTGTCAGCCTTAAACAAAAAGAAATGGCCAAAGAACAGTTTGTGTCTCGCTGTGTCGCCCAGTGAGGCTGTCGTTAGTGTAAATTCCTCGGGCAGAGAATCCAAACACGCGGCCCCCGCCGGGGTAAATAAAGAGGAGCGAGCAGCGCTGAATTAGGAGCCCACTTCCAGTCAGTGAGCCTAAACCTTGACACCAGGCCAGCAGCTCCCTCTGTCTCTGGAGGCTCCCTCCTCGTCCCTCCTCGTCCCTCCTCGTCCCTCCCGCCCCTAAAGTCGATTTTTTTTTTTTCCATTGCTGTGATCGATTCGCTCGGCGGGCACATTAGGCCTTCATCCCTCTCTCACAGCTCTGCGGGTTGCCATAAATAAATCCTGCGTCAACCCCAGAATAAATTGCAAACAGTTTTGTCGCGTGTATCGGGGTCTCGCTTGATGAACGGACTCCTTGAAACGTGCATATGGCATGAATTATTTCTGAGTATTGACACTTTAGCTGCGTTCAGGCTGCCAGCCAAAATCCAATTTTTACCCCATCCAGATTGAAACCGGATGGCTCTTTCGTAGTTTGAACAGTCAAAAATCACATGAAATCCGATTTTTGCAAAACATATTGAAAATGGCATTTGGACAGATGGGTCTGAGTCTGAGCAGCTCCAAACACACCGGTGGGTTTTGACTGTCCGTGATGTCGCTCTACGCAAGACCCAATGTGCCAGACCAAAGAGCACAATTCGAGGTGCGGAGCTGTAACATATTGGAGCAGACAGCATCTCATAAAACGCCATTAAAGTGAGTCACAGTGTCCTTCCTCAATTTGCTCCTCTGTTTATCACCACTGAGTCATATTTAACAGCTGCCAGGATTCAAATGCATCAGTACCACCAGGCCTCAATCCCCATTGGTTCATTTGTGAAGGCTGGGGTGACTCACTGAGCTGTTGACAAAAGAGCTCCCTGATTCTTAGTTCAGCAGGACACTGATGAAGAGGTTTCCTCTCACTACTCCAGTCACCCCAAAGCGTTTGTTTGCTTCATTAAAAGCTTGTGTCGCTCTCGCGTCACTCTTATATCGTGCGCCTTGTCTGAATTCCTTTGACAGTTCGAAGGCCGGAAATACTGCGAACACGACTTCCAGATGCTCTTTGCTCCCTGCTGCCACCAGTGTGGTAAGTGCAGGCACTGCAAGTCACCGCAAGTTTTTTTTTTTTGCCACCAGACGTTACAGAAGCACTTTTAAACAGCAGCCGTCCTGACAGCCGTCTGCTTTTCCAACGTGTCCTTTTGTTTTGTGCCCAAGGTGAGTTCATCATCGGCCGCGTGATCAAGGCCATGAACAACAGCTGGCACCCAGACTGCTTCTGCTGCGACATCTGCCAGGCCGTGCTCGCCGATGTTGGATTTGTCAAGAATGCCGGAAGGTCAGTTTTCATCTCTGCGACCTGAGTCCAAAGCCACATGCTGTTGGAAATGGAGCATGGGGCTGCTGTTTTTCCCCACTGTGTTAAAATAGTATATCAGCATCTCTGCACACCAAGACCCTGATGCCAGCGGTTGTAGAGAACCCTTCCCAACACAATAAACAGAGCAGGTTTGAGAATTAACATTTACTCATTCTAATTATAGTTAGCACTGTTGCCTCGCAGCAAGAAGGTTGCAGGTTCGACCCCCAGCTGGGGCCCCACCTGTGTGCAGTTTGTCCCGTTGGGACGAGTGCGAGTACTTGTTGGTGTCTCCACCTTTGGCTCCAGAACTGAAGAATTATTTCACTTCTGTAAACTTATTTTTTGTGCTATGTTTCTATTGCATGTGTCTTGCTGTGTGTGAAAGCCAAGAGACTCCTCAAAATTTCATTATGCTTGCATAATGACAGTAAAAGATCTTGAATCTTGAACTTCTGCAAGCCTTATGAGTGTTTTATGACTGCATAATTAGTGGTGATAGAAAACAGATTCATGGATGCTCATCTAGTTGATGATAATGTACACTTACAGTCACTTAGTGACGTCACTGAGTGCATCCTCTACCCTCTACTGACTCTGCTACTCCTCTCTCACCTCTCTCCCCACGCCGTCCCACCAGGCACCTGTGCCGTCCGTGTCACAACCGGGAGAAAGCCAGGGGCCTCGGCAAGTACATCTGCCAGAAGTGCCACGCCATCATCGAGGAGCAGCCCCTCCTCTTCAAGAATGACCCCTACCATCCCGATCACTTCAACTGCAACAACTGCGGGTGAGAGCATGTGACACTTTGGACCACTGTGACACATTTTGCCGCCGCTGTGATTGTAAATCGTTTGCCACCAGTTCTGAGATGTTCCTCTGATCAATGTTTCCTGAGACGAGGTTCACTACTTTGACTCAAGCCTGCTCTCTAGTGGACAGACAGTGGAATTTTAAATGTTTTGCACTAGTGAGGAGTGCAGAATGAAAGACAGGGCATTGGACCTTAAACCTACACTACCAGTCAAACGTTTGAACACATACTTCTGATTTAATGTTTTTTCTTTCATTTTCAAGACTATTTACATTGTATATTGTCACTCAAGGCATCAGGTTATGAATAAACACACATGGAATATTTCTTAAACAAAAAAGTGTTCAATAACTCTATCCAGATAGATTGATCTAGAATAGCCACCCTGAATATAAAGTATATATAACATAACATATTTAGGTATTTAACATTTTTTCTTTTGCCACATTAATCCACATATCTTGGTCATATATTATATATATTTAGAAAGTGGTAAAGATAAAGAAGAAACGGGTGTGTCCAAACTTTTGAGTGTATATAAGATATGTATGGTGTATTTCCGTTATGTGCATCCGTCACCTGCTATACTGGGTTTCCATGTGCCTTTATTCTTCGGCCTAATGCGCGTGTGTGTGTGTGTGTGTGTGTGTGTGTGTGTGTGTGTGTGTGTGTGTGTGTGTGTGTGTGTGTGCGTGCGCGTGTGTGTGTGCAGTAAGGAGCTGACTGCCGACGCCAGGGAGCTGAAGGGCGAACTCTACTGTCTGCCCTGCCACGACAAGATGGGCGTCCCCATCTGCGGCGCCTGCAGGAGGCCCATCGAGGGCCGCGTGGTCAACGCCATGGGCAAGCAGTGGCATGTGGAGGTGTGTTGTTAAAGTTTTTTTTTTTTTTAGATGAGCTATTTAAAGTTCACGTTGAAGACATGCTGGAGATCACGTGTGTCTACTATGTATTTATATTTGACATGAAGGAATTACCATACTGACTGTTTCTTTTGTTGCAGGGTCAAAAAATACCTGATGTGCCTCTTTTGTTTTCTCTTTCCATGATGTTGATATTGTTCCTTCACGCTTTTAATGACTCTGTGTTCACCATAAGGTTCAGCACCTCAATGGCAGGCGGGTCCAGCGTTTTTTCGCTGTCTGTTTTAATGCACTCTTTCCTGCTCTCACTCCGTCGCACGCAGCACCATGTGTGCACCGTGTGCGAACGGCCGTTTCAGGGCCACCTGTTTTTTGAGCGAGGCGGTCGCGCCTACTGTGAGAGGCACTTTGACATGGTGAGGGGATTAACCCGCTGTTGACTGCTGAGCCCGCTGCCTCCCAACTTCCTGCCTTTTGAAAGTGCTCCAGCATATTATTTTTTTTCAGGATTCATACAACTAATACGTAACAGCTGGTGACGATCATAAGATGACACAGACCAGAATGATGTTGCTGTCGTGTGACCTGATCATCTCTGAGCCTGAATATGACTGACAGGCAGCTGTGCTAATCAATGTGTGCTTGGATTTGGGTTTGTTTGCAGCATTTTGTGTGTGCTAAGTGTGAGAAACCCTTCCTGGGACACCGTCACTACGAACGCAAAGGCCTGGCCTACTGTGAGACCCACTATAACCAGGTAACACGAATAACCAGACAAATCCTAAAAATAAAATAATAAAACTGGATTGCTTTGTGAGACTGCAAAAATAACGCTGTCCACTAGATGGTGCTAAGTGCTCACTGTTTGAAAAGGTTTATCGCCACAGCAGTGATGTGATTCAAAATCCATTTTTTAGCCGTCACTTCCTTAGTTTATTTTTAAGTCTAAATACAGACACTGGAATACTGAATACCTCAACATGTCTGGTTTGTATGTTGCTGCTGAAATTCTTTATGCTCTGAATACATCAGTGTAACAGTGTAACAGTGTAACGGTGTGTTCTCTAGTCAGGACAGCGAGCATCAACTTAGTCCTCAGAAAATGCACATAGAAAAAGTCATATATGTCAGAGTTCTAGTTCTTAGGAATATACGGTTGATCGTAAAAAGTCAAGTCAGTGCAATGGTGCCATCTAGTGTCAGATAATGGACATTGAAAATATACCTCTGGTGTCTGTGCTTGTTTGCATGTTTTTGTTTTGTTTTAAAACACATCCTTGGTATGTTTATGCATGTGATGCACACAGTTGAACAACTCCTCACTTTGTCTCTCCCCTCCACCCACAGCTGTTCGGAGATGTTTGCTACCACTGCAATCGTGTGATTGAAGGAGACGGTGAGGGAGCGCCTTCGTTAACTAAACCATCCATCCAACCGTTCTGTATTTCTGTTCATGTCCCCAGCAACTGACCATTTTCATGATGTTTTGATCAGTGTGCCGTGTGCACATCTAGTGAATTAGTGTATTAGAGATACTGCATGTGAGACAAAATTCAAGCTGCGTAACTTCATTTGTCTGATGGTAAAACTCAAACAAGTCTGTCTCACAGCACCACTTCTCTTTTTTGTTCCCCAGTGGTGTCTGCACTGAACAAGGCCTGGTGTGTCAACTGTTTTGCCTGCTCTACATGCAACACCAAGTTGACTCTTAAGTAAGTTTTGTCCAGGTTGAAGAGACAAATTCTGTCAGCAAAACAATAGATAATCCGTCTACTGAGCCCTCTTTGCTGATCTGATTTAGTTTAACTCGTGTGCATTTAAAAGGCCGTCCAATTCATCAAAACCCCATCTTTGATCTTCCTTCTACCTTGCATATTTAGGTGCCTGTCTTTTCTCAGCTCCTGTCTTTCCCCCCAATCTGCACCTGTTTCAGCAACTATCTATTTTTTCACTCTCTTCGTTTCTCTCTCTTTCCCTTCTACCACCTCTGCTGACTCCCACCTCCTCTCTCTTTTTTTCTTTTTACTTGTGTCTTCCTATTTTTGCCTTCCCCCCTGCGCCTCCCACCTTGCTTCCTTCTTCACTCTGTCAGGGATAAGTTTGTGGAGGTGGATCTGAAGCCAGTGTGTAAGCACTGCTACGAACGCCTGCCAGACGACATGAGGCGCCGTCTGGCCAAGCGCGAGCGTGACTCAAAAGAGAAGAAGAAGAAGCCGCTGATACCCATGTGTCTGTGATGCTCTCTTTCTATCTGCCCGCTTCCACTATTGTCTCTTTGGTCAGTTTCCTTCTCCTTTACTTCCTGTGTCTTTTCCTTTTCCTGCCTCTTTTATCCTTTTTTTTTTTTACTTTTCAAGTAAATACCAAACACATTACATGCGTTGACATTGATCGGTGAAATAATGAATGAAACTAATTAGTCCTTGCGTACCAATCTCAGCCGGAGACTGCCCAGGATTAAGCTCTCTGCTTTTCATTTTTGCTATGCAAAGAGGTAAATCCGATCAGTCACATGACGCTAGACTTGTGTTGTTTCGTGCCTTTTCGGGGCTTGTTTTGGCAGTAAACACAGAAAAGCTTTTATTTTGTCCAGCAGCTTTTTAAGCTGCCAGGGTCTCACCGGATGTTTTGGTCCTACAGTGATTATACGCCTTGAGCGGAAATACGTCTGGGGAAGTTTTACAGTGACAGGTAGCAAGCACGCAAGTGTTGCAATAATTAAAACCATTCAATACAGAAAACAGCATGTTTAGGGCTGTGTTGTTGAGATTCTTTCTGGGTTAAGGGGTTTTTAAAGGGTTATAATTGAGCTGTAAAAATATTAAAAGTAAAATGATCTCCATCTGTGGGTCCATCTATGTAGGGACATGCAAACAGCAGCAATTGGCTTAAAAAAAATTAAAATTAAAAGCTCTTGACAATTTTAAAGATTTGAAGTGCACTTCTAATCTACTATCTAAAAAAACTGTTCAAATGCTAATCTAAACAATCCCAACCTGCAGTATTGATTTTTCATTATTGTGTCAGGATATTTGATGTAGGCTGATGGTGGTCATACATCTGAGCACACAGACCAGCGTGTCACTAAATCTCATCTCACGGTTGAGCCACAGAGACAGCATACCTGCATGCCAACTGTAAACCACTCTTTTCCTCCCACAGGAACAAGTTTGTGGAGTTTGACATGAAGCCGGTGTGTAAGAAGTGCTATGAGAAGTTCCCCCTGGAGCTGAAGAAGAGACTGAAGAAGCTGTCTGAAGCCGTGGCTCGGAAGTGAGCGTGCAGCAAGGCGGCAGGACAGCAGAGCAGAGGAAGAGGTTACGCTGCAGCAGCCCTGGCAGTATTTATGGAGAGGACAAGCAGACATCATACTGTTAGTGCGGCGTCACGCAATTAGCACATTCAGTTTTAAGTTGACCATTTCAAAACTAGGAGACATGGAGAAGGGGAGAAATCCAGTCAGTTCCCATGAACCCCTGTATTGCTTTAGTGCCTTTTGGCTAAAATACTGCACTATATATATACATATATATATATATATAAATATATATATTATTCACACGCTTGCCTTATCTCACCACGTATAAAAACCCATATTTCCAAGAATGACGAATGCAAGTTCCAGAATTACTGATGCTTTGAAAGTTATTGAGTATATTTTCCATTTTCCATGGTGACTATTCATCAATTTAGTAATTTTAGGCATGTATTCTACCCCAAAACGTTTTTTTTTTTTTAAGTATTTAATGTGTAAATAATATTTCTGATATTTCCTGTTTTCAAGAGTATTAATCTATATTTGTTTTACCTGTGTTTATCTTTTAATCAGGAGTTTGGCAATGTTTGTTTATGCCCAGCGTTGTCACCAAATGTCACAATGTCTTGTCATGTGCTTTGCATGTTATGTTTAGCTCAATCTCCATGTAAATTATGAGTTAATAAAGGTATAATGTAATTTTTCTGGTCCCATCAATAAATGTTTTGAGGGCACAAAATATTCTACATCTTGTATGAGGCAGTCCACCATCACAACAACTGTCATCTTAAAAAAAAAAAAAAAAGTGAAATGTCACTGCACTCTCCACTGTGTTCAAGTTAAATCCACAGCAAGCGGTCGCTGCGTAAGACTGCTGTTGTTAATAACTACGAGGGCAGTTATCCCAAAACAACTTTTTTTCATATCAAAATGTAATTTCAGATTAAATTTCATAGCGCCACTGGTGTAAATTTTACAGGTCACCGTTAGTTGGTAGTGTGTGTGTGTGTGTGTGTGTGTGTGTGTGTGTGTGTGTGTGTGTGTGTGTGTGTGTGTGTGTGTGTGTGTGTGTGTTTCGTTGTTGTTTTTGTGTGTGTGTTTTTTTTTTAAGAGGTTTTACTAAAATTAGTTCGCTGAGGAGTTTTAGTCGATTGGGGCTGAACTCATTCTACACACACTGACGCTGTATTTTTATTTTATTTTTTATCCTTGTAATACTTATCTAAATACTATTCATGTTAACACCTGGATGTGCATGTTTTGAAATTAAATAAAGAATGGAGACATATTTTTCTTCTTCTAAATAAAACTATTTGTCTACTTCCGGTGAGTGTACTGTGATCTATTCACACACACACACACACACACACACACACACTAACTAGTATTAGTACAGGTGGTGGTGTTAATGATTCCGTATTCTCAGCCGGCAACGCCACCCCTTCTTCAAAGCGTGTGACTTCAACGTCGACGCGTTTTTTGAACGTAGTATCGAGATACTTGTGCGCCTGCGCGAAGTCAGTTAGTTTATCCGGCTGAAGCGACTTCGCCACGAACTGCGAATAACACGCATTTCATATACAATACAATATCTTGTCACATTACATGCTTGATCTCCCTGAGCAATGCGGCGGAGTAAGACGGAAGTGGACCGTTACGTCTCCACACTACAGAGTTCTTCTCCTTCCCTCAAAGAGGTAAAGTTAGCTAGCTGCTAGCATTCTGGCTGTCACAGCAGCGTGTTAGTTAGCCGGACGGTTGCGTGGGGAGACCCCTTAGCACACCAGTTAAATGATCTGTGTTGTAGATTTTATAAGATAATATTTTATGCAGTTTCTCTTCTACGCGTACTTTCGTTTACTATACGCTGATGTCATCGAGCCAAAGCTAACTTGTTAGCGGTGATATAGCATTGGGAACACGGATTCCCGTACCGAGAAAGCGCGGGCACAAGGTGGCCCATCAAAATCCATGCCAGGCGTTTGAATCCAGAACAGCATATACGTCCGAATGAGACTCGGCGTTCGTCTAAATCAGTGTTGAGTGGGTAAACCGTACATTAGGCCCAACGTGCTTCAAAGCTTTAGCTAAATTGAGAAATAACAATCGCGGTGTTATGCCCCTACTGGTTCCCAATTGAACTGGTTTCCTTGACAAACAGTTGCAGATGTGCTGCGCCACAGTCAGCAGATTCGTCACAAATCCACAAACATACTCAACACATTACTGGCGATAAAGTCGCTGTACACATCTGCGAAAATGCAGCGGCGAATCTGAATCTGCTCTTTTTAAGTGAGCATTACGTACTAACGGAGTTTGTTTTATAGTCGCAGTGGTAGATCCTCCTTGTTTGTGAATTTGTGACGTACCTGCTGACGGCGCAGCACGTCTGCAGCTGTTCGACAAGAAAACTTGTCTATAACAGGGGTCACCAACCTTTTTGGCACTGAAAGCTACTTCATGGGCCCTGGGCCATATGAAGGGCTACCAGTTTGCTAGATTCTCCTGAAATAACAAACTCTCTGAGTTATATATTATTATTTATGATACTTATCTATGTGAAGACGCTTATCAAGGTCATGAGTTCTCAATAATTATCAAAAATGACTTAACAAGGTTGGATGAAATTGAATTTTACGGGTCTGCGGGCTACTCATGACTCATGAGGTCCTTGGGGGCTACCTGGTGCCCGCGGGTGCTAGTTGGAGACCCCTGGTCTAGAAACTAGATAGGACGATTGCCGTTTTGGGGGTGTATTTCAACTGGCTCTGTTTTTGATTGCCATGTGTGGTGACAGCTCTGTGGTTCTTGGCTTGATAATGAAATATGTAATATTATCATAAAATGTTTAGATTTGCTCATTTTTCACTTTGTGGCACTGCAGGATTTAATACGTTTGTATCTAACTGGACAGTGTTTCCCCTTGGTTGAAAATGTGTGTGTCGTGGCAGATTTTATTCATACTTTTTCTGTTTAGATCCATAATAGATAATCATGAGTCATTTCAATGTAATGAATAATGTTTATAAAGAAGAATTGGAAGTATTTAGAGTTGTTCACTTCTTTACTTTTTTGTATTTTTTTTTTTTGTGCGCAGAAACCAGTCAAGGGTTTTTTAATTGCCAAACTCTACTATGAAGCAAAGGAGTACGATCTCGCCAAAAGGTACGTAAAGACTTGTTACTAAGCAGTCCCTTATTGTTCCTTATAAAATTTCAAGTGTCCTGACAACATTTTTTTTGTGTTGTTTGTAGAAATGTATCAGACTACCTAAAAGTGCAGGAGAGAGATCCCAAAGCACACAAATTTCTTGGAAATCTCTTTGAGCGAGAGGGAGAAATCAACAAGGCAATCGGATGTTACAGGGTAAGAAATACCACTCTTTTAAAGAGAAAACTGCCTAGTTTCTTTATTAAAATAAAAGCTCTCTTTTAAGTGAAAAGAAACAGGTCAACAGACACAGAATCACTCTATTTATTTGAAATAATTGTAGGATTGGTGGTCCTGTCTACATTTCAAAGATTTACTGAGTTACTGAGAACCGCAAACAATCAGTCGACCACAAGGAAAACCCCTTGGGCTATATTATCCAACATTTTAAAACCTAAGCCACGTACAAACAGCAAACAGACTCCACAACATTGCCAGAATTAAGTCCCACCAGTTAGCTGCCTCTGCGTTTCCGTTTGAATCCCCAGGAGTATTGGTAAGTCTGCCCACCCCTCCTTGACGGCAGTCCGCTACAGAGACAGGTCATACTACAGCCTCATCCCAACCTCAGAATAAAGTTGGGGCGCTTAAAGACCCCCCAAAATGTCTCGTCTGTGTGAGCAAAAATAATTACAGAAAGAACAAAGACGCCTCCAACATGCAGTGTGTAGGAGGTTTTAAAAACAGTAGCAGAATATCACTTTTTTTGAAGTTGTTTTTGCAGATCATTTATCTGCAAGATTTTGTAGACACTGACTATGGAGTGTGTGCATCTGTTTATATGGATGTAGCGGTCAGTGGAGTTGAATGCAACCCAGAAGGAGCTGGTGCTGAAGATTGCCGAGTTACTGGTCAGTCAAGAAGAATGCCACAGCAAAGCAGAGTTTTGGGTGGAGAAAGCAGCCAAGCAGCTGCCAGGAAACCCTGCAGTCTTCGACTTAAAGGTGACGCTCGCTTTTCTTTTTTTTAATGATGTCTCTCGTGAGTAGTTGAGGACTCCACTTGACCCTGTTGGGTCGTCTGCATCTCTGTGCAGGAGCGCCTGTTAAGTCGTCAGGGGCAGCAGGGCCGGAACCAGCTGTATAACCTCCTGCAGACTGAGCTAGAGGCACGGCCAGCTGACAGTCATGTGAATGTGAAGTTGGTCCAGCTGTTCTGTCAGGATGGGAGGTTGGAGAAAGCCGTTCAGCACTGCCTCGCCGCTGAGAAAAGAGGTCTGCTTCGCCACAGTCTCGAGTGGTACAAAGTGGTGTTGGACACACTACAGGTCAGCAGCAAACACGAGCAATGCACAGTTCTGTTTGCATGTGCAAAATCAAGTCTGACAATTCTGTTTAAAGAATGTCATATGGCGTAAATTAAAATGGAGGGTTATTGTTGCAGGACTATCTCGCTCAGCCCAGTGACTCCAGTAATGAGAAGCTGCGTCGGCATTATCAGAAGGAGCTTCTGCTGGCCGACTGCAACCTGCTCAGAATCACGCTGTCGGAAAACAATGTGCAGCCCAGCCTGGATGCCCTTAGACGGTACTGTTTATTCCATCGATGAGATGTCTTGATTAAACCACACCAAGCGTACATTTTTTTGCACACTGCTTTTTGGGTTTGTTTTTTTTAAGCTTGTTTTTGTTAAAAATTGTGTTTGTGAATTTGCCTGGTTTCAGCTTTGACAGAGACATGCAGACCCTAAGCAGTATCGCTGTTCGCTACAATGATGAGCTGTTTGAGGTCTTCATGGAGATGAGAGGTCACCTTTACTTGCACTCTGCCACACTGCTGTTAAAGCTGGCTCAGGACCGCCAACAAACCTGGAGGGCCATCATCGACCCGGCTGCACTTTGCTACCTGCTGGCCTACCAGGTAATAACACTCTGGCCAGCCACCAGCCAAATACAAGCAATCTTTGTCCTATTCTTCCTAAATTTTAACAAATTAATTTTACACGTAAACTGAATTGCCATGAATGTACTCACTTTTTAGATTATAATTTTGTATTCATGTTTTGTTTTGTTTTAATATTGCTTTCATTTACACCTTTGAAAGCTATGTCTTAAAATTTGTAAAAGAAGGCAGTGTTTGACAATATTTTGTGTTATATTCAGGTTCCAAGACCAAAAGTGATGAAAAGGGAGCAGGCAGCCCCACAACTTCTGGAGCTGCTGGCCAACGACAGACAGAGTCAGGCTGGACACATGTTGAATAATCTGAGCATGGACCCGACAGCCCTCCTCAGAGAGGTCAGTGCATGCACGTGTGGAAAGGTTAAAAATCCACATGACATGAATGCAATATTGTTTTTTTATTATTCAGAAACATCAAATTACCAAAATGTTACCAGGCAGCCGTACCTGCAACAGATGCATGTTTTCTTTAGACGGGACAAACAAACAGATATTTACTTTAATTTCTGTTACTCACTCTTTGTGGTCTGTGTAGGTGGTGGAGGTGTTTGCGAACCGTTCTGGTCAGGAGTCTCTGTTCAAGATGCTCTTTGGACCGCAGGCCTCAATGGCGTCCTCCTTCATCGCCAGTGATGACATTCACTCTCTGAAAGCCCTGAAAGCCCTGAATCCAGATCCCTCTCAACTGACTAAATTGGATGCTGGTATGAAGAATTGCAAGAAAATGTGCTCCTATTTATTTATTTATTTATTTATTTATTTATTCATATATACATATATATATGTATATATATATTAAGCCTCAGGCTTATTATTACTTTAGTTAAACATAAGGGTACTTCTAAAGGTAGTTGAAAAAATAACAAGTTACTTTTTACTGTATTTTGCAAAACGTACCTGTTGGCTTATTTGCAGGCGCGATTCTGCTGCATCGTGGTGACTTGCAACACCTGAGCTGGCTCGGCCTCCAGTGGAGCCTGCAGGGCCAGCGACCCGACCTGGGGACCTGGCTGCAGCAGCTCTTCCCTCGTCTCAAGCGGGAAACTTCCAAATTGGACACCAACGCACCAGAGTCCATCTGCCTTCTGGACTTGGAGGTAGGTGGAATTGTGTGGGCTGATTCAGCCTGTCCGCATAATACAGGAAGAAGCTTTTGCACCTAATCGTCAATGGTCAGCTTGTACGTACCAACCTCAGGATCAGATTATTTAGAAGCTTAAATTGTGAACTAAAAGGAGTTTGTGTTTATATCAAGTATATGCATTTGCATCAATGTTTAATTTATCGTTCTAAGGTGCGACAGAGGGTAAATTAAAATATCATAGACAATAGACAATTTTGGCCTGGTGAGCATAAATGTATTCTAAATGTGCCTTTTCATACAGGCAGTGACAGGCTAATTCTAAGTGCCTTCTTTGAAGACTTTTTTGGAACGTCTCTATCCAGGTTTTCTTGGACGGCGTAGTGTTTTGCAGCCACTGTCAGCTCCAGGAGACAGCGAAGATCAGAAGTGAGCCGAGCCTGGAGCTCTACAAACCTCAGTGCCTGCCTCTTCCACTGCTCCGCCTCTTGGCCACTGACAGGCAGAGAGACTGGTGGGAGGCCGTCTACAGCCTCATTCACAGAGAAGCAGTGTAAGTATCAAACAGAATGCCGTAATTTTGGGGTTTGAATCCAAGACTACTTATTGCGATTACCACATTTCTCCCAAGTTTGTTTTGAAATCAAAGTGTTTTAAGATGAAGTTTATTGAGGCCTTGTTTGTGTTTGAAAATGTTCTTTTCCATTTATTTATTTTCCTCTGTCCTCATCTTTATGGAACTTCAAAAGTTACTTACATCAACATGTATATATGTATGTAATGTCTGGCTGTTGCGTGTCTCTTGCAGCCCCGGCACGTCGGCTAAATTGCGGATAATTGTGGCGCAGGGACTGAACAAGCTGAGGGCTGGAGAGAAAAATGGGCTTCAGCCAGCACTTGTCATCCACTGGGCTCAGGGTCTCAGCCAGATGGTATGCAGATGTAGACGGTCATGAAAACACAATATTTTTTAATTATCTAGCTAATCTTGAAATTGACATGTACAATTGCAGGACAGACTAAACAAGTTGTAGCTTTGACACAGTCAAATTGGCATTAGTGTGTCTGTATATTTCCGCATCACTTAAGCTAAATGTGATGATGATGTCCACACAGACAAGTGTGTAAGTTCTTACATGCTAATGTGAGGAATTATGAGTAGTTGGAAATAGTTTTAAGGAGGGATATCAAAGCTGCATTTATAGTTCACAGATCTGTTGTGTGTGTGTGTGTTTTTCAAACCTCAGAGTGGTGACATGAACTCCTACTATGACCAGAGGGAGTACATCGGCCGCAGTCTTCACTACTGGAAATTTGTCCAGCCACTGTTAGACAAGATTAAAGACGGACGCAACATACCGGAACCCCTGGATCCTCTCTTCATACACTTTCCCTCCAAATGTATTCAGGTACATTTTCTTGCCTATTATGACACAAATTTTCTGATATTAGTTTTGTTGTCCTTAGTCAGTTACACTTCTTTACAGTAGATAGATAGATGGATGGATGGATGGATGAATACTTTATTAATCTCCAAGAGAAATTTGCATGTACCGTTGTCCTGCAACTGTACATGCAAATTTTCTTTAATTCAAGTATTTTCCAAAAGTCATGAGATGCCTGTGTCTTTCTGTATCACGTCACAGGTTTCATCTGTGAAGGGTTTTGAAGAGGAAGCCAAGTTAGCGTTTGCTGCTTACCTTGACATTGAACACAAGACAGAGGAGGCCATCACTACTTTGGAATCCATCAATAACATGTCAGCCGTCTGGCATTTGGCCAAGGTAAATCAAATGCTTTTACCAATATCATCATTAATCTCTATTTGTCCTTCACTATTAGTTATATTTCTAATTTCTTTTTCTTGATCTATATTCACAGTCAGAGACATTGTCATTCATTTTTATCAAACATCTTTTTTTGAATTTGAGTCATTGTGAAATAATATAACTAGTTTGTGCGTATTCCCCTTAACGATGCAAAATAACTGAAAAATACCGCAAATGTATCTTAGAGGCAGGATTTAGGACTACGGATGACATTTAATCAATGACACTGATTCTGGAATATTTATATTGATGATCTCTGCTTACACGTTGACTTGTTTCCTGACAGATCTACCAGAGGCTCTCAGAAGAAGCCAGTGATGGAGTCCAGTGCATTGCTTACCTGAAAAAGTATAGGACATGTTTGTCAAAGATCTTTGACGCTAATGCAGATGACATTGAAATGGTAAAATTACATTTTTGTAGCCAGAAACTATACATTCACCTTTATGTATTTATTAGACCGTGTCTTTTGCGTTGTAATAATTCTTTGCAATTGTGCACCAGCTGCCTGTTTCCGTTGAAGAAATTGTGCATCTCCTGAACGATGTGAACCAGCAGCTGGATGAGAATGACAACGCAGCTGATGAAGAGGATGAGAAGGAAAAGGAGGCCCAAAAAGGACCCGTCCACTCCAGCCCTGCTCAACCCGCTGAAGCCTCTGCCATGATCTCGCACATTAGGTTCTCTCCAAATAAAAGCATTGTCTCTCCGACCAAAAGACATATGGTGGGTTAGGGAGTGTCACCTTCATAGCTTCAAATAATGTTGTCTTGTTTAGTTTTTTTTAATTATTATTAAAACTGTTTTTTGTTTTCAGTTTTCTCCCAAGACGCCGCCTAATTGGGTGGAGGATCAGAACAGTATAATCCAAAAGCTGTGTCAGCAAGTTGAAGCACTTACGGTAAATGAATGAAAAAAATGTACATAAAATGTGTCTGCCTACCTACTTGGTCTGTGTGTTTGTGTTACATGTTGTATGTGGAGATGTTTAAACATTTTAGCCGCATAATTGTGTCATCACAGGTTTTAATACACTTGGTAAATGTCAAGTTGAGTCACTTCTCACAGTGTTCTTTTGGTTGCAGAATGAGATTCACGATTTAAAACTGAACTCTTCAAGGAATGCAGGCTCTCCTCACAAAATGTATGGGGAGAGTTATGGGGCTGAGGGCCTTCAGGATTCTTTCACTCCTGTACAGTCTTACCATGGGGCCCCTCTCACAGGTCAGTCCTCTACATCAATTCATCTGTCTTCTTTTTTTCCTTTAAATGTTTAATGAGTTTGATTTAGCACATACATTTCCAGGAACAAGAACGATACAATCAAGTTTTAATGTTAACCTCTATGAAAGTGTCCATGGACACAGCTCACGGTTGAAAAAGTGGAAAAAAACTAAAGTGATGTGGCAGGAAGTTTCTCAACATGAGAAGATTGATTGTTTGATTGATGAAAAAAAAACAGTGGTGTATATCCAATTTATATGTTGTGATTTAAGGTTTGTGCAATTAGTTTGAGTTTAACAATTTATGTTCTATTTTATTACTCCTCCAGTTGCCACTACTGGCCCCTCTTTTTACTACAACCAGCCTCCAGCTTCTCAGTATCTGCTCCGTACTGCACAAAATGTAACCCCCACTAAGGTAATTATGACATTCTTAAAAAAAAAAAATCTGATCATAGAAATACATTTTATAGTGTAGTAACGTATTGAGTGACACGTTATCCTTTTTTTATAATTGTATTCACAGGGACCAATGTGCGGCATGAGCCGTATGCCTCCCCAACAGCATATATATGCCTACCAGCAACCCACTCATACACCTCCATCGCAAGCAGCCCCACCCTGTATTTACCCTCCACAAGAACCAGGCTATGGTGGCCCGATTCGCTTTGAATCACCAGCCACAAGTCTTCTTTCTCCATATAGTGAGGAGTATTACAACCAAAGTGTCCCCCAGCAGCCCACTAACCCTCCTTTGCCTGAGCCTGGCTACTTTACCAAGCCTGCTGTGGTCCCTGTTCAGCCCCCCAAAAGCGTTGAAGGAAAGTCGGTGGACTTTGGTAAACTCTCCTTCAGCCAGCAGGCACCCGCTGAAGTTCCGAAAGTACCAAGTTTTGGAGCAGGGCCTATTTCCCAGTCAACTCCGTCAATGGCTTTCAAATTCAACTCCAACTTTAAATCCAACGATGGCGATTTTACATTTTCAGCTTCCCAGGGAAGGAGCAGTGACATTCTGCTAGATCTTCTTACATCCGACAACTCCTCTAAAATGGATACAGTTCAAGAAAAGCCACCAGCCAAGGAACAGCCCCCAAAACCAGCAGGCATTTTTACCTTTGGCAATAAAACTGTTGCCGGCTTTTCTTTTGTTGATTCTGGTCAAAACACCGGTAGTGGGTCTGTGTTCGAAAAGGCAGAGCATCCATTTGCATTTAGGGATATGGGCATTCATAAATCTCCCGCTGGAGATGAGAAGGAGCGAGAGAGTGACAGCGAGAGCACACATATTGAGGACGATGATGATGGCCCTCACTTCGAACCCATTGTACAACTACCTGATAAAATAGATATAAAAACTGGTGAGGAGGAAGAGGAAGAGATGTTCTGCAACAGAGCAAAGCTATATCGTTTTGACACAGAGAGCAAAGAGTGGAAGGAGAGGGGCATTGGCAATGTTAAAATCTTAAAGCACATCACAAAAGGAAAGGTGCGTCTTCTCATGAGAAGGGAGCAGGTGCTGAAGATCTGTGCAAACCACTACATCACTGCAGATATGCTTATTAAATCCAATGCAGGTTCTGACAAGTCGTGGGTGTGGAATGCCATTGATTATGCCGATGAAGAACCCAAACCTGAACAGCTGGCCATCCGTTTTAAAACCATGGATGAGGCATCAGCTTTTAAAGCAAAGTTTGAAGAGGCCCAGAAAGTTGTACCCCAACCACCAGAAGAGGCGCCTGAAAAACCCGTAGAGCCGGAAAAGACAGAAGAAATAGTCAAGGCTCCCAAATCACTTGCAGCCATCTTCGGTCTTAAAGAGGGGGAATGGAATTGCTCCTTATGCTGCGTAAGAAATAAGTCCACAGATAAAAACTGTGTTGCCTGTCAAACTGTCAATCCCAATTCTTCATCCAAAGCAGAAACCCAAGGTCCTGCTGAAGTTAAAGCAGGTCCTTTCTCTTTTAAATTTGGGGTTGATTCATCTTCATCCAAGCCAAGCAGCTCTGCCTCTACTTTTGCTGGATTTAGTGGTTTTGGAGCTCCCACTTTCACATTTGGAACGAGTGCCTCAGAATCTGCTGAGACAAAAACCAGCACATTAGGTTCTGACTTTATGGCTCAGTTTGGCAAAAAGCCAGGGCAGTGGGTATGTGACAAATGTTCGAAGAGCAATGAACCCTCTGACGAGAGTTGCGTTTCCTGCAAATCCCCTAAAGCTTCACTCAAAACAATTTCAACAGCCCCAGCTGCTGCTCCTGCTGTTACTGCAGCGCCTGCGGTACAGCCACCTCAACCTACTACTGGATTCGGCGCACAGTTTAACATGAAACCCGGGCAATGGGATGGTGATGTATGTGTAGTAAGAAACGAGGCTTCTTCTGCCAAATGTGTTGCATACGCATCCCCAAATCCTGCTGCTAAATCAACACAGGCAGCCCCAGTGCCGTCAAAACCACCAGCTGTGTCAGGGTTTGGGGCAGAGTTTTCTAAAGATGATGGGATGTGGGACTGCAATGCATGCCTGGTC
This sequence comes from Nelusetta ayraudi, assembly GCF_046127955.1. Lineage (NCBI taxonomy): Eukaryota > Metazoa > Chordata > Actinopteri > Tetraodontiformes > Monacanthidae > Nelusetta > Nelusetta ayraudi. Next base: position 6,525,967 of record NW_027466110.1, read on the forward strand.
AGAAATTACTCATCGGCTACAAAGTGCATCGCCTGTGCCACTCCTCAACCTTTGGAAACCAAGTTTGCCAAGAAGGGTGGAGATTGGGATTGTGATTGTTGTCTGGTGAGAAACAGTGCCTCCTCAAATAAATGTGTGGCCTGTCAGACACCAAATCCCAATGCTAAGAACTCGGCCAGCACAACCAGCAAAGCCAGCACAGTCAGCAGTACTCCTAGCTTCTCCTTTGGCATCAAGGATTCATCTAGCCAGTCACAGACTGGCTACATATTTCCTGACACGAGTAAAACTTTTGATCAAAGCAAAAGTTCAGCTGCGTCTTTCAAATTTGAGTCTCCTCAGTCTGGGCCCAGTACCACTTCTGGGCCCAGTACCACGGGTTCTGCAGGCTTCGTCTTTTCAATGCCCATTCCACATGGCGGCTTTAAATTTGGAACTATGGAATCTGTGAAGGAAGCTCCCTCATCTGAAGTTCAACCAGCTTCTATAGGCAGCTCACTGAAAAACAGTGATGACAAAGACGAGGGTAAAGAAAACGTGCCAACCGCTGCTCTGGTCCAATCTGGGCAAGAGCAAAATCCATTAATAAATGGTGGATCTAGTGGAATGAGCTTTGCAGACCTTGCAAAATCTGCTGGAGATTTTCACTTTGGTCGGACAGACCCTAATTTTAAAGGTTTCTCTGGGACTGATGAGCTGCTGTTCTCCACCCCCACAAAGACTGACCCTTCTGATGAGGTGGATGACGACGGCACGTACAAAACCGAAGAGCACGACGACATCCAGTTTGAACCAGTTGTCCAGATGCCGGACAAGGTGGAACTGATGACTGGGGAGGAGGATGAGCAGGTTCTCTATTCGCAGCGTGTCAAGCTGTTTAGATTTGATTCCAACATGAGTCAGTGGAAAGAGCGAGGTGTGGGAATTCTGAAGTTCTTGAAGAACAACAGCAATGGCAAGCTCAGGGTGCTGATGAGACGTGAACAGGTTCTGAAAGTGTGCGCCAACCACTGGATCACCACCACTATGAATCTGAAGCCTTTGGCAGGCTCGGATAAAGCGTGGATTTGGATGGCCAACGACTTCTCTGACGGAGACACGCAACTGCAACAGTTGGCCGCCAAGTTCAAAACTGTAGAGCTCGCCGCCGAGTTTAAGGAGAAGTTTGAAGAATGTCAGAGACTTCTCTTGGACATCCCTCTGCAAACTCCACACAAGCTCATGGACTCGGGCAGAACGGCCCACCTCATTCGGAAAGCAGAGGAAATGAAATCAGGCCTGAAGGACCTCAAATCCTTCTTGACCGACGACAAAGCAAAAGTCAAAGACGACAATGACGAGCAAGGTGAGCTCACAGCCAGCAATGTGACGAGTCTCGCCATCAAATCTCACGGCGACACCGCCGGACCCACGTTAGAGTGGGATAACTACGATCTGAGAGAAGAGGCCTTGGATGACACGGCTGACTCGTCCGTCTACGTCTCCCCGATTGCCACTAGCTCGCTTCGAAAGAACCTCTTCCGCTTTGGTGAATCCACAGCTGGATTCAGCTTTAGCTTCCAGCCTGGCATCAGCCCCTCAAAGTCTCCTGCTAAGCTCAACCAGAGCAGAGCCTCAGTGGGCACTGATGACGAGCAGGATGTCACCCAGGACGAAGAGCGGGACGGCCAGTACTTTGAGCCCGTGATCCCCTTGCCTGATCTGGTGGATGTCTCGACGGGGGAGGAGAACGAGCAGGTGGTCTTCAGCCACAGGGCAAAACTCTATCGCTACGACAAGGAGTTGTCGCAGTGGAAGGAACGGGGCATTGGAGACATCAAGATCTTGCAAAACTATGACACCAAACGGGTCAGACTCATCATGAGGAGAGACCAGGTGCTCAAGATCTGCGCCAACCACTGGATCACGTCGACCATGAAGCTGGAGCCCATGAAGGGTGCGGAGAAGGCCTGGGTTTGGAGTGCCTTTGACTTTGCCGAGGCAGGCGCTGGGAACAACGTTGAGCAGCTGGCTGTGAGGTTCAAGCTGCAGGAAACGGCAAACGCGTTCAAACAAGCCTTCGACGAGGCCAAGGTCACCCAAGAAAACAAGGAACTGATGGCTCCCGTCGCTCCGGTGACACCAAAGGGCGCGGCGGCGGGAAAAGACATTGCCGCCCCCGTCACCCCCACCGCCACGGCGTGCTTTCCCGCCGCCGTCACTCCCACTGCCACGGTGCCTGCAAAGCCTTCTCCGACTCTGTGTGGGAAGTCAGCCATCGCAGTTCTGGAGGAGACCACGAAAGAACGTACCGAGCTTCCGCCAAGCAGCGAGCCACCTGCAGAACGACCTCAGAGTCCCGTCAATCCCTCAAAGGCTGTGGTGTCACCACCGAAGTTTGTTTTTGGGGCTCACAGCCTCCAGAAGATTTTTGGCTCTCCGGTATCGCAGCCCGACACTGAGTCCTCTTCTCCCGGTGTGAAAGCCAAAGACTCCGGAGTTCCATCGACGGGAATTCCTGCGTTCAAAATCCCAGAGAAAGGTAAAGGTTTTATTGACTGAATTGATTGAAGTTTTTCTTGTCAGATTTGAAGTGTTTCATCTGCATTTCACTGCTCTGACGTCACCTTTGTTGGTCTAACCGCGCCCCTTGTCGAAATATTTTAGGATTCTCCCATCATCTACAGACTTTGCAACCACTGCACATTCTGAGATGACACTTTGTTACCCCACAGAGCAGAATAAAAGCCTTGTTTTCTGATTATCGTATAAGGCTTACTGTTAGTTTCTCTTCACCGCAAAAAAACTCATTATTCTTCAGGGCTGGATTTTAGGCTTTTCAAAGATAACCCAATGGCTTTTTGGACCAGCACGTCAACCGCCCAATTTGATCCCCCAGGTACTCTAATCAACGCAGTGTGTTCTTAACACTTGTCAGCTATCACCTGGCTGGCCTTCTCTACTAGACGAAATAACCCTGGATGCACGGAGTGGGAAAAAAAACAAACAAAATGTTTTGAGCTGTATTGTGTTGCATGTCCAGTGTGTGGAGATGCGGTTTTGTCGCACTAAAGAGTTTGAGACATTGTAACAAAACATAAAGTAGGGCCTATGTCTTCATTTCGAGTGCCACAAAGGAAGAACATGTCCAAAATGTGATATTGAGAAAATATAGCACACAATTTATATATTTAAAAAACATATATTTGGAAAACAGTAATATTGAAGTGCTTAGTTTTTCTACTCTGCTACACACCAAATTCTTTAACGGGAACATATTACAGGCCAGTTCAGAAATGTAGAAGACTTGGCGTGCCTCCCCTCAGTGAACTTCCCAGATGTCACAAAAGCCATTTTTAGTGCAAGATGAGTAGCAACAGCGTGGAATGCTCTTTCCTTAATAGTCTGTTAGAGTTAAAGCTGTTTGTTGAACTGCAGGAATGGATGCAAACATTTTTTGAACAGATTTGCAGATACTGAAATGTGTCATTGATTAAAATTTGTCTCAGACATTTGCAAGTCAAACGCATGCTACTTATTTTTGCTGTGCATGACTTTTTTTCTTTTTTCTTTTTTTTTTTGTCTGTGTGTGGCGCTAACACTTGTGTCCGTCGACCCACGATAGCAGCCACATTTCCAGTTTGTTTAACTCCAATTTTGGGGTTTTCCCAGTCTGACTTTGTGCTGGTCTTCCAATGTGTCTGTCACAGAACCACCTCAGACCGGAGAAGACGGCGCCACCTTTCTGGATGATGACTCTGAGGTGGAGGTTGTGTATGTCAGAGAGGCGACTGCTGAACAGGTAGATCTGGCCAGGAAACTCCTGCTGCCTCCCACGTTCTTCTGCTACCAGAATGAACCAGACTACACCGGCGACGATCAAACTGACGGTGAGTAGCAAAGGTGTGTTTGTTTCTTTAACTCGGTGAAAAGGAATGTGACAAGTTCTCTTTTACCCTGCAGATGAGGACTATGAGTCAGCAGTAAGAGCTCTAAATGGAAAGCTCTACCCTGATGTTCCCTGGAGAAAGACTGCTGGTCGTGGTGGTGGTATGTGGCTGCTTGTCTCACACACATGCAGACTGTTTACATGGTCTCAGTTTTCTATGCTGCTGGGTTTAAATCCCAAAGGAGCTAGTCAAATTTGTCATCTTTAATGCCGTGTGTGTCGGTGTCTCGTCTCATGAGTTTGTTTTGATCTGCTTGCTCGTGTGTCTAGTGTACGACGCCTTAAATGGTCAAGTACGATGTACCAAAAAAAAAAGTAATTTGTGAATCAATTCATAATTGGCAATGTCATAATCATGATTAATCGAAGCATCAATTTTTACCACCATTAGTTCCTAGCCCAGGTAGCTGAAGGAAAGTGATTTGCGCGCACTTTTAACGACGTGCCCGACATTTGCTTTTAAATGTAATCCTGTCGCTCTTTGGATCTCTGCCATTCAGAACCAGACTGCCAAGTCGTGTGGGAGAAGAAGCCGACGCCTGAGGAGGAGGAAAAGGCCAAGAGCCTCCAGCTTCCTCCCACCTTCTTCTGCGGCCAGGGCGCCACTGACAGCGACACGGACCACGACAAGCCAGAAGACTTTGAGACAGAAATGTGCCAAGCGCAACAAGAGCTGGTAAATTACGTCATGCACTTAGCAATAGTAATGTCAGGGTTCTCGGTTGGTCTGTGATCTGGGGAGTTCCCTGTTGTCCACTTTAGTCTTTAGGCGAGTTTCCTGTTGTCTTTCTTTAGTCGTTGTCCACTTTAGTCTCTTCTTTAGTCTTTATCTCAGAATCTTCTTCAGGCTACTAAAGGACCCAAACACGTCATCTCTTTGTCAGAGCTTCGCCCCATGTGCGGATTCCCGCGTGACTCCTTGATTACAGTGTTCAATTACTACTGTAGTTGTTGCCTTGCTCCTTTGTAAGTAAACTCTTTAAGTACCTTTCGAGCCTCCTGTGTCCGCTTTTGGGTTGCAACTCGGGTCCCCACGTGACAGTAAGTTCTGACCCTGGATATCGACCCAGTGGACACAAAGTCCCTGCAGCATGCTGTTAACATCCAGGGCTTGCTGCTAGGGCAGCACGAGCAACTCCTCACGGAAGTCATGGACTCAATCCAAGCATTGACTTCCAGCGTTCATCAACTGACAGTCCAGGGGAGAGCCAGCGCTGCAGCCACGTCATCCAGGCAACCAGCTTTGTCAGCGCCAGCTCCGGCCCCAACCCGTGTACCATGGATCCCACCGCCTGAACATTATTCTGGGGAGGTGGGGGCGTGCAGCAGGTTCCTACTGCAATGCTCCCTTTTTTTTGATCAACAACCCAGCTCGTATTCAACCGATAGAGCTAGGCTAGCGTATGTGGTGAATCTCCTCAGAGGCAAGGCGGGAGAATGGGCCTGTTCGCTCTGGGAAGCGAGCACAGCTTGCCTTGATTCTTTTGAGTCCTTTTCTGCCGAGATGCGGAGGGTTTTCGACCAGCCCTTCCAAGACCAAGCCGCTGCTCACAGACTATGGACATTAAAGCAGGGTTCCATGGCAGTCGCCCAGTTCTCCGTAGACTTTCGGATCCTGGCTGCAAGGAGGCGGGTGCAACAAAATCGATTTGAAGTCGGCGTTCCTGAAGGGGCTTACGGAGGAGATGAAAGATCAGTTGTCAACCCGCGATGAACCTGATTCGTTGGAATCTCTGATCAGTCTCTCCATCAGAATAGACAATCGCCTACGGGAGAGACGCCGAAACTGCCAGGTTGTTGCCACCTCCCCTCCACGGAACAAGTTCCAACACACGGGCCCAACGCCTCCTGTCCCCATCTCCGGTGCTCTTTCTGCGGTTGCGGAGGAACCCATGCAGTTGGGCCGGACCCGACTAACACCGGAGGAACGCAACCGGAGAATGTCTCAAAGACTTTGCCTCTACTGTGCTAAGTCTGGACATTGCATTTCCCAGTGCCCACTCTGTTCTAAAACTCTGTTTCCAAACCACACCTTCCGCCCCAATTCAGGTTAGCGAAACCACTTCCTCCTCCAAAACGCCACCTCACATCTGCCTTCCAGCCTCTGTTTCCAGCTCTTCCAGTTCCACCCAACTCCAGGTCCTGGTAGATTCTGGGGCAGACAACAATTTTACTGATAAGGATTAGCTGTTAGACAGGGCGAGGCCCGTAAGCGCCATTGACAGTAGCTCCCTTGAAACTGAAAAGTGTGAGTTCGGCATCTCCTCTGTTCGCTTTTTAGGCTACGTTCTTGGTGAGGGGCAACTTAGACCTGATCCGGCTAAGATTGAGGCCGTGACAAACTGGCCAAAGCCTGCAACCAGGAAGCAGCTGCAGCAGTTTCTGGGATTTGCTAACTTCTACAGGCGATTTATCCAGGATTACAGCAATGTTGCGGTCCAATTTACCTCCACGGCTAGGCTCTTCCAGTGGACTCTCGAAGCTGAGCAAGCATTTGATAAGTTGAAAGACGTTTTCCTCTGCCAACCTGCAGTTCTTTGTGGAAGTTGATGCCTCTAACACAGGGATTGGAGCTGTCCTCTCCCAGAGGAGCCCAGAGGACCACAAGGTTCATCCTTGTGCATTCTTTTCCAGGAAGCAAGATGTAAGAAAGATGTATTTTTTTAGAGCAGTATATTGATTGAAGTGTTTTTCCCTGGACACACAGCTGAGCCAAGATTCAAAGGCCTCCAGGAGTGGACCCAAAGAGGATTCGACTGTGAGCCCGTCCACCAGCAGCTCAGAGGCTGCAGGAAGCTCCTCGAAACTGGAGGAGCAGACCTCAGAGGAGCCGGCTCAGATTCAGAAAGAAGCTCCCAGCAGCACCTGTCCCATCGACCTGTCGACGAAGAAGAGCTCAGAGCCCGACTCCAGTCCTGCAGCTGCTGCCTCGGCTCCAATGAAAATCAGCCAAGGTACACATGCTTCATTCACATCATATCACTTTCAGGTTTTCTAGTCATTGAGTAACCAGTGATTAGGTTGCGTCACATCATTGCTCCACTAATGAGACACAACAGTGAGCTCTCCTTCAGAGACCTGAAGCTGAAATTTGTGTCACTAGCTGCGTTTCCATGATCCCTAGAATTGCGCAAAAACCTCCATATCGCAATAAAGCACTGATTATGGAAACACCTGAACTGGGAAAAACCTCTCAAATATGGCTAAAGGGTTTTGGCTCTCTTGAGGTGTATCCATATAGAGGAATATCGCAAGTGTCATGGAAACACTTTTTTTTGCATTTACACGTCAACGGACAAGACGTACGGGGTCACATGACCAGGTCACGGAATTTTTTTTTTACAAGAAATCAAAGAGAAAAATGTAACAACCATTCTTGAAAGCGAACAACATTGAAATGCAGATTTATCATCCTCCTCAAAGTGGGGTCTCGCGGAGCTCATGCGCTTAACACCATTCAATGGAAACACCTGCAAATGGCAATTGTACTTTGTCGTCGTGTAATGATGACTTCTTTTCACATGACAGACATGTCCAGCATAGGGTTCGGCTCAGCGGCGGGAGGCTTCTCTTTTGCTGACTTGGCTCAAAAATCAGAGGGATTTGCTTTTGGATCTCAAGGTTTGCATCCATGTCGACATTTTTATTGGAACATTATCATATTATGTTGCATGTGTTGTTTACATGCTTTGGGTTTCTCTCTCACTCTCTCTCCCTCTCTCTCTATTTGAAGACTCCAGCTTCACGTGGGCAAACGCTGGGGCAACCGTGTTTGGGGCCGGTGTCGCCCCGGCGACAAAAACCAAAAGCAACGAGGAGGCCGGTGATGACGAAGAGGCTACTGATAACGTGGACATCCACTTTGAGCCCATCGTGTCCCTCCCAGAGGTACCTTTCAAAAAATAAACCAATGAATATCTAGTGATTGCTGAACATGCCTCATCCATGTGCTCGTCCACTCGCTCCCCTCTCAGGTGCAGACGAAATCCGGGGAGGAGGACGAGGAGATCTTGTTCAAGGAGCGCACAAAGCTGTTCCGCTGGGACCGCGAGATCAGCCAGTGGAAGGAGCGCGGCATCGGCGACATCAAGATCCTCTTCCATCCCACCAAGCACTTCTACCGCATCCTGATGAGACGCGAGCAGGTGTTCAGGGTGTGTGCCAATCACACCATCACGCAGTCGATGGAGCTCAAGCCCATGAACACCTCCACCAACGCGCTGATCTGGACGGCCACTGACTACACAGGTAAGGGACTGTTCAAACAGTGGTTTCCCTGACGGTGCCGTCTGTATAATTGCGTCTTCGCATGGTTGAAGGTTCTTAAACAGCGGCAGCAAATTTGCAAAGCAATTAATTTACTTTCTTGAAAAAACCTCTTGAAGTCAATGCAACCTTTCACACCGGCAGTGAATTTCGTGAAGCGAAAAAGCGGCTGTTATTTTTCCGCTCTTGTGTCGAATTTTGCGGAGGTGTAAAGGCAAACGGCTGGACTTCCTGACCAATCCAAATGTTGCTGGCATGTCGGTGACACGTTGACCTCACCTCAGACACGTAGCTAGCCGCTGTTCCGGATCAATCAGCTCTCGGTCATTTGTTCTCTCCCTCTGGAGCCAGTTGACAGAGCAGTCCTTCAAATTGTCCGACGGACATTCTGAAGTACTGCCGAAATGTCACTGGGTAAAATTTGAGTGTGTTGTCTTTGCATCCCCAGACGGCGAAGGTGCCGTGGAGCAGCTCGCCGCCAAGTTCAAAACCAGCGAGATAGCCGAGTCTTTCAGGAAGACGTTCAACGAGTGTCAGAGCCGCATGGCCCAGAGGGGCGGCGGCGACGCCTCTGGCGTCACCTCGCCGCAGATGTCCCGAATTCAGGAGCATTCCAGAGACAGCAACCCGCGGGTGTTCCTCACGGTGGCTGCCGACGGAGAGACGCTGGGCAACATCACCATAGAGCTCTTCTCGCACATCGTCCCCAAGACGGCTGCAAACTTCAAGGCTCTCTGCACCGGGGAGAAAGGTTTCGGATTTCGGGACTCCATTTTTCACAGGGTGGTACCCAACTTCGTGTGCCAGGTGAGGACTTCCCCACTATTACACCAGCAGTCAAAAGTTTAGGCACACCCGATGAATTGAATGCCTTTTCTTTTATTCTCATGACTTTTGACATTGCAGTTTCTCACTGAAGGCATCAAAACTACGTATGAACACACAATGGAATTATGTAGGAAACGAAAGTGTAAAATAACTGAAACTTCAGAATAGCCACCTTTCATAAAAAGTATATTCAGAGTTATTGTATAACATGTTTTTCTTTGCTGCATAATTACATATATCTTGCTCATATATTTGATGTCTTCAGTATCTATCTGCAGTGTAGAAAGTTGTAAAGATAAAAAAAAAAAAGAAAAATTGCATGAGAAGGTGCGTGCGTCCAAGCTTTTGCCTGTTAGTGTGTGTGAACATTAACAGTTCTTTTCTTTGTTCAACAAGTTTAGGTCTGATTTGATTGTTATATTTCCAGGAGTATTCAGTGGCATTAAAGTTCTGATTTTATTGTCGTCAAAATTGACTTCCTCGCCAATGACTACAACTTTAATGTCTTCAAATACTTGATGCAGTTTGTGTGTGTTCTGCTGGTGAAGTGGTTTTGTATTTAGAGAGATTTTTCCCAAATTCTTTTAAACTTTACATTAAAAGCAATTGACAGCTTTATAAAGTTAAAATGGTTGGATGATCCCATCAGTGTTCGCAGCGTACAGTCGTGTATTAGCATTAGGATGAAGTTACACTATAGCAATTTTTTTCTCCAATATGGTGATCATAATTCAAACATTTTAACCGGTCTTTCAGGGCGGCGATATCACCAACAACGATGGAACGGGAGGCAAGTCCATCTACGGCAACCAGTTTGAAGACGAGAACTTTGACGTGAAGCACACAGGCCCCGGAATCCTGTCGATGGCCAATAGGGGGCGGGACACGAACACCTCGCAGTTCTTCATCACCCTGAAGAAGGCGGAGCACCTCGACTTCAAGCACGTGGTTTTCGGGCGGGTCCAGGAGGGCATGGATGTGGTGCAGCAGATGGAAGCACTGGGCACAAAGGGAGGCCAACCTGTGAAGAAGCTCGTCATCACAGACTGTGGACGGCATTAGCCTCGCAAAGGTTCCTCAGATGATTTGCGCTTGCTTTGTTTAGGCTACAGAGTCAAAGACTTTGAATCAAGATTTGCTACTCATCCGCCCCCCCCCAGAAGAAATTATTTCTCCTCATCATCATGAAGCTCCATGCCAGAAAATTGGTCATGGGAAGAGTTTGTGAGGAAGCAAATGCGGAATGTCTGTTGTCCTTGTTCATCATTGTTATCACTGGACCATCCATCTGGACCATCTGTTTATTTTGTTTATACAATTGTTCATGGATTGTTTTTAGTCTCTATTTTTTATATATATAGTTTGGTTTGCATGTGTTCTATATGACTGCTCCGTCACGCATCATGACCTCGACTTACGAATTATAGATGAACAAGTCTTAACTAAACTGTAGTTGAAAAGTAAGGCTCTTCATCGAGTGCATCCGGTGTTCGCTGGACCTTCTGGATCTCTGTCTTTGCTTTTCTCCCCAGTTTGTGTACCATAGGACTTCACCATTTCTTTTTTGTTTGTGTTGGTTGATTCCTCAATGTGCTGTTGTTTTTTTATTCTCTTTATATGGCTATTTGTATGTGTGTGTGTTGGGGGGAGGGGAATTGCAGATAATATTTCTGTTTTGGATTTTCAAAGATAATCATCTATGGATTTTTTTGTGTGGCACAAGAAAAAATTCCCAATAAGAAATAAAGTATCTTTACAAATATGTGTTTTTAAATTCCTATTTTTGACCGACTATTGAAGGACTAATAGTCTTTTTGTCTTCCGTACTTAAATACCCTAGTGATTATTCATTGAGGGACGTTGAGTTATGACTAAATTCATTGTTTTCAAGCACTTCAGCCTGAAATGTTTTAGCTAACTGCCCAGACCAAATTCTAAAAGCAACACATTAGTTTAACTGAGTTTTAAATACTTTTTTAGAATAGAATAGAAACCTTAATTAATCCCACGTGGGGGAAAGTTGCATAACTACAGCAACAATATAGTTTTACTCATTAAAAATAAATCAAAAATTAAAACACAGTAAAAAAGGAAAAACCAAGATCATTACATCATATGGACAGTTGGATTATTTTGCTAGTTATGTAGATAACATTGACATATAAACACGTGTTTTATTGCACATTTATGAAATTCAAGATGAAATTTTACTGAGTGCACTTGTACAGACTGTTGGCTGCAGGGCAGGAATGACCTTCTTTTTCTTTATTTGATGCAATCGTGAACAATAGCCAAGTAAGATAACATGTCCACTATCCATTGGCCAATCATGCGGTTCACTGCAGCTCAGCGGTCCGTGTGAGGAGTGGTCAGGATATGTCTGTAAACTCTGCGTTTAAAGGCTTGAAGACTACGGTCTGTTATTGAATCAACCACATCCTCGGGTAAATTGTTCCACACCAGGACAACAGTGTGGAGAAAGGTTCTGGCGTTCCTGTGCATAGACAGGTGGTTTCGCCGTCTGACGTATGTTGGAGGGAGTTTATCCTGGAGGTCCCTGGGGCATTTGGGGGGGTGTGCATTTTGTACAGGACTGTAGCAGCAGCAACCTGTCTCCTGTGGCTGAGGCTGTCGATGGAGAGTGTTCTACTAGCAGTGTCCTGGTCAACTCCAATTATTTTGAGGGCCTTCCTCTTCTGAATGTTGTCAAGTAGGTGAAGATGTGACGGTGGAGCACACATCCAGCTAAGGGAGGCGTACTCCATGACACTGCGGACCTGTAGCTTGTAGACAGTTGCTCGGCTCTCAGCGGTGACTTTACTGGCTACTCTCCTCAGTGCTGCCGGCTTCTGGTCGGCCCGGATGGAGATTTTGGTCAGGTGTTTTGACCAAGACAGCTTGTAGTCAATCGTGACGCCCAAGATTTCAAGCTCATTTGTGGTGGTCAGTCTGTGCCCGTCGAATAGCAGGTCTATCTGGGATGGGATCCTCTTTCTTGAGAGTGTCATGAACTTGCACTTTGAAGGTTCAAAGGTGGTCTTCCATCGGTTTCCCCAGAGGGAGATTTGATGGAGATCCCGATTCAGGCTAGCCTCCACTTCAGCCCTATCTGCTGGAGATCTTATGCAAGCAGAGAGGGTTAAGTCATCAGCATACATATACAGCTTGTTCTCACACACTTCAACCAGGTCGTCAATGAAAATTGAGAATAGAAGGGGACCAAGGATTGAGCCCTGTGGTACTGAGGCATTGATGGAACGAGGCACAGAGGCCTGGCCTGACAGGACAACTTTGATGGATCTGTTCGTAGGTAGTTTTGGAGCCATGAGAGTAGCTTTCCAGACACTCCTCTCGAGTGGAGTTTAGCCAACAGACCGTGACCTGCGGGAGGCGCTCCTTGCACTGAGGGTGCAGCAGCCTGGACCTGAAGGAGCTGCTCAGACTCCGCGGTGTGGCGCTAGTGGGGTGGGAGGAGGTGTACGTCATGGATTCCAGCTTGGTGTCTGCGGCGCCACCTCCTGGGTCGAGTCCAGTGGACGGTCCAGGATGGAGCAGGCTCTCCACACCAGTTGGTCCAGTGTCTTCCTGTCCCTGTCAGTAGCTGCATTTCCATTACCACTAGAGTTGCGCAAAACCTAAATATCGCAATAAAAAATTTGTAATAGAAACGCATACACTTGGAAAAACTTCTCAAATATGGTTAAAAGGTTTTGACGCTCACGTGAGGTGGTTTTTCATGGTGTAAAGGACCACAAAGATTGAAACAAAATTTGTGTTGAAGTTTATTTAAAGCAACCACCATTGGTTGGTGGCTATTTTTCCACCAGCCAATGATTTTGGTGAAAAATAAATACTTGTATTCAACTCAGAATCATGAAAAACCCCTAGTTTGACCCCTCACAAGTTACTCAAGGCCAAACTAAACATTTTACAAGTCCTTGAAAACAAGAGTGGGTGGAGTCAGTTAAAGTTTAGAATGTGCTTGTAGACAACTGCACTTTTCTTTCTCCATTTCCAGAGACTGTCCTTGCTGCTGTGGAACCATGACAGAAGCAGAGCTGTATTCAGTGTACAAGGGCGTCTATTTATCCAAAGCTATTTATCCTCCAGAAGCCCTGAAGTACTACGAGGAGTTTTCCTTTCGCAAAGATGATGTCATTATTGTAACCTACCCCAGATCAGGTGAGTGGGTCAGCCAAGTGATGTTTCAAGTGTGCAACATCACAGTATGATTACATTTTTCTTTGTCTGCTGAAAAAAAAAATGTAGATGAATGATTTTTCATATCATAGGATTTTTACCTGAAGTAGTGTTATGGTCCTAAAACAATTTGAAGGCTTTGCAGTGCTGCAGTGATTTTTACCTGAAGTAGTGTTATGGTCCTAAAACAATTTGAAGGCTTTGCAGTGCTGCAGTGATTTTTACCTGAAGTAGTGTTATGGTCCTAAAACAATTTGAAGGCTTTGCAGTGCTGCAGTGATTTTTACCTGAAGTAGTGTTATGGTCCTAAAACAATTTGAAGGATTTGCAGTGCTCCTTAAGGAGAGTTTTTAATTAAAATGTCTTACAATGTATTTCCATTTAAAGACACTTTTGCCAATTTAGCAAAAAAAAATTTTTAATAATTTTTGTCCCAAAAAGCAAAAACGTTACAAAAATAGTTTGTCTTATATTTTATATGACAATGTTTTGACTCATGAGCCTAAACAAATAGCGCACCCATGGTTATTCATTCATGAAGGCCAAGCAAAGTTTAGAGCTCCAGCCGCCATGTTGTCCGTGATGATGTTCTGGATGTTCTGCCAAACAGGACATTGCTTAACAATTTCAACTTTATCAGTTAAATATACTGCTGGAAAAAAAGGGAACACCAAAAGAACACAATGTTATTCCAAGTCAATCGCACGTCAGCACGATTGGCATTTGCCAGAGAACATTAAGATTGGCAAATTCGCCATTGGCGCCCTGTGCTCTTCACAGATCACATATGCCCATGTTCACACTGAGCAGATGTGACTGATGTGACAGAATCTGGAGACACGGTGGCAAACGTTATGCTGCCTGCAACATCATCCAGCATGACTGCTGTGGCGGTGGGTCAGTAATGGTTTGGGGAGGCATTTCATTGGAAGGCCAAACAGCTCTCCTTTTGCTAGCCAGAGGTACCTTGACTGCAAATAGGTACCAGGATGAGATCCTCAGACCCATTGTGAGACCATATGCTGGTGCAGTGGGCCCTGGCTTCCTTCTGATGCATGATAATGCCAGGCCTCACGTGGCTGAAGTGTGTCGGCAGTCCCTGCATGATGAAGGTATTGATGCTATGGACTGATCTTCCCATTCCCCAGACCTGAATCCCATTGAGCACATCTGGGAGATAATGTCTGGTTCCATGCACCAACGTTGCCACGTTGCACCACAGACTGTCCAGGAGTTGACTGGTGCTTTAATCTGGGAGGGGATCCCTCAGGAGACAATTGGCCGTCTCATCAGGAGCATGCCCAGGTGTTTGTAGGGAGGCCATGCAGGCATGAGGAGGCCACACACACTACTGAGCCTCATTTTGAGTTGGATCAGCCTGGATTCTGAGTTTCCACTTTTATTTTGAGTATGATTCCAAATCCAGACCCCCATTAGATAATGATTTAATTTTAAATGTAACATTTTTGTCTTATCAGTTATTAGTTAAATATTATAAAAAATAAAGTGAGAATTTACATCATTTTTCCCTTGGAGCATTTCTGTGTTTGTCTAAATGCTCCAGAGATTCGAAATATCAATCCATCAACTTATTCAACTTTCGTTTGTGAAGCACTGATTTATACCCAGAGGCATCTCACAGCACTTTGAACAATCAAAAGAGAAAACCAACAGATTCTTCCAGAGTGAATATGAAGTGACAGAGAAAGAGTCACAGGGACAAGAAACCTCGAGCAGACCCAGATTCAGGACAACAGTCATCTGCTTTTAATGGTTGAAATGAAAAGGAAATGAACAGACAGTGGAAAGACAGAGACAGAGACAGAGTGGCAGACCGTCCAGGGAGAGTCGCAGTGGGATAAACCCCGAAGACAAAAATAAACATGAGGTAGCAATCAATCAATAGGCAACACGATTCTTAAGCAAAAGGCCACATACATAAAGGAGACAAACTATTTTGTCTACTTTTCTTTTTAGGTACCATTTGGGCAAAGGAGATCGTACCGCTGATCTTGAGCGGAGGAGATCCAGCCTCTGTTGGGACCGTCCCAAGTTGGCATCGCGTTCCCTGGTTGGAGGTGTGGACCACCAGGAAGCTCAAGCTTGAGCAGAGGCCATCCCCACGCATGTTTGCCAGCCACTTCCACTACAATATGATGCCACCTTCCTTCTTCAAGACAAAGCCAAAGGTGAACCCGCCAAAGACACTATTGCATGCTTTTTAATCACTGATAGGGAGTTATATAGGAACAGAGTTTATTCACTCGGGTAGACTCCAAGAGTTGGTGTGTAACGGGTAGAGCAATACAAACCATTACACAATCTGGCACGTCAAAGAAGATGCACATGTTTTAATCTCCTCCTACTGTGTTAGGGTGACCAAATTTTGATTTGCGAAAACCAGGACACTGGCACTCAAAGGTGCCTTATAATGTCAATATATTTAAAGTATACCTCCTGTGTATGGATAGAAAATTGTTACATACTATCTATACCAAAGAGACTACTTCAGATAGGCTTCTCAGACCATACTCAATATGTTTTATTGTGCCTAACAATATATCTCAATTTATCTTTGACAGGTTTTGTTTGTGCTGATGACGATGTCATTTGAAACGATCTGCCTCGTAAAGTTCTCACCGCTCTTGAATGGATGTTCTGTTATCACTGCAGGTCATCTACATCATGAGAAACCCCAAAGATGTCTTCACATCCTCTTATTATTTTTTCGGATCATTATTGCATCTGGTAAAACCAGGTCCTCTCAACGAGTTTCTCCACAAGTTCCTTGATGGAAAAGGTTACACACAAAGTAGATTTATCCATATCAAATGAAGGTTTTACCCAGTAATGACATTTTGCATAAGTGGCATTTAAAATCCAATATGTGTGCAAGAACATGTACGTAAAATGTACAGTGGTGGAAAATAATTTTGGACAGCTTTCCCCCCCAAAAAAGCCATTTGCTTTGGTTTTTGTCTGTCTGATATGACAACACTTTCTGATCACAAAATGAATCTGCAAATATTTTATAATTATATTTATGATAATTCTGATTGTGTTGCAAATGTTTTTTGTTTGTTTCATCATCTTTAACCCCCAGTCATGTTTGGATCCTGGTTCGATCATGTGAAGGGCTGGCTGAGTGCTGAGGATAAAGACCGCATACTGTACATATCCTACGAAGAGATGATAGCGGTCAGTTCAGCACCAGTCGGCTGCACTGACAAAGCCACAGGAAGGCGGAGACTTTCCGTTAGAACTACAAGTTTGTGACGTTATCATTGTGATGCAGGACCTGAAGAACTCTCTGTCCAGAATCGCCCAGTTCTTGGAGAAGCCTCTGGAGGCCGATGTGTTGAAGAAGATAGCGGAGCAATGTTTGTTCAGCAGCATGAAGAAGAACAAAATGTCCAACTACTCCGAGGCTCCACGTGAATTCGTGGACCAAAGCAAGTCTGAATTTCTCAGGAAAGGTAAATGTCATTGGATAATAGATAGAACATGTGTTGTCTTCATTTGTCTGTGAATTAATTGTGATCAGCAAAGCCACACTCACTCATTCCCACTCAGTGGCCATTTTCTCCATGATCTCTCTTGAATGTTGTTTTTCAGGAATTGCTGGGGACTGGAAAAAACTCCTAACAGAGGAAGAAGCAGAGCACTTTGATGCAGTTTACAAAGAAAAGATGAAAGATGTCAAATACAAATTTGTATGGGACTAGAATATGTACGTAAGTTGCAACTTTTTCCTATTCAAAGTAATGAATCCATTGTGTGTGCAGAACCATGCAATGTCCTATGCTAGTGCATTTGTAAGGGAGGTGCCAATTTGAACACACACCACATTGTAAACATCTGTCGTTTTGTTATGAACAAACAGCTCTTACCCTCGCGACTGATTTTAAGTTAATTTACCTTGATCTAATGCATATAATGGCAGGCAACATTCTGCCTGGTCTTTGTTAATAGGTCACGTTGAAAAAATATATATATTATTTATTATTTGATTTGTATAAATTGAACATAACTGACTGTGCTGCTGCTTGAAGCAACACAGACTGTTGCCCCTCCCCATTACCTTGATTGAAGTTGAATGACTAAAACCCTGGTGATATTATTTCCAGCGCATATTTAAATATTTTGGCAATTGAAATCTGCAGATGCTGGGGTAAAGTCATTTTCAATTGTCCTCGAATGACCACGTGAAGTATTTCCTTGCGAATCATGCATGCTTGATTCTGTCATCCGGCCTTTTAAAAGTGCATCTGACCTGAACCGAGCTGAAGATTCAGCTTTAAGTCTGATTTCTTCATTAGCAATCAAAAGAGCATGAAATGCAACGAGTTTTCCTTTTGTCAAGAATATATTTTGAACCTAGCTCAAATCAGGTGAGTGGGTTCATTGACTGCAACATCAGTGGAAGATAAAAACCTCTCCAACCTTTTTTTTTTATTGATATAGATTAGTCTGAATTTCTCAGGAAAGGTGAGTTTTAATTCAAAAGTGCTGAAGTTAAAACATTTCTGCCATTCTGTTTGGAAATGAGATTTAACACAATGAAGAATTGAGCTGACGTATGTTGAAATGATATTCCATTTGTGTTGTGTTTCAGGTTTCGCTGTTTGCTTACAAAAGCAGATGTATGAACAGCAACCATTCTGAGAAGGAAAAGCCTGGGGACAGAAAATATGGGGATGAAAAACAACCTTTTCACAGTGATTGAATGGAAAGGAGTGGCTAATGGAAAATGTTTTAATATTAACATAACAGGTAGCAAAATATGGGTGAATGAAATTTAAAAAATGGTTAGGCAGAAATATTGAATGAACGTTAAAACCTGGGCAATGAATCCGTAAAAAAAAGCACCAAGTGATTTACAACGAATGAATGAATGAACAATGAATCAGTGTTGTGTTTTCAACCATAACTGACACTATATCAACGTTGATTCAACCATCATCTAAATGGTAATCTACATGCACATACATTTGAGTTGATTTTTATATTGAATGAATGTTAGGAATCAATATTGAGCCATTTATCAATTTGATGCGTATGCTTCTACTTGAGAGATTTTGCCAAACGGAATTTCACTGTATTCAGTACAAATGACAATAAAGCTTCTTCTTCCTTAATCTTCTAACACCCACCATGTACCTTTTACATTAAAAATATAAAGCACATAAACACATGATATCATGTATTACTGACTGATGATGGGTTATTTGCTTGTTCAAAATTACCTTATCTTACCAATGTTTCCCAAAATGTGAAAACATTTCAAATCCAGTTGACTTGGCCTGTCCTATACAGTCTGTAAGATCACACAGAATATTCACAATACAAAGGAACAAAGTCCAGAGCTTTTGTAGGAATGATGGGGATAAATGAAACGTTCTGAATTGGTAAGGACAGACGTCAAATGACAAATGACAAAAATCACAAATGTTATAAATACAGTTGTTGACCCAATAGATGTTTGTTTTTGCTTTTTTCTGTGATAAACATGCTACTTTTTCTGGCTGTAATATTTATAGCTCCTACACAAGTTAAATGTGTCGTTACTTTTCGTGTGAAACATGACTGTACAAGTTAAACTATTTTAATGGCGACAAAAAAGGCAAACCGGATACGTTTGTGGGGCTGTAGTACCACCGTGAGCAACCGCGGCGGCAGCATTTTTACGTGTTGAGTCGCCGTGGCTCGGCCGAACCCATGATGACGTCAGCGAGACGTAAATGCGCAGTGTCGCGCACGACTCGCTCTTTTCCGTCTCTCGTGCTGAAACGGCTACAGGCCTCTCTTCCACTCTCTCTGGAACAGCCTCCGGTCAACTCTCAAAATGCGCATCTTCAAGTGTGTCATCAGCGGTGAGTCTTGCTGTGTTCGCACTCGTCGCTTTTCTTACGCCGGCGCCGCGGTGGCAGCTGTTATATTTTTTCAGCAGCGGGCCGAAAAGTTGATCGAATTGGGCTGTGCTAAGCTCAATGCTAGTCGACTCGTGATGCCACTGAGACGCCCGGCGTAGCGCGTTGCCGGAGTTGTGTCCCTACTGATTTCCGATTTAACTGGTTTCCTTGCCGAACCACAGCAGTTGTGTTGCGCCGCCGTCTTTAAAGTCGCGGCCCACATCTACTACAACGAATGTACTTCTGTTAATGAGCGCTACGTACGAGTGAAATTAAATTTAAAAAAAAAAAAAGAAAAAAAGAAAAGAAAATCTGCTGACGGAGGCGCAGCATCTATGCAGCTGTTCGACAAGGAAACCAGTTAAATCGGTAACCAGTAGAGACACAACACCGGAGGCTAGCCTAGCCACGGTTTAGCAATGCTCGGTTAACATGCTAATTAGCCGACGATGCTAAAGCCGGCCGGCCGGCTGCCGAAATTAGCCAGCATCTCGAGTTCATGAAGAAAGTATGATAGCTGCCATAAATCAGTTCCCTTGATCCTTTCCTGGCTTGTAATGAGACGGTGTGTGGCCGGGAGTGCTAACACGGAGCTGCTTTTGAGCGCATCCGAGTTGAGGTGCGTTTACATGACGCCAAGTTAGTGAGGTGAAGGCGCCACGGCCTATCGCTTCCATGCGGGCATTAGCCGCAGTTTTATTTGTAGACTGGACACTGAGGGGGTAGTGTTCTTTTCTCGGTTAAAAATAGAGGTTCTGCGTGTTTATAACCCACAAACCTTTATTTTAATGGGTGTAGCGTGATTGGAAAAGTCCCGTCATCTGTATTGGCGAGATAATTTGAAGGAATGTGGGAGGTTTTGTTTAGAGCCGAAGTTGTATATTGAATGCTGTGTCTTTGTGTCTTCCCCCACCACCACAGATGATGAAATGTTTGCCGACTCTTTTAAAATCGCCGAATCTGAGGATGGCATTTTTTACGAAGTCGAAGGAAAGGTGAGTCGCAAGATGGGCACAGATAACTTTTTGGCCTAACTCCACATCTTTTTCTGTTGTTGTTTTACAATACCCGACACATTTGCACTTCTCCCATGTTGGAACTTTTCTTTTGTACGGCGAACTTTTAAGTCCTGTACTCGGTCACGTTCAAGCTTTTTGCTTGTGGCGGCTGTTACTGCTCCATTCTCAAGTATCCATACTTTGGAATCCACAATCGTCAGTTTTGTTTTTGTTTTTTTGTTAGTATGTTGACACACACACAAACATTTTAAATTTCTTTTTTGTATAAAATGTTTTTATTGCATTAACTCCTTAACAACACAACACAGTGTATGCAGTGTAGACTTGAAACATACCTGTTGTTTCAGTTTTAGTGTCTGGGAAGTCGGCATGCTGTCGCAGCTGACAACAAACTAGCGTTGTAACATTGTGCCTGTGTTTTGTCTAGATGTGCACCAGATCAGAAGGTATTGATGGCGCTTTAATTGGAGCCAATGAGTCTGCTGAGGATGCATGTGAGGGCACAGACGAAGCTACTGTCTCAGGCGTCGACATTATCATCAACCACAGCTTGCAGCAAACGGCCTTTGACAAGAAGTCTTTCGTAGTATACATCAAAGAATACGTGAAGAAGTAAGTATCACTGTGGCATCTTTGTCACCCTTTGGCTTACAGAGGAGAGAGTTTGGTGCTGTGGATTTCATTGTTTGCCATTGTACTGGGTTTTTATATGCTACAAAAGTGAAGCCAATTTGGTACATGATGTGTGCTATCACCTGATTATTTTCAGGAACATAGTATTACCATTTAAAAGATTATTTTTCCTGTTATCGTGTAAATGCAGACAAGACAATTAACAGTTCTGTTTTTGTGAACAGTATCAAGACTCACCTGGAGAAGAATAACCCAGAAAGAGTAGAGGAGTTTGTGAAGAACTCCCCGGCAGCTGTCAAGAGAGTGATAGCAGACTTCAGCAACTTTGAGGTAACTACGCATACCAGTGCGTTCCCACTTTGATTGTAGGGGTTGATGTCTTTGGTGATTCACAGAACTTGAGGCAAGCAGCTGAGCTCCTACCATAGTTGTACCGCCCTTTCTCCTACACATTATTTTTTTGTACAACACTCGCATTCATTTAACATGTGGCACTGTTAGGTTTATGGAAACGAAAACTCTTGAGAGGTTACACAAAACTATAACAATAGACAAATGGTAAACAAGTACAAGTGTTGTTTTGCAGTGCTGGTCATTATATTGTATATGTGAAATTTTTGGTAAAATGCTTGCGGGCCATCCCAGAATGCACTGCCCAGCTAATTAAACAAGCCTTTGTGGCTCAAGATTGTGGTGCTCCATGGGCAGTTGCAGCAGATTGAGGTCCAGCCGTACTCGCGTAACAAACACCAGAGTTTGGCTGTTGCAGCACCGTGTGTAGCTCAGTGCGACTGTTGTTCACACTGACCTAAATGCACATCACTTGGGGCCGACCTAAACACTGCCTATAAGAAAACCCTAATGTAATTTCCTTCAAAAGACAGTGATACTTGAAGTCTGTGTTGGATATCTGCACATTGGAAATTTTGAGGAACCCAAGTTGTCAATCAACATGTCTCATTTTAGCCTGTCCCGACTCATGGTCTTTGTCCCTCTGCAGTTTTTCACAGGGCCAAGCATGAGCGTAGAAGGCACATTGGGCATGCTGAACTACCGTCCCGACGGAGTCACACCTTACATGCTTTTCTTCAAAGACGGTGTGATTGGTGAGAAATGTGTAAGTACATGGCAGAATCTAAAACTAAAGCACGTCATGAGGTATCTTGTGTGTTGCTGCATGACTGCTGATAGTTTTCCCACTGTAAACAAAGTGTTGCGTCAAACAAAATGGCAAATCCAAATTCTTTGGAGTAGTGGCCTTTTTCAGCGCTGTTACCTGGAACTTCTCCACAAAATATTAAGATGAAAGGACATTACAAGATTAATGAATGGATTGTAATTGGTCAATTATGCTCACTAAACTAACTTTACTGACTTCATATGTAGCGTCAGAAGTGGTATGTGCTAACCATTGTTAAATGATTGTTAGTGGGTTTTTATTTTAAACACTCATTTAAAATGGTTTTGAATGGTCAATCAGTCCAGTCACTTGTTGTTGATTTGATTGTGAGTGTAGATGAAGTTTTTTAACAGTTTTTTTTTCTTTTTTTCTTGCAGTAACTTCCTGGACCTACATCTGTCCATCTAATTGGCTACTACTCCTCCAAAGGCCCCACAAGCAGATTGACCACTACCATTCTGCAGTACAACAGCATAAACATTCTTGTACAGTTATTCATTGGCATGGAGGCCCACTGCAGTGACGGAGTCGGCTTTAATAGGATTGGTCACATCGTGGTTTTTAACGTTTTGCTTTTGCGGTGCTTGTTTTAAATTGCAAGATGCCTTGAAACTCAAAATTGTTTTCTCCTTCCTATTTACTGTTTTAGCAACGCTCCACAAATTACAAGTTGACTTTCTTCGAATTGAGATTCCATCTGCTCAGAAAGGTCTTGGTTTGATTTGGAAATAAAATCTTCCACCACCTCATACCTTTGTATTTATTTTTGAAATTATTAATGAATAAGGTTGTTGGTTAAGTTTGTATTTTGACAGGTTGCGGTGTGTCCAACACATAACCAGTTATTTTAGTACCTGTCTTTTTAAAATAATAAGCTTGATTTTGAGATGATGACTCAAATTGAATTGTATAAATTGTGGAAACAGGGTGATTATGTATGTAAACTGAGTTATAGTTGAAACTGAGAAGCATTGTTTGGATGAAATCTGTAATTTATTATTGTGCTGATCTCACAGCCTTCTAAACTGGCTGGAGCTTAAAAAATTTCAACTATAGTACTCGCATTTAGGGCCATGCTAGATAAGTGGTAGTCCAGTGAGCCTTATGGTGCTAATGGAAATATTAGTCACACTTACTGACTTTCTGAATAGTTAAAACAGCTGTTAACTCGGATATTAAGTTTGATCCTCAATTTGTTTTATTCTGTATCCAGACGCAGTCACACCTGCGATGCAAATGCCATTTGTCCACATTAGTGACTTTATTTTAATGTAGAGCACGAAAGTATAAATGAGTCGACATTTCACAGAGACTTGAATTTAAGGCGGCACCATTTTATTGGGCCCAAAACAGCGGCCTCTCCCTGACGAACCACCTCGTCCATCGCTGACATCTGTGCTCCATTGTTCTGGCCTGATGCATCCGCTGCCGGTCAGTTCCACTCACTTCATTGTGGTTTTATGCTTGTAGCAAAGACAAGTGCAATGTCGTTGTTTTTCCTTCACTAATGCGTTTTTATCTGCCCGTGTTGTCAAAAACAAACTTTGAGAACGACTTTACAGTTTAATGTAAGCTAGCTTGCTGCGCCAGCTTCGTTCCCGCTATCGAGGACGCTTCCACTCATACTTGTTACTGGTAGTTGACAACGTGCTTTAAAGAAAATATGGGGGTTCACTTTAATGGGAGTTTATTTCTAAAGGTAGTTGAAGGTACTATGTGAAACCTATGTAAGTTGTTACTGCAAAGTATCAAATCACCGAGTTCTGTCCATGCCACGTCTTATTAAGGTGAAAAGAACGATGGAACGTGATCGATTGATCGCCCTTGGCGTTTAAATATCCGTTTATAGTACAAAACATTCGGTGATCTCTCTCTCTCTCTCTCACACACACACACACACACACACACACACACACACACACACACACACACACACACACACACACACACACACACACACACACACACACACACCGCGTTTGGTTTGTACTTCAAAGGAAATTGTGGTAATGGGAACGCATAGCCAAAACACAAAAAACAATGTTTGAATTGATTTATTCTTTGTGCCTTCATCGAAATTGCCACATATCTACTCGATAACATCCAGAAAATTAAATAACCAACCTGACAACCAACCTTAAACCTGACATAACCATTATGTCAGAAAATAAACATGGTTAAGTTTAAACCAAAAACAGAGCAAACTCTTGGCCCTTGTGGCAAAAAGCTTTCTTTTTCTTTTCTTTTAAGCAACTTCCTGGAAACAAACCTAATGAAAGTTTCTCTTCCAGGTGAGGGCAGGCGTTATGGCCCTGCACTGTCATGTGACCATGCCACTGGCATCAAAGGGACTACGTGGTCTACATCTCCTCGTCTTCCTCAGTGGGCTGATAGTGTCTGTACTCGGGCTTCAGCTCCCAGGTGCTCTTGTGAGCCCCCTTGTTGTTGTAAGTCCCAATTTCCTTCAGGATTTCCTTCAGATATGTCTGTTTGCAGTTAAAAGACAGTAATGCTGCATGAGCATCTATTGGAATCGTCTTTTGTGATGCAAATTCTTACACAAACACACACACACACACACAAACTAAGCATAACGTCCCAGTCAAAATAGTTTTATAGGAAAACAAGATGTCCATTTACTCTGTGTGAGATGCAGAAACTGTTTACCAGCCTGTTTCCGGTCTGGAAGAAAAAAATTCTTATTCTTCAAATACGTGAGGATAAACAGTGTTATGTAATTGCACAAAAGTCTCAATATTATATCCCTTTTGTCTGTTTGTACGCAACAACAAAAAAAAACTTTTGTATTCTCACCTAGTGAGTACAAGCAGCAATCTTTCACATTACATCTTTGAAAACCCAACATGTGCCCAACAAGTCCTCCGATAAAAGATGTGATAATTACTTTTTTTACTACCACTCTGTTAATGCTCCCCACCCCCGCCCTATGAACACTGTACATTTCATCAATTTCATCATGTGACACACGGCAGCTGTACAGAACTGAAGAATAAGCATAAACGTGGTTTCCTGAGAATTGAGCTATGATTTCAGTAAAACCTCTTGTAAAATATATATACAGTATTAGTATATAAAAATGCAGTTTGGTTCTGTGTGCTCACATGTGCTTGGAAAGCCCATTTTAAGTCACACTCTCCACTCTCCCGCTACCACTGGGTGTCTCTGTTGAGCTTACCCACCATGTTCGTTGAATAAGGGCGAAGCGGTCACAGGACTTTTCATAATGGGCTTTTTTTTCCTGGTTACTTTAGTTCAGTTAATTTGAGTGTTGGCCAAGTGCTTTAGGGAGAGAAGTGATGGCGTGGAGTGTATTGCGGCGTTTGACTCCTACTCAGCCACTGGTTATGTAATCAGATGCAATCAGAGGGAGAGAAGGACCTCGAGGTCTCATCAGCACCTACACGTTGCTGTTCTCTGCGAGCTGGAACGAATCCACTGCGCTGCATCGATTCTCCCAGTGTGTGCGTGTGCGCGTGCGTGTGTGTGTGTGTGTGTGTTTGCAGCATGCTGGCCCAAATTTCAGCCACGAAAAAAGATAGTGTGAGGCAGGCACGGACGTCATGTCGTGGGCGATCTGTTCAAATTTAACAGGACAAGGTGGGATAGTGGGCAGGTGTATTGTTCCTCTGTCGTTCCAGCTATATTGTTAGACATAAACTTGTGCGTGTGTGTGTGCCTGTGTTTGCGTTTGTCCATGTGCGTGTGTGCACACTCACCACAGGTTGCTTGGTGATGTCCACCAGCTCTTTAAAGTTGTAATACTGGTGCTTCTCAAAGGCCGAGAAGAGCATGTCGAGCACCACCTGCCGCTCGGCCCTCACCATCTTCCCCTCCGACTTCTTCTTCTTGTCGTACACAACCTCAGGGTAACAGCAAAGGGACTCAACACAAACTGAACATTTTGTGAAGATTTTTTTTCAATCCCCCCCATTCCCACCAAGCGCCTTTTAATACCGTAGCCTTACTGCAACAATGTCATTGCCACCCACACTATGTGTCACTGGCTGCCCTTCAAAGTTTGAGCGTTATTGTTTTGTTTTTTTTTGTTAAAATTAATTCAACCTAATAAGAAAGAAAGATGTAAATACAAAATATATTTTATGACTAACTGACCCTTGGCCTGCCTTTAAATAATCTCTGTCCGTACGTCAAGTTGTCCCAGTTCAGATTTAGCTCTGGGTGCACTGGGAGAAGACCCCCCTACTGGCCCACCCAAAATACAATGTCTGCCTACACTGCTGTTTCAAAGGGATTATTTCAGAAGATAAACCCAGAAGACTGCACACATGCACGCACGCACAGTTCTTAGTTCTCACATTGAAATCGTGGTTGGCCACCGGTTTGTAGATAGTAGTAACGGCTCGTTCCAGCTGTTGTGACAAACGTGGGGACTTGGTCGACTCTTTAATCTGCATCCTGGCACGCACGCGCACACACACACACACACACACACACACACACACACACACACACACACACACACACACACACACACACACACACACACACACACACACACACACGGAAGAAGAGAAAGACACTGATCACATTCCGGCAGTGTTTTTTTTTTTTTTTTTTTTTTAATTCCACTCCAGCTTGATTACCGGCGACAGAGCTGCTGCCTCTGACACAGAGACAAACTGTCAGGTGAAACTATGTGATAGCTGCTGCTGCTGCATCACAACACAACACTGTTTGGGGCTTTTCTTTGATTTGACTCCATTAGGGAATTATGACCACACAACACTGAGAGTGTGCAGAGGAGGCCCAGAATGATGAATAATTATTAGTCCTCATGCAAAGCTAATTTATTTATAGATATTTTTTTTGTCTTGGCTTTTCATTCTTCATAAGTTAGTAAAACAGCAAGAAGATCATGATGGACGATCGTAAAAAGAGACGCGGAAGAAAAAAAAGCACCAATAGCTCACTAATCACTGCAAAGTGATTTACAAAGCCCTTTTATCCCAGCAGTCTGTCCTCCTTGTCATGCGCTCCATTTATCAATGCGTTGTCAGTTGCGCAGCCAAAACTCTTAATTCTTGCACACACACACACACACACACACACACACACACACACACACACACACACACACACACACACACACACACACACACACACACACACACACACACACACACACGATGTCCCACATATCTCTCAGCCCACCATGATGACAAGTGGGACATTTGTCAGCTGCCACCTTCCTAACGGGAGAGAATCCTCCGACTGCAGGCCGACTGCAAGTAGGACTGGACAAAGTTCAGGGTGCATGGCTGCCGTGGGGGCACGAGCTCCCGGCAGTGTGGGGGCTAAGGGCGCAGAGGGAAGGCGCTCCGCCTGCACTGACTGAGACCATTCCAGTGCGTCTCTCTCTCTCTCTCTCTCACTCTCTCTCACTTCTGCACAAAAACACAAAACGGCCTCGCACATACAGACAGACGCACAACGTAAAGCAAACTCTGGCGCTTTGTGTGCGTTTTGCCTTCGGGTGTATTGCGGCCGTGCATCTGCCACGCGGCGATGCAGTTGCTATAGCAATGCCGTCCGTCTGACTAGCCCCGAGCAACAGATTCCAATAGCGAGGAGACGCAGAGAAAAAAAAAGGCAGAGTGCATCGTCAGAGGGTTTTTGCTGCTCAACAGGTCCAGAGATTGTCTCCTGTTTGGAAGGTTTAGACTTTTTACAGCGCAGAGGAAGATTTAAAGGGCAGGGGGGCCGTGTTCTCCGTATTTCAATTAATTTTTTTTATCTATTTATTTAATTTTAATGTTTGGATTGAACTGCAAAACAGGGAGAGAAAAAAGAGAAAGAAGAGAAACAAAAAGGAAACATTTTGTCAACTGGGCAAGTGATGAAAATAATAAGGAAAAGGGGGGATTTTGGATTGACAATAAAAAATAAAATGATAGAATAATAAATTAAAAAAGATAATTAATTTGCAGTCAGTATTTCACTTTAAATTGACGTCAGTTCAAGACACACACACACACACACACACACGCGATGAAGCTTAGCTTCTGGCATTTTTTTTCCCTAATTTGTCTGCACTCGCTCCATTCTCTCTCCACCGCTGCGACTCTTCACTCACTTCTTCAGCTTCATGTAGTTGTCATTGACGACTGGTCTGCATTCAGCTCTGTGCACCACCGTCCCCTCCAGACTGAGCTCATCTACAACAAAGACAGTGACTCATTCAGACACAAATGAAAACAGAAGCACTCGCTTCTTCTGTCTTTTGGGCCAAACTTTGTCGCCGTGGAACAATTTCGGCAGCTCGCTGGGATCTGCTGATGGGAGGCAGGCAGACAGGTTAATTGGTCCCAATGTTAATGCGGCACATTTTTTTAATTCTTTTTGCTTGTAAAAATTGAGTAGTGCTCGTTGTCGACTTGGAATTTCAGCTTTTTATCTGTCAGCTGGCTAAAAACGACAAAGAAAATCTGTCAATCAAAATACAAACAAATGAGCAGCAGCTGTAAAACGGTGTTGTTAATTATTGATGCTACAAATGATTGAACAAGTGTCTAACACTTGGACACATTCGAATGCCTACCTGCCTGCCTAAAAGTGCATGTTTGATAACTGAGCAACTAACAGAAGGCCGCTGCTCATATTGTGGATTGAATGATAAAGCACAGCAAGTCTCTTTATGAGATGTGTTGCTTTGATGATGACAATGACAGTTCCAAACCATCTGGTCAAAGACCTGCATGGATGAATAGATTGACTGGTTGCTGTTGCGTAACCACATCAACCAGTTGCCCACTCGTTAGTGCTCGTGAGAGCTTGTTTTCGGATGACTGACCAGAGGAACGCTTTATACCCTTTGTGAAGAAAAATCCTCTTAAATTGTAAAATAAACGCTCAAAGTGGTGGCAAATGTTTTGAGCATAGATGTGAATAATGGATCATCCAACGAGTCTGAGGACTTTTAGTCAGTGACCCTTCAGGTCATCAACATCTTCTTCTCCTTTGGGCTCCAAAGGAGGAGCGCAACTATTTTCTATCTCTGCTGGTTGAAGTTAGATGAATGGAAAACCACTGTGCTGAACTGGGCCAGGATGAAAATAATAATTATAACCAACATCATCATCATCTAATAATCATGAACTGCGTAATAAGTCTTTAATTTGATTAAAAAAACAAACAAAAAAAAAAAAACAGGCGTATGCATCTGTACGTACATATTAGGATCACTAATCACAGCACACATCTGGTAATAAATGTCAAACTTATGTTTCGGACGTGCTAAAATTTGAACTTAGTTTGAGTTTTTCTTTGTGGTGGGATGACGGTGTTGCTTCATAAACCCCTGTCCAAAAAAAAATCCAACAAAATATTAATGTGAAACGCCTCCACTACTCTCCTCAGCTGAGCCAGCTGCACTTATTGTTGTTTACCTTTATGTTGAGGCAAAAAAAAAAATTGAACAGGCGCTCCAGGGAAATGCCGCGGTTGTCCAGTTGGCGAGCGTTGGCGTCACGCTGGCAACCGTCCTGCGTGTCGTTGTTGAGATCTGCCACTCCATCGTATCTCAAGCCACTTGAATTCACACCGCCGTCATCGACACAAGAGACAGAGAATGAGGTGGCGGAGGTCAACACGTTGCTACCGTTGCTACGCTAGCAGAGTCGGTATAGCGCAGGCTTGGGCAAGCTACGGCCCGGGGGCCATATGCGGTCCCTGAAGCTTTTTAAGCTT
Source organism: Nelusetta ayraudi (assembly GCF_046127955.1). NCBI lineage: Eukaryota > Metazoa > Chordata > Actinopteri > Tetraodontiformes > Monacanthidae > Nelusetta > Nelusetta ayraudi. The sequence goes on from NW_027466110.1 coordinate 6,555,661, forward strand.
TAAGCTTTTCCCCCCCCCTTAGATCACAATACAAAAATAAAGGCCTCTAAAATGGCTGACAGAACGACTGTGACCTGAAACGCATTTCACAGCAAATCTCTACTGCAGGTTATTCAGCCATGATCTTTGAGTCTTTCAAAAAATATATAAAGGCCAGAAAATCACCAGAAAAGAGTTTCATATCCTCAGCGTGACGTCACAACGTCAAACATGCTGCAGTGTCTTAGCTCGTTCTGATTGGCCGATGCATCCTGATGCATTATGGGAGTTACAGCGGCATGGTGTGAAGTGCTACATGCGGTAGCCCCTTCTAATGCAGGAAAAACGTTCTCGCAGTATGGCGCCGGCAAAGCAACTACATTCAAATGAATGGGGGTCCGCCATGTTGGAGTCTGGGGGGCTGGTTTTGCCTTTGATTGACAGGCGACAACGTCCTGCTCTGCTAGCCCCGCCCAGTCGGAGGAGGAAAAGCTTGTGAAAGAGACGTCGTTCAGCTCCAGTCAATACAATTTAACAATACAATGAATGAAAATAGACAAATCACATTAGAAACGTGCACTCCACCTCTGAAACAGACCACTTGATTCAGCCCTGAGAGCTTCTATAAGGAACCCTGACAGAGAGGGTTTTCCACGGGATGTTTTTAACCCCCACATTGACCCGAAAAAAGCCGAGTGCACGCAGGTGCAAAGTGGCAAAGCATGCGTCGCCACAGCAACCGCGGCCTCGTCCGCCTGACACGGTCAACCCATCAAGAGTCGAACGCTAATCTTGAAGGCGGCCAGCGCGTTGCCGGTGCCTGTCATCCATCTCGCTGGTGTTGGCTGTGGATTGTCACTCTGCAAATGGAGGCAATTATGAGCAATTATTGGGCCGGCGAGTGGCGGAGCTCCTGCCAGGGGAGGGGCCAACACACCCACTCACAAAATACATGTGCGCACACGTACACGCTGACGCTGATGCAGCAGCAGCTGCAGCGGCAGCAAGTCACGACCGACAGCGGGGTCGATTCCCTTGGTGCTCAGTCCTCTTTCCCTCTTTCCAAGACGTGCCACACCGGTGCAGCACGTGGGCGACAAACATCTCCACTTCAACATGCAGTTAAAGCAACAACAAAAAAAATATTTTGATGTGAAGTGACCACAGCACCTTACAGTGCAGCAGCCCTGGAGCTACTGCTGCTGCTGCTGCTGCTACTGTGTAGGAGAAACACCTGAAATAACTGGTGGACTCCTGCAGTGGCTTCACATCAGAGTCGTCAGTGTTTTCAGTGGAGATAGATGTTCACTGTTACGCCCTCATCAGAGCTCATCAGATCTCATGAATTCCCTCAATCCTCCAGGTGATCTGACCTCATCGTCACCATTAAGGTTCATGGCAACTTTCTGCTGTATCTCCACCAGCATTGTAAATCTTGTTGAACACAACAAGACTTTTCACAATTAAATGTGATTGAATTACTTGGCATAGAAAATATTTTATTATTAAAAAAAATTCTTATAATTGGACAGAACTTGATGATAGAATTGATCTTTCATCACCTGCGTAGAATCCTCACCCATTCACCTCCAGCCGAAAGTTGACAAGCTTTGTAAAGTATTGGTTGGCAGTTTACCCCCTACATTTGTACACACAACATGGAGAAACATGGTTTCAAACAAAAAAACATTTTTATTTTTTTTACTTAAGTACATTTTAGAGTCAGTACTTTCTTACTTTAACTTCAATACAGGAGTTGAATCAGTACATTTACTTTTTTACAACCTCTGTTGGTTGGTTGGTAAATGGAACGGCCATCAATTGTGTAGCCTGTAGCGCTAAATAAATCACACTAAGCGAGAACTATATTCACAGTAGTGGAGACACATCACATACATGCAGTGCGGACGATAAAAGGTAGTGCGTCAGGCCTGCAGGCGAGGGCCGAGCGGTGGAGGAGCGGCTGAGGAACAGACAGATGCGAGGGTGAGAAGGTCTCCCGTCCTCCTCCCCCACGCTCTTCTCTTACTCTCCATCTGCTCCGAGGCCCTTCTTCCTCAAAGCTCTGACCTCCCTAATGTTAAACACAACAAACAGCTCTGCGGCCGCCCACCAGGCCTCCGTACACCAACACCGTCTCCCGGTAAAGTGCCTCCCTTTGCCTTTATGTTTTTGCCACGCAGCAGCCCGGAGAAACACAACATGCGCTGGAGTTATAGCCGGTAAACACACCCGGCGCTGCTCCTCGGTCCTGTGAACCCGACTCACCCCCTAGCACTGCTGCGCTCGTCCACACACTTGGGTGTCCACGAGAAAGGCTAATGCTAAAGGTGCACTCCCTTTCATTAATTCTGTTGTGGGTGACACAGAACAGTGCCTCTAGTGGTGGCTCAGAGCTCATTTCAGTGCAGATAGTTTTCGGTTTGGTTTCTCTGGTTTTGGTTCCAAATGGAAAATCACGCAGAGACACGGTGCCGACTGCATATGCAGAAAAAAAAAAAAAAAATTGGATTCCACAGTAGGTTGGTTTAAACTCAATGTTTTTCAACATTGAAAAAAATCCCATGGCATACCACCAACTAAAAATATTGTACAGTTTTAGCCTAATAACGACAATGTAATCTCTCTATTCATTGATACCAACTCAGTGTGAAACCTGGGCCTGTTGAGATGCACACAAAGCTGATATCCTGGGAGGAAGTGAGAAGGAAAACAGGCTCACATTCCTTTTAAAGCACAGTCACTCGACAGTGGAACGTTATTATTTTTAGACCAATTCAGAGAAATTGGATCATTTTCCACGGTACACATGACATTATCTCACTGTGCACTAGTGTGCTACAACACAGCGGTTGAAAAACACTGCACCATTTGTCGTTACTTCTCATGATTGTACAGATACTGGTTAGCTTTAAAGGAAGTGAAGACTTCCAACTTGTTACGTAAAATCAAAGACGCCGACCAGCTCCAAAACGCGCTGAGAGCCAGCGACTGCCCCGCAGTGATGAGGCGTTTTAGCCAAGCGATCCAATTCCCACTCGTGCTTCCATCCACCCACCAAAGGATGAGTGGGGCCGAGCCATCAATCACCAAGTTCCACGTCCTTCCATCTGTTGGTCGGCCTTTTGGGGCTACAGTATTAGAATAACTTTTTTTTTTTGCAGCCCTTCACTACTGTCTAAAACTAATAAGTGAAGTAATAAGTGTTGGATCCTGAGCAAGATGGATAAGCCTTTCCTCCTTTAGATAAGGTACAGAAACGTATCAGAATTGTTAAAACAAATGACAGGAACCAGCTGACAAAGAAATAAAGTTTTACAAAAGCTTTCTTTATTTCATACATAAAGCCATTAAAGCCATTTTTTCAAATCATAGCCACAAAATCACCCTAGATTACAAATTAACTATGTCATTCTTTAAATGCAACACTGAAAAATGGAGCCCAACAATGAAAAAGTGACGTGCTAAATGGCCAAAAAAATCTGAATCAGTCCATGAAAATCAAGTCAGTCCGTGTAAATAGAGTCTATTGTCTGGACCAAAGACCACTCTGTTGGGTCGTGTTCCTCAACTGCCAACTTAGAAAGCAGAGATCAAAATTAGCGCCTGGAAATCTACTCAGAAAGTCAGACACGCTGCACTCCAGAAATATCTGTTAATGTTGCACGCGCTATAAAAAGCAAAGTAAACTGCTGCTCTGGGGAAACTCGCTGATGGAGCAGCTCTAATGAAACAGCTCGACTACCTCATTAGGCAGGCGGAGGAATTGTCTGCACACTGTGCACGTGCAGACGCGCACGACACACGCCAGTCACAAAGCCTCGTCTACACATCACAACAATCAGGCGGGGGAGGAGAGGTAAGGGGGGGGGTGGGTTGTTGGTGGTGTGTGTGTGTGGGGGGGGGTTACAAACCACTGATTAAATCTCCAAATATAATTTTCCATTAGAGCTCTTCTCGTGCAGGCCCACAGGGCTCCTCATTAAGAAACGTAATGATTCCATTCATTAACTTTGAAGTGATGTTCCAGGGGGCTGGAACCGTATTCAGCCCACTTGGTTGGTTGGCTGGTTGTTAATCGAACGCGGTGAGCGCCAGCAGCGTGCGGTCGGGATCTGTCCACACCTCGCGGCTCAGCTTCCGACTCACTCACGCCTGAAAAGACTGTGTCGTGTGTGTGACCTCATTTTTCTTTCCATCCGTCACAATTCAACCTCATCTTTCCAACCACAAACGCACATTATAATAATGAGCTAAAATTAAAAAGAGACGCAAAGCATCCTGTTTTTTTGCAAAATCAACACTCTAGACCAGGGGTGGGCAAATTTTGACTGGTGGGCCACAATGTGTTCTTTGCCACAGGGGCCCGAGCAGCAGCAGATGGATGGAGTGTTTGGGTGACCCACCTCATAGGAGAAAAAAAAATCATTGGATATCTCGCAAACATGCGGTTTAATGTCAATCGAAAATGAACAAAAGCAAAGTTACAACAAAATCAGTGTCTTTGAAGGCCCACGGTATTTCGCTCTTTATTGACAAATAAATGAAATACAGCTATTTTATGACTTACTATTAATACAATTTCTTTGAGCTCGGCTGGCCAGAATAAAAATCTCAACAGGCCGCATATGGCCCCCGGGCCATAGTTTGCCAATGCCTGCTCTAGACATCATAGTTTAGTCACAGCTGTCCTATATTACACCTATTTTCAGACTTGAGTCCAGCACACTCAATTAGAAAAGACAAACCTTGCCAGGAAATCAATATATTTAGCTCTCTGTTTACAGCCTCCTGCTAAAGCGCTGACATTTAGCGTCCCGCCAAATCTGATGCTCTAATGGACCTTTTCACACATTTGGAAAGGGGACAAAAACAAGGGAGCGACCACCTGGCAGGAGGTGTTGTTGTTACTAACACGGGAGAAGTATCGCTGTGTATCGCTGTTTTTCTTTTTAAGCACACACTTTCAGAATAAAAGAGGTAAATGATGGACTTCTCTTATCCAGAAAAGTTGCCTCAGCCGGGCCTATAAAGTAAATTATGCATAACTTGGAACTTTTTTTGATATTGAGATGAAACATTTCTTACGATAAAATCTGCCGGGTACAAACCCTCCATTTCTTCTAATTGTGGTATTTAAAACCGAGCTGCCTTGTAATCAGTGTCTCACACACACACACACACACACACACACACACACACACACACACACACACACACACACACACACTTGTTCATAATGAATGAAGCTGCAGAGACTGACAGCTCGCCGTCGCTCATACGAGACCCTATTTTAAGTGGTTGCCATGCCAGCTTCACAGCAGTCAGTAACTCCGTGTTGCGCCACGAGCTCCGACAGCGGCGGCGCCATGAATAATTCACATATAAAAAAATAAGCAGGGTTTGTTGTGGTGGCCATCATCCAACTCTGGGAGGGTAACAGTCGTCCTCCGTCGGCCACTTTTCATCAACAAGGCAGAAAAGCAGGTTGACCCACCCCAAAGCCCCCCCCCCCCCCGCCCCCCACCCGACAACGCCCTGACAACTCCCCTCCCCTCTCCGCCCAATCTCTCGGCTTCATTTGCAATTCCCAGCCAGCGTTGTTGATGACGAATAGCGCTAATCACTTATGATTGAGGAGAGGGCCTCCACTCTCAGATTGTGAACCAGATAAAAACCCACACACACACGCAGGCAGGCACGCACGCACACACACACACACACACACACACACACGTCCAGGAGCTAGAGAGCGGCGTCTCTGTAACCCCTCTGTAACAGCATTGCTGCATTTCCAAATGAAAGCAGTGGGCTGACGGTCTATTTCCAGCCTCGCTCGGGGGCGCAACCAGTTGATAACCTGTTGAGCAAATGTAACACAACTTGTTGCATCCTGTTCTGCGTGAGGAGAGGAGAGAAGAGCAGAGCAGAGAAAAGCGCTGCTGCTGCTGCTGCTGCTGCTGCTGCTGCTGCGGGCTTTCATTGCTTTTATTCATGTTACGTTTCTCGGAAAAGCATGATTTCCATGACCGAGGGCTCACTCTCCCTCTCCCTCTCTAAAATAAATAATAAATACTGTTTATAGTATTTCACGGAACCATTTTCCCCCCTGCGATTTATACCAACACCTGAATGGAAAGAAAGGAGGCATATTCATTTACGTTTTATCAATCAGAATTACGAAGAGTCAACCATCTCGCCTCAGCATTTTGTCTGAAAATTCCTTATAAGCTCCAAATATCCAGCAAACCAAATTAAAGGTCCTACTTCAAAAGTCATTATCAGTTTGTTATTGTCGGTCCCAACGCGTTTGCTTCTGGCATACGCGTTCTCTTTATAAAGGCTTATGTAGGCTAATAGCAGACTACAAGGCTTAAAAGCTACAGCTGTAATAGAGACACATTTAACCATCACACATCTGTTGAGACAACATCAGGATTCAATGAGGAAAAGCCCAGATGAGGCAGTGTGCTACTGATTGATTCACCTGAAGGAGAGAGCAGTTCCGTTACTGCTGTCAGCTGTGGACAGGTTCATCCTCTACTTTAGTTCAAGATATTAATGAGTCTTCCAGTTTTGCTGCCCTGCAGTGACAAACCTGCTTTTGTGTGCCACTGCCAGACTCTGGCGCTGTTAAATTATGCAAACTGATTAACACGGGCGCAAGAAATAAAAACACCAAAAAAAATAAAAACTAGGTTACAAACCATCCAGCCAGGAATACTTCAAACTGCAGAATCGTGAGGAGGATAAATATGAATTCAATATGAGGGCACGGGGTACTGTGTGTGTTGTGTGTGTGAGTCAAAATCAAGCTGACACCCCGCAGGCATTTTAGTATAGCAGCGGTCGTTTGTTCCACCCAAACCTCTCAGTTCTCTAATTTCTCATCTTTTTCCATGACTCTAATGTAATAGCCGCAGAATAGATCCAACTCATAAAAAAGGCACTTGTTCAACACTCCTTTGCCAGGATTTCCATTGAGTAATGCCCACACTGAAAACCATTTAGCGCCGCGCTACTTTCATCAGAGCGGTGCGGCGCTGTGATTTCCATTAAACACTCCTCGCGAGACACTGAATCATTTGCTTGGTAATCCTCCTCCATTTCTTATTCAAGCTGGTTTTGTTTGCTACTGTTTTAATACTCCTTCTCTTCTGCGAAGAAACACAGATAAAGACACAACTGAAAACACACACAGACAATTCTGCCAAACCCCGTTGGGAAGCTACAAACCGAGGCATCAGTCAATTCGGGGGGAAAGAAAGGATCCTTTTTGTATCAGCTCTTGACTGAAATTGGTCCATTTGCTCCGACTGGACTGCAGCCCGGTTCACAAGGCAGCACTTGGCCAGACACACAGGGACGCTTGTCACCTTACAAGTCAGAAAACAGGATCCGCCCTGTTGCTTATTCCATTGACAAATGAGTGTGACTAACGACTCTTGTGCACCTTCGTAGAAGTGAGTGTGTGTGTTGGTTAGGGGGGCGGGGGGCATGCAAGTTCCTCCTGCCGCCACCGTCGGTTGCCAATAAACTGGGCAGACGCGCTTCCAGTTTGCCCGCCGAGCTGTGCAGTAAACAGATGGATTTGGCTGCAAAAAGGGGGAGTTTCATATCCAGAACTCACACAAACAAGGCAGTTTCACACCGCGAGCATTATACAAGCGTGTGCCCCCCCCCCCCAAACCCTCCCTCTCTCCATCCATCTGGTGGCGGGAGTGTGAATGTGCACAAGCGTCTACGTGTGTGTGTTTTTGCGTGTGTGCGTGCGTTAATTGCTCAGTGTCGCTCGCTCATATACTGCTCCTCTCTCTCCTCCCTGCGTGTGACGCTGTCTGCCTACTCACTGCACTCCCGAAAAGAGAGACTTGCATTGTGTGTGTGTGTGTGTGTGTGTGTGTGTGTGTGTGTAAGAGAGAGAGAGCGAGAAGAGAGAGGAGGAGGAGGGACACCGAGCAGAAAAGAGAGTCAGACTGTTCTCAGCTCACAGTTGTGTGTAGCTGCTCAGCCACGCAGAGCTCCCCGTCTATCCATCCCGACGTCCATCCGTCCACTCCACACCTCCAAACATTGAACCTCTCTGTTCGGCGGCTGACAGGCAACAGCACCTCGTCATTTTCCCACCAACACCACCAGCAGGAGACAAAGACGAAGGAGGAGGAAGAGGAGGAGGAGAAGGCGGTGGAGGTGGAGGGGGAGAGAAGAAGAAGACTGGTGGACGCAGCAGCAGCAGCAGTCGTGAGTGAGTGTGTGGCAGGGGTCTCGACTTGACTAACTAACTGACTGACTGGCTGGCTGGCTGACTGGCCGACTGGAGGCTGGAGCGGCTGCCGACTAGAGAATGGAATGGAACCTCGGAAGGATGGAGAGTGAACTGAGGAACATCAACCCGGACCTGCTGCAGCCCAGCAAGAGCTTCAAGAAGCCGTCGTCTGGCACCATCACCGTCAACGTGGGCGGCTTCCTGTACACGGCGCACCGCAGCACGCTTGCCAAGCACCAGGGCTCCCTGCTGGAGGAGCTGGCCAGCGGCAAGAAGCCCGTGCAGCACGCAGACTCCATGGGCAACCCCTTCATCGACCGCGACGGGCCCGTCTTCCGCCACGTGCTCAACTACCTGCGTACCGGCGAGCTCCAGCTGCCCGACGACTTCCGGGAGGCGGGGCTGCTGCGGCGCGAGGCCGACTTCTACCGGCTGTCCGAGCTGTCCGAGGCCGTGGCCGAGTGGGAGGGCCGGCGGGAGGCGCGCCGCGAGGCCGCCTTCCTGGAGGTGACCGACAGTCACGAGCGCTCGCAGGGTCTGAAGGTGTACTGCAGCGACCCGCTGGTCATCGACAAGGTGAAGGCGCGCCTGGTGCAGATCTCCAAGAGCCGCCTGGACGGCTTCCCCGAGGAGTTCGAGGTGTCGTCCAACGTCATCCAGTTCCGCCACTTCATCAAGTCGGAGCCCGGCTCGAGGCTGGTGCTGAAGGAGGACAGCACGTTCCTGTGCACGCTGGACTGCCTCAAGCTGGAGACGGTGATGCTGGCGCTCCGCTCCGGCTTCCGGCTGGTCACCAGCCTCGACAGCAGCAAGGGCTCTGTGGTGGCGGCCGAGGCCCTGCACTTTGTCAAGTAGGCCGACCAGCGAGACGAAACGAGAGCAGAGAGGAAGAAGAAGAAGAAGAAGAAGAAAAGAAGAAAAGAGCGTAGTGCCTGGTTCCATTTTTAACCCTGCTAATGCAAGTTATTGGCTCTTGCCAAATCGCCTGAGTTAAAAATTTCCATTTGCTGTTCATCTCTCCACCCTGCAGTGCCGGACAGTCGAGTCCAGGGGTCAAGACGGGTGAAGCTGTGATGTGTAACCACATAATGGCATCTTTCATCCACCCGTGTGACCTTTAATCGCCTGCCCACCTATACAAGTGAATGATCTTGGTGTCACTTCAGACACCTTGGTCACCTTCGATTAAGATAGAAAAGGAGAAGAAAATGTTTGGACGACGAGCCGCCAGCGAATCCCGACGTCTTTATCAATGAAGAAACAAACACAAAAAAAAAGCTTCTGCTGCTTAATCAACAGCTGCAAAAGCCGCCCAGGAACCCCAGGCTGTGATACACTGCTGTGCCAATCAGCTTTGACTACAATCTCTGTGTGTGTGTGGGTGTGGGTGTGGGTGTGTGTGTGTGTGTTTGCGTGCGAGTGTGCGTGCGAGTGTGCGTGCGTGCGCGCGCGCATCGGTGTTTGTTGTTATACGAGTGCCGTGTTTAGTTGGTTTAATAGCTTGTGTGAAGTTCATCAGCCTCTTGTGGATTGTGGTGGGCGACGTCACTCGTTGATGCGTTGCGACATCTCGGACGAACCCGCTCCTCTCCGCGAGTAAAAAAAAAAAACAGCGCAAAGAACCGTGATTGTTTTCAAGGGCTTGGACTCCGAGCATGATGCATGTGCACTAAATGAACAGCTGTGTTTGTTAGTGCTGTGAGCCTCTGTGAAGTCAAGTGACGGCGCCACAACGTTGCCTATATTCTTCGTATCATGTGACTATTTTGCAAATAAAAGTGAGATTGAAACTGAAACGGCCGAGTGTTTCCAAGTGTTTGTATCTCCACCGGTTGCTGCCGTCTGTAGTACAAAGTGTTGGAACGGTGAGTTTAAGGCAATTCCAGGCAAAATTTAGCGTTTAGCCTGACCTACATTACGAGTGTGAAGCACTGGGCCAGAAGCGTTTTTAGAACTCGCTTTCCAGAATCTTCTGACGAGTGACAGAAACGCACTAAACTCTCATCAATCTATCTATCTATCCATCTATCTACCTACCTATGTATTACACTGATGTCCTGAGACAATCTTCAAGGGGTGTCGTTATTAGGTGTCAGGAAATAAATAGAGTAATTGTTGCTTTATCCCTTAATCAACAGCCACCGCCAAAAAGGTCTTTAACCGATCAATGCAACGTAAGGACTACAAACATTCACTGAAATGTAAATGTGACGTATCTTTGTTCACATCATCATCATCCCGGGCGGAACGTAAACTCCTAAAAAAAAACCTAAAATGATGATTGTTAGGTTGGATTGACGGTACAAACGATCTTGTGGGGATTATTCCTGTGTTTCCTGTGTGAATGGGCTCGAGACACAGTCAACAACTGATCTTAACCTGCTGCCTCTGAGGACAAACTTATGATCTGCTCGGGCGCCTCCACGCTGTTCCTGCACACTAACGTAGCACCTAATTATCACACTCAGCTTGGAGAAAGTCCAGTCCCTGCCTTACATTATAAACTGCTTTGTGTTTCCTGCACGATTATCAAGACGGATTGAAAGTGGTGTCATTTAGAAAATGGACTGTAAAAAGCTCTTTGGAGGCTACAGCTAGTTGTGGTCATTTGGCAACCTCCAAAATCTGATGTATCCAGGTATACGCAACCCGAATGCGGAGCCCCGTCTCACTCCCGGTGCACAGCACACAGTGCCATGGTGGAGTCGGCTTTTACATTTCTGCCCTGCGGCCAAACTGAGGGAGTAGTAAATAAACCTGCGCTGCCTGACTGACTGACTGACAGACATGCAACGGTTCGGGAAATAAAGTTTTACTGAGTGCAGTCAGTTTAGCTTGTAGTGTGTTTGTTTGGCCAACACAATCTGATTTAAAGTCACTTAGCTGCTGGCAGCTGATTCACATTTATGCCTGGACTGGGAAGCATGGAGAACTGAATTTAACAGAGCAAATCATTTGACTGTGCCAGGGCTGCGTGTTCAGACCCCTCTCGATTTTACAGCAAGCGGTGGTAAATAGACGGTGACGCCACTGATTAGCAATCAGCACTGATTCATTACAATATTAACGGTATAATGTGGCAAAAGTGTTTCCGTTTCGTGTTTCCTGGGTTTCATTATGGTGAAAAACTCCTCTGCTCATGTAAAACGACCCGTTTCCTGGTGCAACACTGCTGGTAATGAATCGAAGCTGGCAACAGGCAGTCAGCGGGATATTTATTTTACATCAGATCCCAGAAGTTTCATCAAATATTACGGTTTTAAGTGGACATGCACTCCCTTAATGGTTATTTCTGCATCTGTGTGATAGCTGCAGGGCATGTTTTATTTCATTAGCTGTAGAGGAACGTTAGAGGAATGTTTTTTTTGTGTGACGAAAGCGATGAAATGAAGTGATGAAATAAAGTGTGTAAAAATTTTTTACAGGGCCCAAAAATGTTCAGGATTTTTAGATTTGAGCAAATTTGTAGACAAATGTTCAGATTTATTCATATGATCTCATATTTGTTTGATTCTAATGTTTTATTATATGTATTGAAGTAAATAACCAGTTTGGAGACAACCGCACACCACACATTTAACCAGTTGTTGTCTAAAAAAAAAAAATCTATTAGGTTTTTAACACGTTTTTTGCTGTAACTCCTAACTGTTGTGCGTCGCTGTCGGGATGCGGTGACGACTCACAGGCTCCCTGGGGTTTGTTTGTGAGGAATTCTCTGCACCTGACAGTCGATCCCAGCGACCAGCAAATTAAAATGGGCACGACGACGGGGAGCCAATCAATGAACAGCAACGCAATTATTGACCGGCACTGCATGTCAGCTAATGTGTTGTGATACTGAGAGTGGCCGAGGGAACTGGGGGACACTAGCGATAGCATCGCAGCGGATCAATTTAATCAATAATCTGCGCGTGCATTCCAGCGACTCTTCCCTCCATTTCACTCGACTTCTCCACCTCTGTGACTCCACTACCGCGTCAGGGTTTATTATTTTAACAGATGGAGGGGGGTCAAGAAGTGCTTCTTGATGAGTAAACGCACCTTGGCTGGGCTCTGCTCTCGCCTCGCCTCACAGTCTTTCTGCCCTCCATCCACCTGCACACGTCTTCAGGGAGCAGCTTCAACCCTCCTCTTTCTGCTTGACACTCTGAAAGTAGGCCAGGCTGTTTCCCTCCAGCCAAGACCAACTCTTCTGTCTTCTCATGTATTCTCCTCCAGCATGAAGTGTGTCGCTTTACTCCGGGTTGGCAGCATTAATGCACCTTTCTTAAATTTCATCGACTTCTGTGGTTGTTCAAATGCTTAAATATGTTCAGAAATAATGAAAATCAATCAATAAATTACACACACATATATATACATATATATATATATATATATATATATGTATATATATATATATATATATGTGTGTATATATACATATAACAAACATACATATAAAAGAAAAAAAAACACCTTAAAAAGAAAAAGCAGAAATGCGGCCCCTTGCTGCTGCACAGTTGCCTTGGCTACCTTTTCAGACACTCGCCATCCAAACAATCAGCCACCTCTGAACACATAGCATCTCTCAATACCCCCCCCCCCTGCCACCCCCACCCCCCCTACACACACACACACACACACACACACACACTCCCCAACCCCCCCCCCCCCCACCATAGTTACTGTAACCATACGTTACTGCCGGCAACGTGGGGCGAGTCGCTGTTGCCGGCGTGACTCACGCAGCCTCCCCTGACACAAGGCGACCCTCCTCCTCCTCCTCTTCACCCTCCTCCTCCTCCTCCTCACCCTCTTCATCTTCCTGCTCTTCATCCTCCTCCTCCTTCCTGTTCCTCCTCCTCCTCCTCTGCCTTCTCCTTCTCGTCCTCTTCCTCCTCTTCCCCTCCTTGTCCTCTTCCACTTCTTCTCCCTCCTACTCCTCCCCCACATCCTCCTCACGCCCCTCCTCCTCCTCCTCCTCCTCCTCCTCCTCCTCAACGACCTAAACAGCAGCGGGACCCAGCGAGCCAGGCCAGCGACCTCGCCGCTGCCGTTTACAGTCAACATCAGCACCTCTGCCACCTGTCCTCTTTTTTTTTTTTCAAATGGCAGATGACTCGACATACATTTTTTATGCATTAACCCGTTGGCCCAGTCACTTTGCCGGGCCGGAGACGTCCACACCTGCTCACAGGTGAAAGACGGAGGCAGCAGGCAGAGATGGAGGAGAGAAAAGAAAAGAAATCAGAGCACCGTCATTAACGGTCTCTCATCAGGCTGTTCACCTGTTGCCAGGCAAACGCAACTCCTACATCTTTCACCCTCGCAGGCTGCAGTACAACCCTTCCCCCCTGACCCGCTCACTCACACACACACACACACACACAGACCCCCCCGCCCCCCCCTAAATCACACACACACACACACACACACACACACACAGCGACGTCCTTTGTCTTATCTCGTCTTGGCTTAGCAGCCTGGAGATGACAGACGTGCTTTATTTTTATTATTATTTTATTCCCTTTATCTAAAACTTCAGAGAGAAAGGCTGAAGCTAAGGAGGAGGAGAAGTGGAAGGAATAGATGAAGGGAGGAGGATGAGGAGGAGTGGTGGCGGGGAGGTCAGCACCCTTTCACTTCCATCCTCAACACCGACAAAAGAATCAGCAGCCGCTGATATTCAGTGATAAAATAGAAAATAGCAGATGAGAGGCGGCGGAAGGGCAGTGACACACACACACACACACACACACACACACACACACACACACACACACACACACACACCGTAAAATAAGTTTTTACATTTCGATGCTGAAAAGAGCAGCGTGTTCACACCTCGTTCTTTAGAAACGCACCAATGCCGCGTCTGATAAACATGACACCTCCCCGACCCCAACGGAAGCATCGTGACAGAGCGGACTCACAACACGGCCAACAAAGTGCCAGTATGCGTCACAACAGGCTGTCATTCCCCCCCTTGTTGTCCATTTTACACAATTCCATATTTAAAAAAAAAAATCATTTTTGAAACTATTAAAACAACATTTTGCAGAAGGAACCCAGCAATTTGGTCGAATGTTGGTGGAACGAAATGGAGTTGTGAAGGAGTGAGCTGGCGGAAGAAAAATCAGAGCCAAAGCCGTCCGCCACCTTCCCTCTGAATGTGGTAATTATCCCCCTTTCACACAGCGCGACGACAGGTGCACGTATAGAGGCCGAGTGTGAGATCTGTCAGCTTCACTCGTTAAAATAAACCCCAGCGGCCTCAGGTTGGAAGCCAGGCGCCTCGTGGTGGTGCGTCCATCGTGAAAAGCAGGTGGATCAAACACCTGCGCTGGTCCCTGATTGGACCGGTGCGATCCGGCCAACGAGCTCGCAACGGGCTTTGATTTCTGACGCAAAAGAAATGAGTTTGCCAAAGGCGACAGGTGTCTCACACCGGTGAATGTCGTGCTTTAACATGCCTGTTTTGTATTTTGACTTCTCTGATAAATACACAGGGGAACTCTGGTGCAGGTTCTGTTGACTCACTACCTCTGTAAAATACTACAAATCCTCAGGAGACATATGCGTAGAAAAGCCCTTTAAACAGAAAACCTTAACTTTTAAAACAAAAGGAAAAACACATTTTCTATATTCAGTATTTTGTATTTCTATATTTTACTATCTGTGCTCTTTGGAATCCAGCCTGCCAGCCATTAGTCCAACTGTCTACCATCCATCCATATCCATCTTCATCGACCTACCAAACTCACAAGTCAATACCAATACAAAATAAGAAAAAAAAAATGAATACAAATCAAGCTGCCAGACTCACAGCCGCTCAAAAAAAAAAAAAAAAAAAATAGAAACTCTTACATTAATATCAAATTCAGATGCATTTGCAATATCATCTTTCACGGCGCAAAATAAACTCGGGTAGCAATAAACAGCAACCGCCTGGGGTGCAGTACAGTCTTCTGCAAAGAAAAAACAATGTTTTTGTTTTTCTTGCCTGTTTTATGAGACGGTGAAAAGAACGAAGAGAAGAAGAAACCTGAGGCCGCAGCATCTCTCCAGCCAGCTGCTTCTCTCGCCAAACAACACAGCTGCACTGTGTGTTTGTGGCAGTGCTGGGAAGCTGCCATTTTAATGGCCTACAGAGCGCACACACACACGTTTGAAGTGTGTGTGTGTGTGTGACGGAGTGGGAGGACGATTTTACCCCCCGGTGCGCGCGCGCACGCACACACACACACACACACACACACACACACACACACACACACACACACACACACACACACACACACACACACACACACACACACACACACACACACACACACACACGTTGTGTATTTAACAAGCAGTTCTGCAGACGGACGGCAGCACAAGTCGACGAACACGACGCAGCGTTAAATCAGACATCGTACGCACATCGTACTTCTCCATTCAACACTTTTCCCGTCTCGCTCGGGGTCGCCGGGGTTCGTCTCGAGGGCGTGGAGTCCAATCCCAGCCGCACATATTTAGCTCAGGCCTGACTTATTTTTTGATGCTGCAAAACTTGAACCGTGGGTGAGCAGCCCTTTTTTCTACATTTTATATAGAATACTTTTTTTTAAAAGGCTGAGCGAGTTTCTGTACCGTTGAGTAAAATCCTCCCACACCGCACCAAACGATTCTCCGTACGCAGACGTCTCGCGCGAAGAGCAAGACAAGCGTGCGGAGGAACAACTATGATGTCAGACGCGGCTATTATCACTGGCTTATTATGCTACTCAGAAGGCGCTAATAAGCAGCTAGGGCTGCTTTTATTCACTCTCTTATACGCCTGAATGGTTAAAAGGGCAACCCTACTAACTCAGCAAAGGCTTCTGAAAGCTAAATTAACCGTCGGGATTAATCTTCCTTCTTTTAACCAGGCAGCAGCGAAAAAAAGAAGAAAGACTCGGGAGGCAGCAGGCTTATTTCTGGATACAAAAAGACTTTTAGGGGAGTTGAATGTTGCCTAATGACCTCGGCAGGCAGGGAGATTCAAACGGGGCAGCAAAGCTGTATTTTGATGTCGCCCCAATGGAAATCTTTGCCCATTATTTGGAGTAAATTGAGCCTGTTCTAAATGAGCAGGGAGAAAAAGGGAGAAACTACCTGCGCGTCAACTGGCTCCGGAGGCCAGGAAACAAGATAGAGAAAAACGTCTTTAAATTGCACCTGCGGCTCAATGGGAAATAACTGAATAGGTTAGTTTTTCCCCAGCAGAGGCAGCATTAATGTGGAATTTAGGAAGACGGTTACAAGCCTTCTGTTGTGGGGTTTTGTATCACATCTGGTGTTCACTTGTGGAAATGAGACGAAAAAACTATTGGATACACAGCTACTGTGTTAGTCAGTTTACATGTTACAACATCTCGTCCTCTCGCTTCAACAACGGTCTATTAACGGATATTGAATGTTAACATTCACAAGCAAAAAGAAAAAGTTCTTTTGTTGAAAATAATTCTATTCACCTCGTATGAGTTACAGACACTAGAGCTGTACCTACTGCGTCCTCAGTGTCGCATTCTAGCCCTCTTGCTGCGGCCGCCCCGTGTCCCGTTGGTTGGACGAGACCTTCGGTTGTTCGAGAGGCACGACAGAAATGAGGACATTGGTGCTGTTTTGCTGGATCGCACTCTAATTTTTACCTTGGGCAAAAACAAACATGCATGAGTGAGAAGAATTGCGCGGCCTCGGTAGAGCGTGATTCAGCCCGGCGCTCCACTGCGACTGCTGGGAACAAAACAAATGTGAGATTTCCATTTTTGCAAAAAGCTGTAGGGTGCAAATTGGATTGGAGCCACTCGACTATCGTGATATGAGGTTTTTTTCGTTGTCTCACCGAGGCACAGAGAAACTTTTTAGCAAGACAGAATCCGAGTTGCTGTTTTCTTCTGACGTGCTGGAGATCTACCGTTAGGGCAGCAGGTGGAAAAAGAAAAAGAAAATCTATCATTTCCACAGTGGCTCTCAGATAAAATATAAATATGACTTTTCAACAGCAGGTCAGGGAAAGAAGGCCACCGAATGGCAACAGTGACTCAACAACCACTTGTTACCAGTGAAAATCGCAGAAAAAAAAAATACTCTCAGAACAAAAAAAACATCAATCTGTGAAGATAAAAAGAAAAGACAAATGGCAAATGCATTTATAAATTTATAAAGCACTCCATACACATTCTACACCAGCAGTGAAAATCTCTCAGCCGCTCACCTGGTGCCCTTGTTATGCACACACTCCAGAACAGGAACACACTACACCTAACAGCACAAAAAAAAAAAATCATCCGTTTTCGGCAGCAGCATTCTGGCATAGTTGGAACGTGACCATCCGTCAGAAAATACTACATCTGAAATACATCTTGCAGCACATCTCAAACATTGTAAAGTTCACAGCGTCGCCACACTGCACTCTATGAAAGCTGCTGCAGTTTGGCAACAGCAAAGCCAATCAACCGTATCTGAATTTTAAGAAATAGCCCTTTGTTGCAGCACTATGGAAATGGAGCTGTTACTTTTTTGCACTTTTCTTTTTGATGTGATTTATTCGCAAATTGAACTGGATGAAAAAAAAAAAAACAGATCAGCCTTTTTCTCCTTCTTGGACGTTTAATGTGTTACTGGAAGTGTGAGAGCGAGAAACTGCTTATGTACGTAAACAAAAGTTGTGAATGCATAGCGACTGCATGGATGAGTGCATTATGTAAAACGAGCAGCAAGACTTTCAGTCTCACCGGCCTTGTCAGAGATGCAGAGCGGTGAAGTCTTGAAGTGCTGAGTTGTGGGCTGGACTTGGTCCTTGAGTCTTGGTCCAGTCACCAGCAGCTCAGCACTTCAAGACTACGATGACGACTGAGAGTCTGTCTCTGGGATTTCAGGTAATTTGGGGGCGCGGTGGTGCAGTGGTTAGCGCTGTAACAAGAAGAAGGTTGTGGGTTCTTGTTGTCGTGACATCTCTGTGTTGAGTTCAATATTCATTGACTCCCGTCTCATTGTCGATCCATTTAGGCAACGCTGCCCCGACAATCCGCAGAGACGAGTCCCGTATGTAGTCTTGAAGGTACCAGAGCAATTAAGCTCTGGTATTATTAGTATTATTAGCTCCACTTACAGCACAACGAGGGCACTGCTGAAAGCCGCTGTTGACTGTCAGCAACCCAAACTCCCAGTCTCTGGTATACACGTCAGAGCAGGGTGTTATCTCTATTCCTGTTTTATTTCCTATTGTGGCTGTCCGACTACAAAGTCATGCTGCTGGAGAGGCTTCCAGTCAAGAGATATCCTCCTGCTTCAAGCCCTCAGCCATTCATGAGCCACACTTTTGGAATGAACCTACAAAGCCAAGCCAACAACACTCCGTCAATGAAACACCTACGATAGATAGTCCGCCCGGGACCCGACTGTTCCGCTGCTATTGTGCATGTTGCGCAACAAAGCAGGGACCTCAAAGGAAAAAAGATGCCATAAGATGTTGTCAAATTTTAATCCCACTTTTGAGTCTTTGGTGTTTTTCAGGTCTGAATCGTAGAAGATCCATCTCGGTCTTAAACATCTCTTCTAATAGGATTCACTTTTAGCCAGTTGGCTTTTGACCAATCAGTTTCCCTCGCGGTGAAAGAGCCATTCGCTCTGGCAAGGGTTTAGTGTTGCACAGGGCCCCAAAAATAAGTGCAAACTTTATAATGGCGGCACAGCGTCTTTCATCAAAACTGTAGATGTATAGAATACTCAAAAGTCAAAAAAGAAGGTTTACATTAAAGACTGTATGACTAAGTCATACAAAGACAGCGTCACCCAAAGTTTAGTCACTGGAAATCTAAAGAACAAACAGTAATTTTGTAGCTGGCTTGACGTGCCGGATTACGAAGAAAAAAAACAAAAAAAAAACAAGGCAAGTGTCATTTTCATCAACAAAGTTAAGCTAAACTTCATGTCTGGAACAAGTGGCGGGTGCCAACAGAGAGACGGATGAATAAGAGCGTTACGTTTTTTTTTATGTTTTCAAGGACAGCAAAGTTTAACAAAAGCTTTTCGAAACAATGAGAAGAAAAGTCATCGAGAAAGCGAGTATTACATCTGGCTTTTTTCTCTTTTGTACCAACTAAGCCTGTTGCTTAGCAACCCCTTAATCAATACCTGGCCCTCGCCGAACAAAGCAGGACAACTAGAGTGGAAATAATGGAGGAACATTTAGCTAGCAGCCATATAGCACAAAAAGCCGCGTCAGGCCCCATTCATGTTGGTTTCAACCCGCCGCTGTCACCATCTGCAACCTGGCTATTAACTGGCTCAGTGAATACTCGAAAAGGTAAAGGAATGAAATGTCATAATTACAAAGGGCTGAAGTGCGCGTTTCACCACTCTTTCAAAAACATTGAAGCTCATTCAATAAATTGTCAATGCCATCAATGTTTCAAGCTATTTTAAAAACAGCATTTTACCAAGACCACTCGAAAAAAGTCCAGTCATCATGAGCCTGTTTTCCATTTTTTTTGCAATTAGCTGGAAAAACAATCAGGGACATGCAATTGAAATTACTTTCAAGTCTCTGTGATGAAGCCTGCCTTGTTTAGTTGCAGTGTGCATTGCGCCTCAATATTCAGATTGAAACATTCGCCTCAGAAGCAACACTTGGCCATGGTTTCGATTACCATCAATTCTCAGCGGGATGCAGTGCTCCTCATACTATTACCACATATTTCTGTTATGGTGATACATGAGAGTATGAAATAAGGAAGTGTTTGGCCTCAGCTGAAGGGAGTCTAACCTAGCCGCCGCTATCAGCCTTTGGTAGCAGCCTCGCAGGGCTGAGCAGCACCATTAATCACAGTATCCCCAGAAATGTTGGTGCCATAACTCAAGCTGTCACTGAGCGAATCCTGATTAAACCCGGGAGACTTTTCGGCCCATTCTCTGAATTTAAACACCAAATTTAATTTCAACTCTGCAGAAGAAAATGGGAAAAACGGTTGGCACTCTTGCAATTTTGCCGCTGGCTTTGTGGCCTGATTTGTGGTATTTAGAAGAACCCCGCAGACACAAAAGGTGTGCAGTAAACAAGGACGTAGCCTCGCAATAACCTAGAAACTTGTCAAGGCTTTGTGACCCTGAGTGTTGGATGAGCGGAGATGGAAAATTGTTGCGTCAGTGTTCTGTTCTGGAAACTTCGTCCTCCGTCCTCAGTCCTCTTTATGTAACATTGGACCTTTTAACATAGACTTTCTAAATGTCTATGATGCCACGTGTCCATCATGATAGCTCTGCTTTGTCCCATACTCAGTGATGTTACTGACGTATTAAGATAAATAATTTTAAACTACACATGGATGTATCTATTTTTTTCGATAATGCTTCATAATAATTGCAGCTCTGTCCGAGAATCAATGAGAATTTCGAGAGGGAGCTGAGCGGAGTGTGAAACTGCAAGTGCAGGTCAAAACGTTACAGGTACAGTGGTGTTGGAAAGCTGTTTTGTGTGCCTGTGTGTGTGTGTGTGTGTGTGTGTGTGTGTGTGTGTGTGTGTACCGGTGCGAAAGAGCGAGACTGTGGGAAAGTGAGTGGGAGACCGGTGTCATCCAACACACCTTGGCGTGGGCGGGTGGGGGCGGAGCCGAGCGTCGGTCAGGTAAATAGGGACCTCACACCAGCGCGTCTCGGTGGACGGCATATTGCTTCGTGTTTGCGCTGTACTTTCACACACAAGTGAGCCATCTGGAACACTGTCAACTTCAAGAGGAGCAGGAGGAAGGTTTTTTCTTCTCTCCCTTCTTCTTTTTTCACATCATAAAAACAAAAGTATGGCGCCGACGTACGGCCTCTACGGCTGCCCAACAACATGAGTCTGTGGATCCGTATTTCTCAAAAAACACTTTTCAGCAGCTTTCTAAGTGCTGTTTCTTAAGTGTGATAAGGGGACTGGTGGCGACTGGGATGGAGAGAGAAAATAAATAAATAATAACAGAAGAGCAGAAAAGCAGAAAATCCATTATCACATGTAGGAGGCATTAATGCACATGCCAGTGTGGGTGAGTCTAAAGAGCACGAGGGCGGTGATAGAATAAACCCCGTGGCTGTGAAGCTTTGAATCTCGATGAGGAAGGAAGCTTTAATTTGAACATTATTAGTTTTAACTGCCCTGTTTGAACAGTAACATTAGGTCAGTTCGTTATTATTATTATTATGATGAACGATGAATGAATAA
This sequence comes from Nelusetta ayraudi, assembly GCF_046127955.1. Lineage (NCBI taxonomy): Eukaryota > Metazoa > Chordata > Actinopteri > Tetraodontiformes > Monacanthidae > Nelusetta > Nelusetta ayraudi. The sequence continues at coordinate 6,577,119 of NW_027466110.1, forward strand.
TTTCCTAAATTCAATGGATTTACTTCACTTATCCGTCTGGTATTTTAAGAGTCCACAGCATTAGTCTGGGGAAACGCCAGATGTGCGTCACTGCCCCCTGTTGAGCCACGTTTCCAAGGAAGCTGATTTATTGCTCAGTGTCACGCTGACTAAAGAAAAAAAAAAACAAAAAAAAATCCGAATTGGAATACAAATGGTACAGACAGTTCTATTGACCATCTGCCAAGCAAACTGGGGCTCAAAGTGCTCTTATTTGCTGCCTTCACCTTGCCTCGCTGACTACTTAATCAGAACATCATTATGTTTTTTCTCCCATGGTTTCTACTCAGAAAACATTCATCACGTGGCACGAAACCTTGAAAGCAAGAAATTTCTGAGAGCCGATGGATTTTGTTTCTTTCTCCTTCTCCACGTGGAAGTGGGCTGAAGGTCACATTCCTCGTATTTCCAAGACCCTGCTGAATAGAATACTGTTCACAAGGTGAGCTGACTGCTTATCTGCCTCCTCCGCTGGCAATGTGCGGTCTGCGTAATACCTGAAACACATTCCCTGCTAAAGCACTGCAGTCAGTACGTGTACTTTTTTTGGGGGGAAATTTCCATCTTCATTTGAAATGTAGCTTATTTTGACACAAATTGAGTAAAATAATTCAATTATAATTATCAATCAAACTATATGTATAGAGCGCTAAATCACATCCAGCATTTTTCAAGGTATTTTACAAATGTCCCACAAATCCTTCACAATGGAAAAGAGAAACCAACAGATCCCCCCAGAGAAACATGGAGCAGGCCCAGACTCACTCTGGAGGGCGACCATCTACTTGAACCAATCAATATCCGAGCGTCCACATAGCACAACTGTGTCACCTTTTTCAAACAAGCACAAAAATGATCCTTAAATAATCTCATGTTGCTAGCTAAGCCCTTAGCCTTATAGCCTTTGATCAGAAAAAAAAAGTGAACTAAAACGTGTATATACACTTTCATCATATGATCCAAACCAGTTTATTGCTCAACATGTATGTTTTTTTTCTAACAGAACCAGCACAAACTTCCAGACTCCAACAGTATGGTTATTTATAAGTGTTGGCCGCGATGCAAACCCTGGCAAATCCCCCCGGCTCATATATATGCATGACACATCGAGCAGCCAGCGTCCTCCATGCATCAGAACCCACTCAGAATACTTTCTTTAATTCTGCAGCAAGATCAATGCAGAATGTATGTTAACTGTTGCCATCTGTCAGGCAAAGTCTGTCAACGAGGTTCGACGAGATGCAACAAGTGTAAATGGAAATACTGCACAATCAATCTTGGCCATGACGTTGCATGTTGCAGGAGACACTTTTTGACGTATCGTGGAACATTTTTTGCAAACTTCCAGGTTCACAACAGCAACATTCTCACTCTGGATGTACAATTGAAATATTTTCCCATGGAGAGTTGTTTGGCTTCTAGAACAACACTCCCCCACTCCCCACCCTCTTGCGTCACCTGCTCAGCGGGAAGCCGCGGCTTTGAGGAGAAACGACAGAAGGGAGGCAGCAGACTGTGACTGACCTGTGTCGCTCTGGCTGAAGACAGCCATGGTCTGTCCGCCCACACCGTGCATGGTGAACGGGTGGTCCTTTGGCACCTGTGGCGACGCATCCTTCTCCCCCGCGGCGCCCAGGGCCGTCAGCTCCTCGCTGAGGCTGAACCGTACCTGAGGAACACAGTCGAAGGTCAAGGGCGGGGCAACACCAGTGATGTCACCAGGTTGGGCTAGGATATATACTAAACACCGCTGTTGTTCATCCCTCCAGAATGGTTGAGATGGTGAACCGTGATGGCAAACATCCAGTGACGGAAGGCAGCCTGTCCTACTTTATGTGCACGTCCCACATCCAAAGTATTGGGACAATGTCCCATATTTTTTGTTGGACACAACGGTTCAACTTCCACAAAGACCAAAGAATATGCTTCCGCTGAGAAGTGTTCATGCAAGTCTTTGACCACCAGGGAGCAGCGGCCCACAAATAGATGAATTAAACATACAAAAGGAATACTCTGTTTTGAGCCAAAGGGCTGCAAGAGAAGCATTACAGTCTTCAATGTTTATCATTTAACGCCATTAGATAATATACTGTATCTGTAGTTTGAGCTCTCATGACTCATAAAAGGTCTAAAGCGTACTTTCCAGTCGGGGTGACACGACAACCACAGACTTGTTTTATTATATTTTATTTTATTTATTAAGCCACATATTTATTAGTAGTTATCAAGGTTGCCTTTTGTAACTTGAGACTTGCACCGTACGTACACAGTCATAGCTTTTGAAATGTCATTGTACAGGTTCAGTGACAATAAAGGACCTGGATTCTGTTCTTTTATATTTGCAATGTTCCATTTATCTTGTTGTCTTTTGCCTGAGTTGCTGGAATCAGGTCACCATATGCTTTGTATTGCTGTGCATTGCTGGTGATAAATATAGAAATGTACATCATGTATTCAACACATAAACATGGCTTGACTGACTCCATTGTGACACCAGCAGGTTATTAGGTGTGACTGTATTATCGATGGAGCCGGCTTTATTTCTTGTAGTTGGATGACTAAATAGATTATTTAAGAATGTAATGGAAAGCGGTGAATATTATTTTCTTCTAGATTAATATCATTAATCAATAATCAACAAAGCATTTCTGGTGTTCATAAAAACAATTAAAAAGTAATGTCATTAACTCAAAGTGAAAAGGACACGCCCATGTTCTGTTTGCTCTCCCCCATTAGCATGAAATTGTATAATCCACCGCTACAATATTTGTGACTTAATACATAACTGTTTTTTTTTTATGATGTGGTTTTGTATTTAAGTGTTAAATTAAAAGAAAAATCAACCTTTTAAGGACCGTTTAACCTCAAGTTCAAGTGAGGGAATGCGAGTGAAAATACTGTGAAGGTGTGAAGAGCACGCCGCTAATGGAACCGCGTGATGATGGTGCTAAAAAGCAAAGAGCCAAAATGAGAAGTGAAGCTACAGAGGGCAGAGGAAATCCGTTTCACAGTCTCACCTCGGTTTTGCCTTGCTTCCTGCCAGATCAATCAAAAGTTTCATAAAGAGAAAAATACGGTGGGGTTAATGTAAATAAATCATCAGTTTCTGTTTCAATGAAAACCAGTGCGTGGACTCATTTCCCAACTTGCTTTCCGATGCTAATTTTGCCAACTTCTCCCTTCTCCGCGGCCTTCCCCCATTGCAGAGACAAATATTTTGGAACCTGACGAGACACAATTTCAGATTCGCTAAATGCGTCCCGTTTCCTCCTCTACGGTTAACTCCTCGGTGACGATTAGCCAAAACAACAGGGTTTCGTGTTCATGTTGGAGACGAACCTTGACGAGCCACACGCTTTTAATTTGTTTGACTCCAGTCAGGTTCACCTGCGTCTTGTCGGACATGGTCACTCACAGGTGGGGCGGGTCGGACTCTCCGCGCTCAGGGTGCACGACGGGAGCCATGATGATGAGTGGTTCGCTTTAATCGCCGTAATACCTCATACTTCCTGTGAGGTTTTCAAAGTAAAACTTGGCACGGCTTATTGGCGTGGTAGACAACGTTAAGACAACCAGAGTAAAGTAATAATGTAAGTAATGGATTTGCTCCTCAGTGTGAGTTTCAGACTTCTCAAGGCCAGGGTCAAGTGTTGCAATGAATATGAAACTGAAAACACACTGCACTAAACCGCAATAACCTTCATGGTATTTTCCCCGAATGTGATCGTTTCCTGCAAACTAGAGCAAAGACAAATAATTTATTCCAGTGGACTGCATCCACTCTTTCCACATGCAATGAATTATATATAACATAGGGTGTGTCAATATGCATTAATTTGAATGACATGCTGTTCCCCGTGTTAGCGTAGAGGTGTTAGCGAAGACTGTTAGCACCACCATGTGGTGAGTCGAAGAACCTGCATCATCTGGTCCTGCAGCACAATCCCTGCCAGAATCTCGCTCATTGTTTTAAGTGCTCACTAAAGACATTTTGCTTGCGCAATACCTACCATGTATAATTGTCCGTGGTAATCAAGCCACATCCCTCTCATTTGCTGCAGTCTCTTATCAGCAGGGAAATGAGCTCCAGAAGATTTATTTCCCACACTGCGCACTAATTGATGCCCGAAAGACCTTGAGATAATTCCCACATAACTCGCCTTGACATGCAGTCAGTGGTTGGATGTTGGTTTACGCTAGAATATGTGGAGAGATTGTCAATAGAAGGTGTTTTTTTTTGTTTGTTTGTTGTTGTTGTTGTTTTTTTGCTTTGGGTTGGCTCAAGTGTTATGAACGTTCTTTGAAATTACACCAAATTATTATTGTTATTATTTTTGTCTGTGAGATTATAATATTGCATTAAAATCGTAGAGTAAAGCACAAAGCCCGTAGTTATATAAGTAGGAGTTATTCATCATTATAATGGAGATTTTTTTCCCTCTCTTGTGTTGCACTGTTTGATTGCACATCAGGAGTGAGACTGATTCATTCTGAATCATGTAATCATGTATTCAATAGAGCTTTGTATGACTAAATGGAACTGCTGTTATGGAGGGAAATTCAACACACTGGACTAATTATTGCGCATCGCGAATGATGTACGTACTTGAAACCAAGAGTGAGTCAATATTATCTCTCAAGGTTAATTTGAGTCTGTGCTGTGACCAGCACGCAAACGAATTATACATGAATTGAAAAAATAGAACGTTAATGAAACAATACGGCGTTATACTTTCTTTTTGTTTTGTTTTTTGTTTTTTATCATTGAATAAATTCAATAATGTCCCTTGCTATGGGCCCACATAGTAGACACTAGACAAATAAACTTGTCTATGGAAGACATAGTGTGATTTTATTGTCATTTTTACTTTGGCTGCTGGTTATGTCACAAGCACGCACTGTTCCTTCATTTTTAATTAGAGGAGGCATGTCCCTTTAGTTAAACCATTCAAATTTGATTAGACGACACTCAATATTGGCTGCTAGGCAGTCGTTTGTCTCTGAACAAATCTTGAAGCATGACGCGATCTGGTAGATAACAATAAAACTCAGGGGGGGATATAATCATCCTTCCTCCTGCCTGCTTTCTCTTCTCTTCCCACGCTACCCAGTCCCTTACCCTTTTTCTCTGCAGTTGTATTGCCACCTTGTGGGCAACGAACGAAAGAATTTCTGATGCCATTTTATTCACCCTTTTTTGTTACATATGATGGAAAATTTAAGTTTATCAGCCCTATTTACAGGACACTTTGACAGTTCAGGGTGTGAAATCAAAAAGAGACAATTAATAAGAGCTGCAACAATTTTCACCTCAATTTCTTTTAATCAGAACTAAAAAAAATTTTTTTACACATTTTTAACGAAACAAGGATCACTGTTGGCTGTATGCAGTCAAGTTTATTTAGCATGGTCAAAGCACATTTTTAATTCCTTTCTCTGTACACAAAATAGGCAGCTCTGAAAGATTCACATTTTTACTTAGATCCCTTGAATGATACAACTCACTGAGTTAATATGCATATCTCCTGCCTCCCGATTTGATGATTCGCTATAGAGCAATCCAATTTGCCTCAGAAATGAACCTTTTTTTTTTGTCTTCATTTTCATCAGCCCTTTGCTCTATGACTTCTTCTTTTTTTTTATCAGGAAGATCATAAAATTCGCACATGATAGCAGCAAGTGGTTATTATATAATCCATCCAAATGGATCAACAAGCTGAAGGGGCCCGAGAGGACCACGAGCAGCGAGCTGTGATTTAACTTGGGGTGAACAGCCGTCAACACATTCATATAAACTGAGACGCTGAGATGTAAAGACACATTCAAAGTGCCACAGCTGCTGGCAGCCATGCAGCCATTTACAGTATCAGCATCACTGGAATTTGTTGGGAACTCTGTGTGTGTGTGTGTGTGTGTGTGTGTGTGTGTGTGTGTGTGTGTGTGTGTGTGTGTGTGTGTGTGTGTGTTTCTGCAGACAAAACTTCCTCTTTTTCCCCAGGTTTGAAACTCGCTGAAGGAGCAGAGTAGCCGACTATCAGTTCACTGCATTGTTGAAAGAAAGCCTATGAAACCTCTTTTCATCAGGGATAAAATGAACTTGGCACCAACTGGCTGAAGGCTTCTGCTTTCCTTCCTCAAGGTCACTGTGGCGTTGAGGTAGGCATCATTCTCTGCCCACATTCTGGGGTTACGCTTCAGGAGCATGCTTGGCAGAGTGAAACCAGCCATTATTAAATGCCAGCACACTGATTTATACTGTGACGCAGAGAAATGACCCCATCACCTTTAGCGACTGAGGTCACTTTTACAGCAACAGATAGAGGCTGTTTTGAAAGACTGATGGAGTCGCTGCCTAAGTGATTGTTCTTCAGCTGTGTGTATCACTGAGAGCGGTTTCACGTCATGACTACATGACATCCTGGTGTGGACTCACCGACCGAAATAGGATATTTTTGGTCTGGTTGAAGGTCATGAAAGGGTGTGTTGTGTGATTGAGTCAAAGTTTATCATAACAACAATGAAAAAAGAACTTTTGAACCAAATATGAGCACCTCATTTTATATCACTGACATAATAAAATCATCAAGGACGGGAAATATGAAAAATAATCCTTAGAATATAATGTGGCAGACTTGCAGTGAGACTTGAGTGCAGTGCTTTTATATCTCAAACCATTGTGTAACCATAGTCCTTTACACAAACCCTTCTACTGCTCTCTGGCAAAAGTGTCGGTCCACTTGAACACTCATGTGTGCCACCTTAGATTCTCTCCTTCATTATTAAATACAGCCGCTCTCAATTTACCCTTTCACTCATCAGGCGGCCACTCAGGTCTAAGGTTACCGCTTTGATTAATTCATTGTGCTGAATGTATGCTTGCCCATTTAGACATAGAAATAAACCATTTTTAATAATGTGACCCTTTCTTTTAAATATATGTCCAAGGTCTCTCTTGAAGTCTCAAAGGGGGAAAAAAAGAAAAAAATTCCACTGTGAAGCTGTCAGACCTCGAACCACAACAAGCACCGAAAGGTTATGTATAGACAGTACATGCATGACTGTGTGGGCCCCCATGTGATGTTTACCTGTGGACGTATGCAAGTTGATTTGACTCATGGCAAACTGTCACCGAGCCCTGTGGAGTTACTGTAAATATTGCTTGAGAATTGTACGGACATGAAAAGCATAAAAGCAGTGCCTGTAAATCATGTCACTTAGTTATGATTTGTTTTTTGGAGGGAGTTTAGGGAGTCTCTGTCAACCTGTTGCTTGGGATCTGCACAGAAATAGACTAGTGACTGTGTGAATCATCCCTTAAGAAATATAAACAAAAAAAGTACGTGCAGGATCATTTTGATTAATCAAAACTACGCTGTTAGGTTGAAATGAGTCAAATTCTAATAGCCGAATGCAAATTCCCCAACAGCACTTCCCCCCACATCCTCTGCTTTCACGTTGACATGTATGGAATGTACAGCAGTGCAGAGAGGCTGAGAGGATACAGTACATATTTATATATACATAGAAAGAAAAACACACACAGAGGAATTTGTCAGGAGCTGTGCGGGTGTTTATACATCGAGTAACACACACTGCGATTTCATGACAGAGGGAGGGGGTCCGGCCAGTGAAAATAAAGCCGGCATCTATTCTCGCCTCCATTCAAAACAGGGGGAAGCTCAGTGGACACAAGCCCCAGACAGAGACACAGACACCCTGCCCCGCATCACTGGACACGGCCCCGGGACTCTCCGCGCCCAAAGCCTCTGTTGTTTCAGGAGTTTGGGCTCGTTTTGGGCTGCCACCCTCGCCCCTCTGCCCTCAGTGCTGTTGTGCGCAGGATGGGGCAACTGCTTGCGAGCACCGCCAATGCAAAGTTCAACAAACACACGGCAACAAACATGTAAAAAGTGGGCGGCAGCAAATGGAATAATAGCAATTAGGATGGAGGTACATCCGCTACTCTGTGCTGCAGTAGCCAGAAATCACTGGTGACTTTCTGTGTCTCCGTGCAGCAATTTTTGTCGCTTATCTCAACTTTCCGGCCTCCAGTTTTCTCTCTCTGCTTTCATATTTTTTTTTGCTCTGGAATCCAAACCATACATTAGAAATGTGTATGCACTTCACAAGATAAGAGCATATTTTAAAAGCATTAACGACTTGTAAATTAAACTTTGGGGGAGGAGAAAAGAAACGTCAAAAAAGATGGTTTCAAATTGTCTTCTGGGTACATTTGGTGGGTTTTCTCTTTTTTGTTTGACTGCACAATGGTTTCTTTTTTTTCCGCTTCATTGTGGAGAGCCTAATCAGCGGACCTTGAATTGTTTTGTTTTGTTTTGTTTTTTATCCTCATGCTGCTGCAGGAACAGTCCGCGTGGACTGTAATGATAAGATTTAACTGTCTGGTGCCACATTCAATCCATATGAAGAGCACTTTGGTCCTGGGTTTCAACCAAAAGGGGGTCAGGTACGGAGCTCCCTGTATTGTTGTGAGAGTAAAACTCAACTTTCAAATTATTCTCATTTTGATTTTAAAAAATAACAAACAATGAAATTGAAGCACATCCGGACGGAAAGAAAAAATAAATATGGGTACAATTAAAATCAGGGTCCAGAGTATATGCTTGTCATTATTGTAGCACGCTATGGCACAATAGTGCTGTGTGTGTTTTGTTGTGGAGTGCCAGTATGATTTAAAGCTGCTGACAGCACCAGACGCTTACACTGCACTGGGCCGCTGCTGTCTCTCACTCATTTGTATCGACGGACAGGGCCTGTCCGCCGGCTTCACAGCCCATCGAGCCTGCTTGCAACTCCCTCTCCTCTCCTTCCACTTCCTCTCCTGTTAACCTCCTGCGTCTCCACTGTTTGAGGCTTTCGTCTTTGTCAGGCATTTTTTTTCCTCTTCCTCCTCAGTGGTAGTGCGACTGCACATTCCGACTGCAAGAGAGAGCTTTTGCTGTTCCTACACTACTTTGTAAAATGATTTTACACACTGCATCACTGAAAAAAAAAACCTGTCATACAGCTCATCTACAGCCTGGTTATTCAAAGCGATTTAAGTGTTGTAATGCAAGGTTTTGATAGTCGAATAGAAAGAAAAAAGATGTAGTGCTGACACAATGAAAGAAGCCTGTTCTTCAACAACTTCAGCTTTCTCCAAACAATGGGCAAGTTATCCATAGTAACATTATACATTTTTTTGTAAAATGGTGAGATTAGAGAAGGGGGTGGGGGTGGGGGGGGGGGTGTAAATTAAAACAGAGTAAGAATTATTTCATGATCCTCAAATCTGGAGTTGAAAGGAAAAGACCAGAACACAGAACGGGGGAGAGTTCAACAGCAGAGTCCATTGACCTGCGGCGGCATCACACACACACCAACAAATGTGTACATTTTCTCTCACGCTGTCCCTCTCTAAACCAGGGTGAGAGAGAGAGAGGCCCCGAACAGCACCTGTTTGGAGAATAATCCTTCAGTGCAGTGGACCACCTGTGTCTACAGAGAGATCTAGCAGCTCTCTGTATACCGCCGCTTCAAAAACACTGTTGTCGTGTTGATGTTTGGCTCGATCTGCCGCAGCTGCCAGGATATAACGCTACTGTATATTTTTACACCAACCTACCGACCAGCCTGAGAGATAAGACAAGGTAAAAGATATGTTCAGTATAGCCAAATTAGACATAACAACAAACTTGTATTTTATATATATTGTATATTTTATAAATACCACTTAACAAGACAGGACAATACAAAGTACATACTAATAAATGAAAAATAATTTGAAATATATAATCGTATTCAGAGTACATCAGTATACAGTATTGATTTGTTAAATTTTTGGTGTGTGTTGCTAATGGAAGGTGCGTAATTAGAATGTTTCAAAACTGCTCTATCTATCTATCTATCTATCTATCTATCTATCTATCTATCTATCTATCTATCTATCTATCTATCTATCTATCTATCCTCACTCCCTCCCCTGCCGCCCTTCCGCCGCTCGGCTCTTTCCGGCATTTCCCGGCGATGTTGATGTGGACTTCGTCACCGCCTCTCCCAGACTGCTTTATTGTCTGGCAGAATAGACCATGCGCGGTCGCCATATTACGGAGCACCCCTCCCCTCCAGTCCCGTCACAGCACAGCACAGCACAGCACAGAGCCACGGCAGCGGTGCGGGAGGCTACATACTGCACAACGCTACCGGTTGGGAGGACCAGTGATACAGCAAAACCAAGAGCCCCAAACCGGGACCCTGGAGGATGGATTAAAAGCATTTGTACGCCGCTCCTGAGTGTTTTGCATTGGATTTTACCTCACAGTGTGCCGGGACGAAAGGTCGCCTGTTTTCATTTCCTTCCCATTGAGCTTCAAGATTCGGGAGGCTCACCGACTCTCCAGTCTGTGTGTAGCTACTAGCCGGTGATGGAGACTGGCAGCTAGGCTAGCTGGCGTTACCATCCATCTACAACGCTCATTTGTCGCACACGGCGTTTTGTTTTCGCTACGCACGGCTACAGGCGGACGCTGCTACGTTAAGTTTGCTATCAATTTGCACCCGCAAAAATGTTATCCTGCGCTTAATTGAAGTCGCAAGTGTATAACATCGGCGGTTAGCCGGCGAATTAACATTGCGACTGGCGTCAGCTGACGCTAGCCGGCCAAGCTACTCGGCTATTCGCCTCAAACTGTCAACTGGCGGCTGTGAATGTCGGTGCAACTTTGCCTGATATTTGAGACGCGGCCGAAACTTGGGTTCGAGTATTTATTTCTTATTTTTCTCGATCGTGTTGTCTGTATACCGTAGTTTCGTCAAGACGGCGCCGTTTACGAAGTGCAACCCCACTACATACTGTCGGAGACCAACTGCCCCCCGGATCCTCTCGAAATGCATCATCCGGACCCTGCTGGAGACTCCGGCGGTGTTAGAAAGATGGCGCATTCGGCCGTCTTCCACAGGAGGGGCAGTAACACGGGTGGTGGGAGCGGCGGCTCCGCTCTGTCCACGCCGGCGAACCCAGTGGTCACCAACAGCCACGTCCCGGCAGATGACTATCAGCCTTCTTCACTGTTGATTCAGTGCCAACCTCCCGCCGGTTCATCCTCCCCTGGTCCACATCACATTCCTCCCCAGAGCCTGAACCTGCACTCCCAGGCCCAGCCCGCACAGCCTCCGTCGTCTGGGGCACAGATCAAGAAGAAAAGCGGCTTCCAGATCACGAGTGTGACTCCGGCGCAGATCTCTGTGAGCACCAACAACAGCATCGCAGAGGACACGGAGAGCTACGATGACCTGGACGAGTCCCACACCGAGGATCTGTCGTCATCTGAAATCCTGGATGTCTCCCTCTCCAGGGCCAACGACGTAGTCGGGGCGGAGAGGAGCTCCTCGGAGGAGACGCTGAATAATTTCCACGAGGCGGACACCCCTGGAGCTGTCTCTCCCAACCAGCCTTCACACCCGCATGCCCTGAACCAGGCTCAACAAATGGTCAATGGGACAGTGCATCATCATCACCACCACCACCACCACCATCAACATCAACAACACCCCCACCATCCAAACCATGCCCAGGGCTATCCGCTGTCCTCCGTGCCTGGAAGCCCCTCACCCGCCCTCACTTCTGGAGCTTTACCTTGTGTCACCCAGAAAATGCCTTCTAACAAGGGAGTCCCTCAAGAGAATGTTACCCAGCCGGCCCCTGCAAGTATTATCGCTCAGCCTGTTGGGGTCGTGGCCCCGGGATCTGCACCTGGATTGCACAGCTCTGCCACGGGCACTACAGTTAGCATAATTAATCCCCTGACCAGCAATGTTAGTAATGTGAATACGTTGAGCTCTGCCAATGTGCCTGCAAGGGAGAGGATCGGCTCGAGTGCTAGCAGCGGCGGCGGTGGCGGCAGCTTTCCTCCCAATGTGATGAGCAGCGGTGTGGGGAGTACAGGTGGAGGTGGTGGTGGTAACCTTATAACCACTGCTAATGTGATTATGGGCCAGCAACACCAAAACATCAACTCGAGCATCACCATGACGACTACAACCAATGCTGCTGCTGCTGCTGTCGGTGCCTCCGGAGGGATGGGAATTCCCAGCGGGAGCCAGGGAAGGATCCTGGCAGCAAGTGCCCCCGTTGCGGCCGCGGCGCCGCCCGCACAAGCTCAGCCCGCCCCGGCTCCTGCGGCGGTTCCCACCGCCTCTCGCTTCCGGGTGGTGAAGCTGGACTCGAGTTCTGAGCCATTCAAGAAGGGCAGGTGGACGTGCACCGAGTTCTATGACAAGGATCCCCCTGCCTCGGCTCCCAGCTCGTCCACATCTGACGCCGGCTCGCACAGCGTGCGCCAGTTTGCGTCTGACAGCTTTGCCGGGGCCTGCGAGAGGGACAGCACGAGCGGGAGCTCTGTGAGCAGCACCGTGAGCACGCTGAGCCATTACAACGAGGTCGCGTCGGGTGTGGACACCGCCGGTGGGGCCCTCCTGTCCCAGCACGGCCAGGACTTTGCCTCCCCTCCTCACGGCTTTCAAGGAATCCTCCCCAGCGGCCTGAACATGGGAGCATCCCAGATCCAGACCCAGATGCACCCCCAGGATGTTGGCCATTCACAGATGAAAACTGCGGCGCCCCCCTTGGCTTCGTCAAACATTAATCAGCCCGCTCCCATGCCGAGCCACCAGACGTCGATCGGGCTGTCCGTGTCTGCCGCGCAGCAGCAGCAACTCACCTACGCCCAGGCGGTTGCAAATCAACCCACGGGCTCCACACAAGGGCTGGTGGGCGTCAAGCAGCAGAAAATGGCTTTCTCTTCCCCGATACAGCAGCAGTCTACTGGCCCCCAAGCGGCCCCGGTGCAGGTGAGGCCTTCGGAGTACACCCAGCCACCACAGCAGGGGGTTCCCCAGGGTGCTGGTTCAAAACCCATCTCCAACCCGCTTGGGTCAGCACCCGGCGGGGCGACGAACGGGGCGAGTCAGATGATGGGAGCCTTGCAGCAGCCTCTTCTGCACATCCAGCCTCAGCAGCCCTCTTCCCTTCAGTCGTCCAACCTGCCCTCCCACGTCGGCGGAGCGCCGGGTCTCGGCCAGCAGCCTCAGGGCCATGCCGGCCATCTGGATTGCCAGCAGCAGCAGCAGAAGCCCCAGTCGCTCCCAACGCAAATCCAAAATCAAGGCCTGGGCACCCAGCTGCCCAACACAGTTCACCAGAGCCAAGTGTCCGCGCCGAGCGTGCCTCCTCCCAACACCCACGGCGACCCACAGGTGCAGCCACCCCAGGCCAGCAGCGGCAGAATGCCCTCCCAGGGTGTCCCGCAGAGCCAACAGCCCTGTGTCACCCTGGCTCGGGACCCGAGCAGCGCCCAGGCCCTCGCCTACGCCGCCCAGGCCAGTGCCCTCTACGCCAGTCTGCCCACCTTCACCACCACTCAGCTGCAGGACGCAGAGCGACTTCTTCTCCAGCACCAGTCGGCCCTGCTGGGGCTGACCAAGCTGTCCGGAGGGGAGGCCGTGACCGGGTCCAGCGGCACTGTCCAGGGTCAAGATGCCGAGGGTAACGCCACCGCCACCAGTGCCTTAAGTGCAGCCGCTGGTATCAAGACGGTCGACGGAGAAGAGGATGGGTAAGCTTTTTTTTGGAACCTGTATTGCCCTAAAAAGCTTATGGAGATACAGAAATTTTAAGCTAAAGCTGTAAAAAAGGATGTGTGTATTCTGACATAGAGCCTGGATCATTTCACTGCTTGCTCTGAAGTCAGGAAAGTGTTATTTTACTAGCAGCAGATAACGCCCAGGTCGACACGGCCAGTCGATGGAAATCTGTGCCAGGCCTCAGCTAGATGGTGACGTCTGTTGTCTTTATGGAGAGGCTGCAGTGATTCAACATTTTACCTCACTGCCTCTCCTCACTTGTTTCCAGACTCGCTGCCCTCACACTTCATTATACCTGCTGGTTCGAGCAAATCAGTTTTTCTCTAGCAGGAACAAAAAATTGCTCAGAGGGACAGAAAACACTGCAGTCTCGGCTGGATTTTGACATATATTTGTTTGTCATTTCAAGGATGTTGGTTTGCCCGTCGGCCCGCAAAAAGTGTGGCCCTTTAGGTTTGTCTACACAAAAATAAGTCGCTTATCCGGTTTTCTGACGTCTCACAGCGACTTTCCTGTTCCTACATTTCGCTCGTCATCTACCATCGAGACCCCTGCGGAATAGCTTCTAAATAATACATTCAACAGCTGATTTTTTTTTTTTTAAGGCGCAGGGAAAGTTTAATCATCCGGCAGCAGCAGCAGGATATTGCTCAGATTTTAGTCGCTTTCACAATCCTAAAGCCTTCTTCTCAGACTGCTAATGTTATTAGCACGGCTTTTAGGATGTTTTGCGTGCCAGTGTTTGGGAGAGGATGAGTCGGTTACAGGGCTGGTTTCCATCACTGGGGATCTTCAGGGCAACATGTATGTAATTGTTATTATGCATTGTCGTGGTCTGTTCTTTTTTAGCCGCGGTGGATGAATACTGAAGGATGAGTACTGTTATCACATGACACTTAGCTCTGGGGGAATGTGAAATCTTTGGGGGGGATCAGGTGGATTATTGTCTTTGATGATAAGTAGCATTTGAGTGAGACTAAAGCCTTTGTTACAAATGAAAAGATTGTCCCGTTGAATTAGACTCGCACAGTTTAACTATTGATTTAACCAGTGCACCTACTGTTCCACGCTGAGGTGTAGTCAACAGTGCTGGCTTAACATCTGTTTCCCTACAAACAGAGGCTGTGGTTGCATAATCGTGAAAAGATGGCTTTCATCAGCGTCAGGCGTTATATTAGATTGAATAGTTTTTTTTTTTTTTAGTTTTTTATGTCACCATAAATGAGAGGCTAAGGTTGGTGGTGCATCCAGCAAAGGGGACACCTGACACGGCTCCTCTGTCTGTATATTACCTAATGCCTTATGCATTATGGCTGACATGGTCAGACCTATGAATGACATTTGGAATGATTGACAAAAACACCGTTGTGTCTTTATATATTTGTTTAAAGCTGATGCAATATAATGTAATTCAGTTTTGTTTCAAATAGTACAGGAAGTCACTGTATAATTTACAGTACCTTTCATAGAATTGTTTTTATGAACTGGGCCCTTTTCTCCTTTTGTGTACTAATTGCAAAGGACTCAATCCCGCTCATAAAAGCTGATCTGTTCTCTCTGTGGTAGGAATGCATTTACAAGCTTGTCCTGGCTTCACGTCTGCAATGCTTACCATGTAAGTATTCGCTTTGTACAGTGCAGCTCCGCTGCGTGGCTCCTGTCAACATGTTTTCAGGGTTTAATGTTGACCCTGCCCTCATAACGCTGCACTTAAGGCACGGCAGTAAAACTCCAGGGCTCTTAAAAGTGTCAGGGCATGTGTTTGTGTTGGAGGGAGGGGAAAAAAGGGGAAAGCAAGAGTGACACAGCGCCACACCAGATGTGGCGCTGTGTGATAGAAACGCATCATTTCCCTGTCACTTCCAGTGAGACCCGCTGTGGTACAGCTGGGACAGCAGTGCAGGATTTTACTTTGGCGTGTTGAATATTGTTTCTGTCCAACAGTGACTTGTAACACTACTTTAAATGACCAGAAATAAGAAATTAATAGGCAGTGTTGTTCATAGTAATTCCCCCAGTTGCAATTATCTGCAATGGTCAGGCAACCCTTGATTGCATTTTATCTGGTGCAGAATACAGCGTGTGACAGCGCGGGTTCAGTGGGGAAAGTCCCGTCAAGTGAACATAACGGGACCCATTGTGTGATGTTGAGTTGTGGACTTGACTTTGGTTGTGTTGGTGTCCAATCGCAGAGAGAAAAACGATAAACAGCTGCAGTAGCCGTGACCAAGATTGAGCCAGTGTCCTCTTCTTTGCCGCAAGAATGCAGGGTGTCCATGGAAAAACATGGGGGATGCAGAGTTTCTGCTGCAGGACCTTTTATGGTTCTCGCTGCACTGGATTTCTCGCTGTCTTTTTCTCTCTCTCCTTATTACGTGTGATTAAACAATAGAGGTATTCATCCTCGCAAGACGCTGTTGGCCTTTTACAAGATGGTTTTGCCAATTTCATCATCGTGCGGCATATGTGTACCATCGCTTATGCAGTGGTATACTGTGGCTCTAGTAACAACCTGTACATGGTGCATTTGCATCAGTGTGGACACACAATGATTAAAAATTCACCCATTTCCCCCAAAACAACCGTTGTGGTTGCAGTGTAGAAGCCCAGAGGCGTCACAAGATTAGAGCGAGGCATTTTCCTGAGTTGGAAAGGAAAAACCCCTGAATAAATCACCAACATCAATTATCATGCAACTATTTTTATGGGCCACTCACTGCGTTAAGAGAAAGGATAAATTGTTCTGGCGGAATCTACACGAGTGATCTTCTGGAGATCATCCTCCTATGAACTCTCTGTCGTTCTCATACGGGGTCAGGGGTCGCTGTTGAAGAGAAGCGCTGGACTCCTCTGGCGCCCTGAGTAGTTGAGCCCTGCTTCAAATGTTTCAGTTGTTGCTGGCCGCGTCACGCTGTGGCTGCCAATCATCTCTCTCGGCCATCGGACACTAACACAACACGCTGAACTACAGGACTCGACTGTTATGTTAATAATCCTGTTATGTTAATTCTGTGAGACAAGGCGCAGCCGCCACCAGACTAACGCCACACACCCCTGCTTGTTTTAATCACAATGTCGGGGTTTGGTGTCAATGAAGCTCCAGTGTTTTGAGGAAGGTTTTGGTGTCTGCTGGTAGTTGATGGTTTTCATTTCGAGTTTTAAGGTGAAATTTCATGAATAAAGTCAAAATTTCGTGAAAAAAGTTGGCGTGAAAAAGGCGAAATTTCGTGAATGTTTCCTTTTTCCACTGACCTGGCGTGACCACTGTGTTAAAACAAACATATCCCTTTCACATGTGTCTATGAGGTTGTTGGCATACAGGTAAAAATGACTGCATCGCTTGCTGCTCATGTGCTGGTCCTGATTTTAAATGAATGAATGAGGACACGGATACTTTTTTTTTTTTTTTTTTTTTTTTTAAATGCAGGCCCATTGTTGGTCTGAACACCAAGTATGCGCGTGTGTGAATATGTGAAGGCTCAGAGGAATGCTGGCTGGCTGGCTGGCTGGCAATGTGATGGCTATCTATCTATCTATCTGCACCACCGTCTGCATTCACTGTAATCTTCACCCTGGCAGTGCTGCTGCGCGGTAGTGTGTGTCGGGCCCAGTGCTCATTGTGTGGAGATCAATGAGAGCCACAAAATTCACAACACAAGAGAGGAAGTGACCCAATCTGACCTAAACCCAACTCAGTCAGGTCTGCTGACCCTCACTGATACTGCTGAGGACACAGCAGTTTGGACCAGATGGAACCAGACTCAGCAGAGCTGTCCGTCACCGTTCAAGGTCCAATACTATTGTCATAAGAACAATACCAGTCATGTAATGTAATATTGAGCTCTATTGATTGTTTTGTATAAGCATTTGACTGGGAATTGGTATAGCATTACTTAAGTCACTGTGTCTGTCAAGATAATGTCCAAATATTCCAATTTCTTTGTCTGAAACCTGGAAAAGTTGGAAGCGCATTAAAAAAAAAAGTGCAACAGTACTGAGTTCTGTTACTGTACAGTTTCAAAGCCAGAAGCTCAATATAACCTTGTTTGTTTGCTGCCAGTCAAATGGTCTTGGAGGTCAGTTGAATGTGTGCTGGTGGCAGTGGTCCCATTCTCTTCATCACTAGTCAGTCAGTCTATGGGGGGGGGGGGGGACACAGTTGCCTTAATAGAACAAGGGTTGCTGGACACATCGAAATCATGCGCACGTTCTGTCTCGTGCATCAGAGGCGACATGTGACGACGCTCTGTGAGGCGTGCCCTAAAACACGATCTGTGACCCGACTTGAAAAATGAATCATCCTTGCCGCTGTCAAAAGAGATGACTTAATTACCAACTTAACCTGAAAAACAGTCACGAGGAACCAACCACCAACCTTTTCAGCTGCACTTACAAAACGGGAGATGAAGAACAAGATGATGATGATGATGATGATGAAGTGGCAACAAGCTATTAACGATAGGCCTTCCTTCCTTTTCATGCGACTGGACTGGTTATATGAAACAAATATGATTGATTTGGAAATGGTCCCAGTTTGGCATGTCACGTTGATTTATTTGTGACTTCAGGAAATTCTGCTGCTTTTCCTTCAGACTCACAGCTGTGATCTCACCAGCAGCCCTAGTCAAGCTTTCAGGCGTAGGCAGAAGTAGTTGTCGTTAGACGTGTTAATATCTGGGCGTCTGGGCGGTGCTGTTTTCACAGCAGGATGACTTGAGAGCAATAAAAGGAATTTTGTGTGTGTGTACATATATATGTGTGTGTGTGTGTGTGTGTATATTTTATATATTTTTTCTGATTGAGATTTGGTTTGTTTACAGCAAAAAAACAAAAACAAAAACCAGCAGCCAGTGTTTGTTATGCTGCTGACACCTTCCCCCATTGCGCACAGACCGAACCAGAGAGCACCAGAACACAGCAGCGCAGCAGCAACATGTTGTTTGAGAGAGGAGAGGAGAGGAGAGGAGAGGAGAGGAGAGGAGAGGAGAGGAGAGGAAGGGAGGGAGGGTGGGAGGTTTGCACTACTGAATATTTACTGTGTCCTCCTGAGCCGACGCGCTGAAAGCATGAATGGTTGAACGAAAACCAAACAAAAAAGACGTCCAATGATTTATTGTTTGCTGCTGAAGCCGAGGTTAATACATACCGCTCGCGTCACACCTCTCTCCCTCCATCCCCCCCCCCCCTCTCTCCCTCCGTAAATCTCCTCCCCTGCTTATTTGTATGCTCTGTGTGCAGATGCACCCATTGATTGCGTTGTCGATGCCCCGGCCTCCTTTCAGATAGCTTATCTTCCCATCAATAACCAGGGCCGTTTCACTTAGGAGTGTGGTGGAAAACTAATTGGTCGTAATGGATCCTAATGGTGTGTGTGTGTGTGTGCACGTGTAAGTGTGTTTTTTTTTTCTTTTCTTAGGATGCCTTTCACGTCTGAGAAAATTGCACTCTCGGGTCAGAGAGCTGACACGTGCACACGTATGCCGACAAAACGGGCACAAAGCCCCCTGGTGGCGCCGGCTGGTCAGATGAGCTTTAATCTGAATCATACTTCCGCTTCACACTGAGCACGTAGCAAACGTGCGTTGGCTCCGTCCCCCTAATCTCATTTTCCTTAGCCAGTAATTGTGATAACAGCTGCGTTTCCATCACAGCTTTTTGCAAAGTAAAAGCAAACATTTACACAAAGTACAATTACGATTTGCAGATGTTTCTATTGAATGGTGTGAAGTGCGTAAGCTGTAATTCTCGTCAAATCTCTTCCTGTGAGACCCCACTTTGAGAAGGGTGGAGGTACAAAACATTTTGCCATAAATCTGCATTTAGAGTTTGTTTGCTGTCAAGAATGGTTGTTATATTTTTTTCACATTGAATACTGGTAAAACCTATTCCATCTCCTCCTCCGTCCAAACGTAACGCAACATTTTCACTTGAAGTCAACTGGTCACGTGACCCCGTAAGTCACGTCCGCTGACCTGTAAATGCCAAAAACGTGTTTCCATGACACTTTTGCAATACACCTCTATATGGATATGTCTGAAAAACCACCTCACGAGAGCATCCTAACCTTTTAGCCATGTTTGAGAGGTTTTTCTAGGTTCAGGTGTTTCCATGAGCAGCTTTTTATTGTGATATTTAGGTTTTGCGCAATTCAAGGGGTCATGGAAGCGCAGCTACTGTCAGACTTCATTGTGCTAACTTTGTCATCCCACATCACTCTATCAGAGTGTGTGTGTGTGTGTGTGTGTGTGTGTGTGTGTGTGTGTGTGTGTGTGTGTGTGTGTGTGTGTGTGTGTGTGTGTGTGTGTGTGTGTGTGTGTGTGTGTGTGTGTGTGTGTGTGTGTGTGTGTGTGAGAGAGAGACGCAGCGTTTTATTTGTGCCAGTCTCAGTTTGATTCAGCTTATACCAGTTTGGCCGTAGTGTTCAGTACATTGCTCTATGTCGGGGCTTGGTTCTGGTTTAAACACTCCTCCTGTTGGAGGTTTTGGACTCTGATTTCAAGAAATGTTGTGTGCAGGTGACAGTCATGACGAGTCACGGGTGGCAACTGCTGACGTGTCTTGTTTTTCCTGGTTGACAGGCTAATAACTCACCCCCACTCCCTCCCTCAGTGTAACTCTGCTTTCTAGCAAGTGTCTTTTCCCATGGGTGCTTGATGCTCAGTCTTGCTTTTGTGTGAGCTAATCCTCTTCTCTCTGCTCTGTGGGTGAATGAGGAGGGCTGCAGGAGGGAGGGAAGTTTTGTCTCATCCTTTTGCACTCGGCTCCATCTTGTATTGGCATGAATAATGAGGGGAAAAAATCTTATGGCCTCCTACTTTTCCTCCAGATGCATGTATTAATGAGTTAATTCAACCTTTATGATGAAATTTCTGCCGTCGCAGCCATACCATTACATTTTCTTCCATCAGCAGAAGCGAGATAGTCCCTCCTGCAAAAGCTTCTACAGTGCTGTACTGCCCCCTGCTGGCGTCTTGTCCAGAGTGTAACCCTGCCTTGGCCCTGAGACAGCTGGGATAGGCTCCAGCAGACCCCTGCAACCCTGGGTGCAGGAAGAAGCAGGTGTAGAAGATGGATGGATGTAAACAGAAGCTTTTAAATAGGAGTATTTTCTGTATTAAATTATGTAGTTTTAACTTGAGGGTTATTGTAATGATAAACAACAGGCATCTCTTAGGGTGAATGTTCATCAAGTTCGTCAAGTAATTGAGAAAATCAAATCATAAAAATCAACAAATTGTTTGTCAGGATAATTGAATCATCTACTTTTCAAACTGAAGTGCATATGGTAGCGTTGCTGTGACCTTTGCAGGGTTATGATGAATCTAACTAGAGTATATTGTGGTGTATATTGTATTTTCCACTAGATGGCAGTGCAGTGCCATTGTTTAAGTAGTGATCATTATTCGAACACGTAATGGGGTGTGTATTTGAAATTAGTGCTAGACAACAACTAAAAACGTGGTGTGTGTGTGTGTGTGTGTGTGTGTGTGTGTGTGTGTGTGTGTGTGTGTGTGTGTGTGTGTGTGTGTGTGTGTGTGTGTGTGTGTGTGTGTGTGTGTAAAAGCGTCAAAATATTTTTTATATTATTAGTTTAGAAAAACATTTTGTGTTCCCATGTATAGTCACACTGGTTTGCTCAGCCCATATTCCCATGCCTAGTTAAATGTGTATATCACTAACAGTGTATTTGATGTGTAGATGAGCTGGAGATCAGCAGCATGCTATAACGTGATTGACTCAAAGAAACAAATGGTAAGAATTGCTGGTCCTCTGTGCCAATCCATCAACATGAGTATTAACATGGTGACAGGCAGACCGTATTATCATTTACAGTATATGTACTTCCTCACTCCTGGTGCACACTTTGCCTTAGATGTTCTCCTCGGACTAACAACAGGCAGACCTTTAAAAGGCATTTTTACCAGATAACGACTATCTTTAAAAAAAATATATATATATATATATTTTTTTTTTCACTACGATGTGAGTCATAAGACGTTAGGGTAAAGCTCTGACCTCCTCAATCTTCTTAAATTATAACTGTAATCAGAGGAATTTAGTTTACTGATTTATTTAACCAATTTAGACCTGGGAAAGGAAGCACGTGAGGATGGATCGTACGCTGTGAGAGCGAGAGAGCACAAACCTCCAAGTCCAGCTTTTACTGAAAACAAGTCGGAAAAGCTGCATATATGTATTTCATTGAAATTTTTCATTATAACTTCATTTATTTTTTTTACACAAACCAGCTGACATGAATCAAAATGTGATTTGTCACCAGTAGATGGCACTGTGGGCTCCAATTAATTTTGTGTCTGACTAATTTTGGCGGTTTTCCCTTCATTTTTTCAAAGTCTCCATGATATCACATTTGTATTTCATTTTTATTGTATCTTCATTTTTATTACCACATATATTTTCTATGTGATTAGTGGCCAAAACCAAATCTATAAGGTTACTGAACAAGTCGTCATTATCAGTTAGAAGCTCCTGTGCTCGTGCGCAAACTTGTCCGGCACACACGCAGCGTTGAATCAACAGAAAACCGGTAACAAGCCCACAGAAGGATGCACTCGGTGAGAGGAAACGTGTTCCAGCCGAGACACTTCCGCCTGGTGTGACTGACATGAGCGGTGCGGAAAACAACAGTTTGTTTCCTCGCTAAGCTGCGCTTACGATAGCTCTGCTGTCGTCAGAGATTTAGGCCCTGACGCCAGTCATCATTAGTTAATCCACTCACCACTCTCTCCTCCTCCCTCACATGCACCCACACACTCAGCCACTCGTGGAGGACAGTAATAAATGGGTCAGGCCTGTAGTCTAATTGTTTTACAGCTATTGATTTAATAAACTCTCCCTGACGTGTTTCAATAACTCATTTGTAACTCGAAAAGAGGGTTGTGAGAAAGATAAAGGAACAAATATAGGCTTGTGCTACATGTAGAATTGATTCATAAAATACTAGAAAATAAAGAAAATGAGAAATGTTCCACTCTACCAAATTGTTCAGAATTTTTGGCCCTTAAAACAACCGAGACTTTGACCTTAAACATGAGTAAGATCTATTTATTTGTAAACACAGGGTAATTCAGTAATGTTAATTAGGATTGAAAACGGATCAGTTATGGGTTGTGCCGAGTGTAGTCACCATAATGTTTTAAGTTATAATAATTCAATTTTCCAGGAAAAGGACCAAAAGTTCGGATCGAACATAACCATTTCTTATCTGCCTAAAATAGAAACACTCTCACTTGATGGCCACACGCCGCCCCCTCGGTGACAAGAGGTGAATTTATGAAGGGTCGGTAGTTGTGTTTAGCCTGATATTGAATACTATTGGCATCTTTTGGAAACATTCTAACTAGGGATGCAAATTATCAATGCATTCATCAATTGTTAGTTGATTGACTTTATCGATTGATTAATGATTAGTCGATGAGCCAAAGCCTAAATTTCACATTGAAAAATGTGAAAGGAACACATTATTTAACCCCCAATTAATGTAGAGGGTCCAATGTGACCCATTTTTACATTATAGAACATAAAAACACCCTAAACGTTTATCCTCTGACTTTAAGTTGACTTCTATGGGTCACATTTTAACTTTTTTAAGTTTAAGTTTAAGTTGTTTTAAAGTAACTTGTTCTAGGTATGTTATGACCATCACAGTACTTACAGGTTGTAATGATATTAACTACCTGTGTAACAAATGTTTCATTTTTTGCAACTAATTTAATTTATCATTTACATTCTTAATCAACGATTAATTGTTAACATACACAGTGGGGCAGTGCTATCTAACTGTAGCCTGACAGTGGCTCTTTAAAGTGAAAGTAAATCTACTCCCAGACAACAAAGATGTTTTTATAGTCATTGTTGCAATGAATGACTTGCTTCTGTACAAATTTTAAATCTACTAAAAGTCAGTTAAACCTGGCCTTGACCTACACTGGACAGCGTTTATCATTTGTTTTGTGGTGCATGATTACCATGTTGTGTGTTTGTTAGTGGCCTGAGTTAAACTATACTTATGCACTGGCTCTGGATATAAACACGGCCGCTGTGATGAGTGTGTTTTTAGCAGTAGATGTGGTCTGCAGAGGGCCTGCAGCCTCGGCTGCATGCCGTGTCTTCGCTGATCTGCTGCGCTCTGCACCATTCCTCCGCTCTGTTGTCTGGACTCGGAGCGCCGTGTGTTCTTTTGTCGCTAATCCACTTAATGCCAGGTTTCACTCCAAATTATTCAAAGCCGCTGCTCACACGCGCTTACGTAACTTTGATCTTCTGAGCGTGAGTGTGTGAGAAAGGAAAAGAGATGGGGACGAAAGAGGGAGAGATTCTATGCATGATTTCAGCACTGTATGTCATTTATTGGGACGATGTTGTTACTTATTTGCTTGAAATTATTTGTGTATGTTTTCTGCAGCAAAGAGGAATTGATAAAAGCAAAAGGCATTGGGAATAGAAAAGGAAACGCAGAATTTAGACGTAAAGTTAATTTTCAGGATGCAACTAAAAAGTCACTTTGTTAAGTGTAAAACTGCAGATGTCCACTAGGGTTGACGATGTTGTGCATAATGCTTCTCTGTAAATGCATCAACCCTGCATTTTCTGCGGCCGTGGCAAAGGTACTAATGCTGAGGCGGAGTATCCAGGCTGTTCTAGCTCTCCTGTCTGTCAGACTCTCTCCTTCTTTCTGCCTCCTGTGTGTGTGTGTGTGGGAGAGGGAGTGAGAGTGAGAGAGAGGAGTATAGAGCCAGGACTAAGGACTTGCTGCTGTCAGCCCAAACGCTCCATATGGGGGCCAAAATGGCCACTCATCATTCTTCCCTCCCTCTCTGAGTGACTCACTCAGTCGCTCTCTGCCATTCTCCATAGTCAGAGTGTGACTATGGGGAAGCCACTGCCAGGGCTTACTGGTAACGTCTGTGTGTGCTCTCCATGATCAAACTAGCGCTCTGGCCAAAAAAAGCCTTCACCATTCAACGGTTCAATAGGCCTCTCTTTTTTTTCCCCCCCCTGCATCACTGGGACATGCCAGGCCTCTTTTATTAACTCTCAGGTGATGGCGCGGTCCCAATATTCACAGGTTCCCTTCCTGTCAGCAGAGGCACATTGTGCCAGAAAGCGAGCTGCACCAAAAAGAAAATGGCTGCACTGAGAGGCACTCATCATAATGAAAAGGAAAAATGCTGAGTGGTGGGTGAAAGACGATGCCTGTAACTCAGACAGGGATTCTGAGAAGGTTGAAGCAGTTTATTTAGGCTTAAAATTTTTTGAAAAACATTCATTAGTTCATCACAACAGAGGCTCAAAAAATAGCATCTTATTTTCAGGGTTGAGAAATCCTGTTTGTTGTTAAGTGCAGTGGCTTTACATCGTTAATACCTTATTATTACACGATTACCTAAACCTGATATTACACTTTACTAGGCTAATGATATGCTGGTACATGTTGACTCATACATTTTATGAAAATAAATTACTTCAGCGATACCTCACCCTATCTAAAGGTTCTACAAGTAACCTTTATGATGCTAAGTGATGATGTTGCCCTATTGCAAACTAGCTGGTATTCTAGTGTCACAATTAGCACTAGAATAAAGTACAGATGTTTTCAGTGCAGTGAGACATTGGCGGTTGTCATCTTCTGAACTTGATGGATGTGAACCACGATTTCTTGCTTCAAAGCTGTGAGAGCCGGTCACTTGGTGGACTCTGGACGGCTTAATCCTCTGTGAGGTCGCGAGGGTGACTCACTCCAGCACAGCCAGTCTGTTGGGACAAGTGGAATCCGCCTCTTTGTGCTCATCCCCTACCTGTTGTTTCTTGGCCGGCCGTCTCTAAGCCAGCGGGGGGCTCCCAGAGTGGACGTTGTGTTTTCTGTGTGTAAAGGCTTTAAGCCATCTTAAGGCTGCCTTTCAGCAAGCGATGAGGAGGGACAAAACAACACAAGTTCTCTCTGTCACGAAGGGGAGGCAGACATGGACTGTTGTATCATGATCGTTGGATTGTGATACCAAGATTGTTTTTTTTTTTTTTGTTTTTGATCGTCCAGCTATAGGCCTTCTATGATCTAATTAACTTGTTGTAAGGAAAATTAGTGGCCATTATCGCTTCGGAGATTAGAAATTCTTTTTTTATGCCAAAAGACCCCAATGTTGTCTAATAATGAGATTTTTCAGTCATTTTCCTTCTCAAAGCTCCCAGAATACACAATGTTTGCAAAACGGCTGCAACATTTTTTGCACATGCAAAACAAAAAGTCGATTTCATGTAAAATCATTTTTGGTATTTTGCATGGTTAAAGTTAAAAGCACAGTGCGGACTACACAAAGTGTAGCGCACGTGGGTGTGCGTATCCATGTCTCAGGCTGCTCGGGTGCAGGGGTCTGTAGGACCAGAGGAATCAGTGGGCCGCGTCCTAATCTGTGCTGATGGTTTATGTAACTCCCGGGATCACATGACCATCACGTCACGACCCGCCCAGCGACTGTCTGCACCGACTAATTCCCTCACTGGCCACCCATTCAAGCACAAATGGGTGATATTGATGGAGGAGACTCGCGCGAGGAGGACACACTCCTCACAAGCCGACATTCCTGCCTCTGATTCCCCCCCCCCCCACTCCCACCCCCCCTCCGTGCAGCCGCACCCACCACAGCATCTTTAGTGTTGCGACCCAGATCCGTTCTGTAAATTGAACACCGAGCGAAAGAGGTGGAGGGGAGGAGTGTCACAGGGACCCAAAACCCCTCAAAAACAGAGACGCTCAGGGACGTACTGCTTGCTGACTTTGGATTGTTTATGATCCCGCTGGCAGGCAGCACAATGAGAGCGCGGGGAGTACGCGTGCAAGGCCATGACGAGATGGCGATGAAGCTTTTGTTCTGGGAGCTGGAGCAGCATCTCAAAAGGTAAAAGAAAAGAAAAAATGAAATAAAGACGGGGAATCCCAGGGGAGTCGGCAGTAGCGCAGCATTGCTCAGACCCAATCACTACAGTAGCGTGGCACAAAGGGCTGCCGGGGCCACATTGTCCTTCCTTTTCTTGTCATTCATGGCTTCGGGGACGGGAGGGAAGCGTTAACATTTAAATGATGCCCCTGCTCCCTATTTTGACCGCAAATGGCGTTCTTTGTAATGGAACTCTGGAGAAAATTGAAGACTAGCGCCGGTGGAGGACATGCTGAGACGTAGTTCCTCTGGTTTCCGGTTGTAGTCGGGTCACTTTGGGATGAACTATTTGCGTTTAACAAAGATACATGAGAACTGCGTGAGTTACTCCCCCCACGTCATAGTTCCCATTTCTATCCCTAACCTGTTGTCACAGAGTGTCTTTGGCTTTATTTTCCTCAGCATCGCTCAGGCTGCAGTGATTTGCCGAATTGTACATTTTAAGAGAACTAGTTTTCAACTAGTTTATTAAAATCAGTGATATATTCATTCAATTTGGATTGATGTGTTTCACGTACTATGCCTATTTTAACTTTCATATGCTGACAGTGGTTGGTGTGAAATAATGACAATGGCAATAATAAAGCAGGCTGAAGAACTTCATCTGGTTTCCATCTGTTGATGGAACTTCCTGCCTTGGTCTCCTGGCACTTTTGGGTCATATGTTTCTTAAGTTGCCTCAGTAGGTCACTGGGCTACTGATGTTTTATAGCAAAGCAGGAAGGCCGCCAGTTGTCTGACCTACCTATAATTCAGCCTGTTATTATTAGAGAGTGTTCAGTGTTCGTGTTTCAGTGTCTCTATACGCTAGTTAGGGTTTCTATAGTGATGACTGTCTTGTGTGTTACTGTGAACAACATGTTCACTTATTTTTCTCAAGCATGAAGAAAATTTCTTGAGAGATTTTTTATTTTCAAATTAAAAGCCTTTTTTTTAAGCCAACTGCCAGGTGAGCAAAAGACTTTCTCGCGAGCCCATGCGCGTGGTGCCATTGTGTGTTGTTGTTGCGTGTGTAGACAGTAGATGCTGACTTTGTTCTGAGGAGCTGCAGTGGTTCTGGCTATTTGGGTCTGGTTAATTGGCTAAACCCCCTTCCCGTCAAAGAGAAGGCCGGAAGAGATCAGTCAGGATTAGAGCCTCTTATTTGGATTCTTGTTAAAGTGGCTGAGTTGGATCAGGCGAGCGTACAAGTTGACATCAAGTACTCGGGATACGTTTGAGCCACCGTTCGAGGTACAGGGGATTAAATAAGCCTGGACTATATTGTGATTCTTATATTGGCTTCACGTTGTTTGACAGGAGTAAATATTTACTCCACCACCTTCCCTGTCAACGGTTTCAGCTTTGAGCATCTTTTTACTTTCACCACATATCCATTTCTTTGTTCCATGGAAACTCTATGGAATAGTTCAGCACTTACTAAGTTCTCAAACCCAATTATAAAAGTGTTCTTACAATCATGTGGACTTTGCGTTAATGTTTGTGTGGGGTTTAAAGAGAGTCCGAAGTGGCAACATTCTTGTGAAATTGCATTTGAGGTGTGTTGTTTTGAGAACGCTTCCTTCTGTTAAGTGACGCTGTTACAATCAGGTTGACCTCATTGGTCCCTGGTGCATTCCATCCTCACAGGCCTTAAAATGGGTCACATAGTGTCTGGCAAACTAAGGTTACATTAAGGTGGTCTGTGGTCAACGTTGTCTCATGGTACATCAAGCATTCAATTGAAATGATGCAGTTCAAGTCTGCATCATTACAAAAAAGAAAATGTTGAGGAGCTGAAACACCAGCGTCCCTCAAACTACCATTGCTCATTTAAAAATGTTAAAGCAAGAAAGAGACTTAGGCAATACTACTTAGGAATGATTTGGTCTTAATGTTCCGGGTGTTGGCTCCTCGAGTGGTATGTAATTCCTAAGATGATTAATGCAGTCAGGTCGAGACTTCACTCCTGCCCACTCTAGGAACTCATTCACACCCTACAAAACAAACCTTTCAAACAGGGACAGATCTACGAGTTGGTCCTGGTGTTCACGTGCCACACCCAGTCAGTCAGAGAAATACCATGAGCTAATAATAAACACACAAAATTGATAATTAAGAAAATAATTGGTCACACTGAAATTCACATTAAGTTTGCGATTTCATCATTCAAATACCAGGAGCTGGTGTTTGATTTAATAAATAAATAAATAAATAAATAGTGAGCTCTGTTGTCATATGAAGGTACTGTTTGATACCGTTTTGAAGGATCTCTTGTTGAGTTGCAACGGCGCTGCAACACTGAAAATTAGGAATTTAGGTCAATAAAGCAATAATAATGACGTTTTATAGTCCAGCAGTACTTTTCTTGGCCACGTGGGGGCGACAAAGTGACATGGAAAACTCATGCGCGGCAAAATAACGACAGACTGCTTGAATTCGTGTCACTTTTAAATGGCACCTGTCTCGTTAGAAAATCTGAAGGAATATTGTTTTTGAAAATGGAATTTGGTGTGAGACTTAAAAGCGGCTGGCTTTTTTATGTTGTGGATAAAACTATACACAACATAGTTGTTCACGTTAACAAAGGAGCAGTCGCAGGTTCTCAGAATGGAGAGAAGGAGCGAACGAAAAACAAAAGTGCGAAGGCTGTTGGTGAAAACCTCGTCCTCGCCTTTCTCGTTTCTCTCTTTCTTTCTTCCTCCTCTCCAATCCGGTTCTCCCCGGTTCCATCCACATCCCCTCCACTCACCGCCGCTCGCTCCTGGAATATTTTATGAAAAAGAGTCAGCTGAGCTCCAGGTGGGGGCGTTCCCGAATATATTATTCAAATGGGGCGCGTCTCGACCAATCAGGAGTCGGCCTCTTGGTTCGTCGCCGGATAAATTATGCGGGTTGGCCCCGGAGCCGCAGCCTCTTTTTTTTGTGTGTGGTGGTGGTGGTGTAGAAGCAGCAGCAGCAGCAGCAGCCGCAGCAGCGACATGAGCTGACCTTGGATCGCGTCGTTTAGCCGCCTGCGGTCGATGCGCGAGTCTTTAAAGGGACGGTTCTCGTGGATTTTTTTTATTTTTTATTTTTTTTTAAACGATCGCGTGGATGTTAATGCGTCTCGCGGACGGTGCGGTGCTCGCGGGTGTCGGGACGCGGTAGTGTGTGTGTGTGTGAGCGGCGGCCCCCTCCTCGGAGGAGCGATGGACAGTATGAACTCGTCGTGCTACACCGTGGCCATGGATCTTGGCGTCTGCCACCTCAGACATTTCTCCATCTCCTTCCTGTCGTCGCTGTTAAGCGCCGAGAGCTCGCACGTAAAGCTCGACAATAGGTAACAAAAAAATTATAATAATGATGATGATGATGATGATGATACCCTGCGCCTGTCTGTCTGTCTGTCTGTCTGTCTGTCTGGTCCCTGCTGCTGCTATTGTGCTTCACCTGCGGCGGTAGATAGAGTCACCTGTGTGTGTGTGTGTGTGTGTGTGTGTGTGTGTGTGTGTGTGTGTGTGTGTGTGTGTGTGTGTGTGTGTGTGTGTGTGTGTGTGTGTGTTATGCTACGCTACGCTACTGTAGCGTTCTATTCACCCAGCCCAGCCAGCGGGGAACCGTTGCTAAACGAAGAGCAGCCCGTCTGTGTGTTCGTCTGTGTGTCCGTCCGGGGCTGTTTTGGAACCTTCTGGATTCCGCCTGAAAACCATGACACGTTCGGTAGATTGTTGTTAACGGGGCTCCTTTCTTTTTCTCTGTGTATTTGACAGTTCGTCTGGAGCCAGCGTTGTGGCCATCGACAACAAGATTGAACAAGCAATGGTGAGTCTTTCAACTCTTTTTACGTTGTATTTTTGAATCACTGAGCGCCGCAGGGAAGCGCAGTCCCGGGAAGCTTCATATGGAGGCGATCTGCTGTGGAATAGCAACGTCTGTACTTTGAATTCACTAGTAATAGGGAACTACTGATACTGAGATAAACGATTAACTCTACTGTTAAAATACTAGCTTGTATTTTTTTTATTTATTTATTTATTTAGTTAGTTATTAGCTTTTATTTTCTGTTTCACTCCGTTGTTGTGGCCGCCACCGCTCTGCGCTCTGTTGCTAGGCAAACTGCGAGGCTCACATGCGCGGTTATAAATATCTCGGCCGCTGATTGGCTTGCGCACAAACGTGGGCAGGAGTAATGACGCGCGCTCTGGGAACATGCTCGCTCACGTTTCTTTATGAGGCCTGTGATTGTGTCGTCACGAGCGCGATGTTCGGCTCCAGATCACGCTCTGTGTGTGTGTGTGTGTGTGTGTGTGTGTGTGTGTGTGTGTGTGTGTGTGTGTGTGTGTGTGTGTGTGTGTGCTTGCTTGCGCGCCTTTTCATTTAAGTCATTGAATCTGGATTGATTCCCACTTTATTCATTGCTCTGTTCCTGATTCATTCCCATATTGATCTTGCACAGTATTTCAGTGGGGCAGCGCTGTAATTGGAACTCAACCTAATTTAATACAATTATGAAGATTAGTATGTATGAGTTTTCCCAGTGCTGACATAAAGCCCTCTTCAACTTAACTTGTATAATTTCTGCAGATTGCATTTTGAATACAAGCTGCTTTTCCATGACCCCCTAGAATTGCACAAAACCTAAATATCACAATAAAAAAAACTGATAATGGAAACACCTAAACCTGGAAAAACCTCTCTAATATGGCTAAAAAACAAAAGTAGGGTCTTTCTCAAAGAGGGGTCTCACGGGACAAGATTGTACGAGAATTACAGCTTATGTGCTTCACGCCATTCAATAGAAACACCTGCAAATTGCAATTGTACTTTGTCGAAATGTTAAAAATATTGCTTTTTTGGCGGAAAAACTGTCATGGAAACGCAACTACAGATTTTAATCCACATGTAGAAAATGACGCTCAACTGTAACAGGCTCTGAGGTCAGCCGGCTATTTATTTATTTACTTACTTACTTACTCACTCATCAATCAATCAACTTTGATGTGTACAGCGCTAAATCGCAACCAAAGGCGTCTCAAAACACTTAGTAAAAGTGTATTTTTATTTATTTATTTATCTATTTATTTATTCTACATCACTCCCACCCACGTCACTGCCTCCAGCCAACCTTCTTTAAAACACATTGCTGCTCCATTACCTCAAATTGCATTGGAAAATTATTCTGAAAGGGTTTCTTTCTATGTTAACCTATGTTTTGTTTTTTTTGTTGTCCACGTCAAATTTACACAAAACTTTCGCGGTGCACAACTTTTATTCAAAACCAACTCCCAACGTGTGTGTCTGTCCCAGGACCTGGTGAAGAGCCACCTGATGTACGCTGTGCGTGAGGAGGTGGAGGTCCTGAAGGAGCAGATCAAGGAGCTGATTGATCGCAACTCGCAGCTGGAGCAGGAGAACACCCTGCTGAAGACGCTGGCCAGCCCGGAGCAGATGGCCCAGTTCCAGGCCCAGGTCCAGACGGGCTCGCCGCCCGCCCCTCCCACCACCGCCGCTGCGCCCGCCGGCCCGCCAAGCAACTCCACCTTCGTCCAGCCCACCTCGCACATCTCTGGCCCCTCAGCATAGCGTGGTCTGCACAGACTGATTGACACTTCCTTTGTTTTTTTTTTTATTATTATTTTGTTTATTGAGGTCTGCTACAGCAGAAGAGCTGAAGATTGCCTTCTACAGCAGGACGCTGCGCTGTCAAGACAAGAATTTGCACATATTTATCTCTCAGAAGGATGCAGCTGGCGGAAGTGGTGCGGTGCTGTACAGCACAGTGGGGGCAGGGGAAGGGGGGGGGGGGGTGTGACAATCCTGACATATTCTTTGGAGGGAGGACGGACGGTCTCGGCGTTAGCGGAGGATCTAATATGACAACATTTGCCAAATATCCCTCGGACATATCAACCAGAATGTCTCTGCAAGAACAAAGCAACGAGCTCATCAGTGGCTACAGCATCACTTACATACAGAAGGAGAAAAGAAAAATCACTGTGCCTGTGTCTGGATTTTAAACTGATGTCGATTTTACTGATGCTGGCGAGGGGGGGGGGGTGAAGGATTGTACCGGTTGTTACTTTTTTTCCATTGCTAAATAATGTCATTAAAGTGTCTCTCTCTCTCTCTCTCTCTCTCTCTCTCTCTCCCTCTCTCTCTCCCTCTCTCTCCCTCTCGGAAGGCGAAACAGACTAAAGCTAGAAACCTCCAGGTTAGAATTGTGATGGGGGGGGGGGGGAGAGTCAGGAGAAGCCTTTGCAGAGTGACCAATAAAGAATGTGAGCAAAAAAAAGATGTTATCATGACAAAAGTCCCCATCTGGAATGGGGTGGGGGGTGGGATGGGGGAGGGGAGAGGGGTATTTTTTGAACAACAACACGGCAGAACGGATGACGTTACTGTGAGCGCGGGGGGGGATTTGAACAAACCCTGGTTTCTTACGGAGACGATTACGACGATTCTATGTATTTCAGTATTTCTCTTTTGGAGCTCCTTGTTTTTTTGTTTAGTCTTTTTTTTTTTTTTTTTTTGCCCTGGACGAAGCTCATCACTGCTGTTCTCTCGAACCCCTCTGGCGCCGGCAGTGGCGGCGCCAGCATGTCACTCAAACTCTTATTGGATGGGAGGGAGTGGGCGGGGGGGTGTCGAGACGTTGGGCTAAGCTGCATTTTTCTCTCTCTTTCTCTCTTTTCGTAATAAAATTTAAAAAAAAAAATTAAAAAAAAAAGTTTGATGATGGGCAGAAGATGATGTATATTTCTGTATAGTGTAAGTACCGTGTAAAATAGCGAGGCGAGGGAGGAGGAGACACAATAGAAGCTATCTTTGGCCGCACGCTTGACGCAGGTGAGCAGAGAACCGCCAGAGTTCCGGCCCTGCAACTGTGGCCTCTATTTTTAATGCTGTATTTTCAAGATTGTGTGGCGACAGATGGGGAGTTTAGGTTATTTAAATGACAACATGCAGCCAAACAGCGTTGTCCATATTACTGACTGCAGCATTTACTCTTACTGTAAAACCCATTTCCACTTGGCTCTCTGGATTACTGCACCGTTTTTTCTTCTTTTCTTTTAAAAAAAAAACCCAAAACAAATGCATTCTTGACAGTGATGTTCTCTTCTGGTTAAACAATAACTGTAAAACTCAACTTTGAAAAAAAACTTGGGAGATTTTTTTTTCTTTTTTTTTCCCATTCAGTGTATCGGTTGTATGCTCATGTTCTGTGCATGTTTCTGCAAAGACTGGATGAGATATTGTAACATACCTACAATTGCACCTGACATCTGCACTTCACAACTCTCAATAAACATGCTTAAAGAAGAATTCAAAGCTGCAAGCTGTGTTTTTTTTTTTTTTATTTTTTAAGTCAAGGCTTCTGATTGGCTCTGAAGTTGAGGGTTTTGCCGTTTGGCCCAGAAAAATAAAAAATCTTAATTTTTGAGATTGTTTTGAGATTTTTGCCTTCTTCCACTCCAATTTATTTTTTTTGTTCCAGAGAAAAAAATGACATACCTGATAGAGTACGTCGTTTTTTCTGATTTTCAGACACGTTGAGATTTTGCCTTCTACCACCCCATTTCATGCTAAACTACGATAGGATGGTGATTTCAGTCACTTAAAGCCTGAGAATTGAGAAAACGACAAACAAGAATAGTATGTAGTTTTTTTCTGGGACAGAAAAATTGGAAAAAAAAAAAACAAAAGAAAAAAACAACCCTGGCTGCATGCCTGCGTGCACAATCCTGTGTGTTTTAAAGCAGCTCTAGGTAACTTTTCGACCATAAAATTATGATTCCAAACTCGGTAAAGCGGTAGATAAACGATTAATAGGCTCAATGGTGCCGCCTCGGCAGCGAGAGGGGGGTCGTGCCGGCTGTAACTGCGCTGTGCAACTATCAAGCGCGACCCGACACCCCGGACGAACCACTTTACGGCAACGTCACACGTTTATTTAGAGGCGGTCTTACATACTACTATTACAAATACATAAGATTGTAATGAATGTAACGGAATGGAAGCCAATAAGTAACCTCGATGAAAGACGAAGTAATAAAAGTGTTGAACGTTTTGTCGTAGCAAGCTCAAGTTACCCGGAGCTGCTTTAATAAACACAAATATGTGGAGAAAAGAGAAAGAACAACTTGGCATTTTCTAAATGCTCGACATTTATTTGAAAAAACAAAACAAAAAAAAACATTTGTCTCGCGACAACATGTACACAGACAAATATGGCACATTGTCAGCAGGGATCACCTGTTGCACTCATTTTCATGTTTGCAGGCACACCTTCACGCACACACACACACACACAAGGTGCCAGGTGGGTCACGAGACACATGTTCTCCAGCCAGCGTGGTTTAAAGACTGTCCATAAAAAAAGCTGTCAGTACCACAGACTGCAACACTGCAAACGCTGACAAGGAAATAGGATGGGGTAGATGATGGGGTGGGGGAGGGGCCAGGCGTTCCCACTGGAGCTTCCCCTCTCACTGAGGTCTGCCAGACCCCAAGCTTTGGCCTCAGTCTCTGGGCCTCTGGATGGTGGCTGAGGAGTTCTGGCCAAGCCAGCTGGACGGACGGACAGACCGTGTGAGGGGACGGCAGGAGAAGATTCCAGAGGCTCCTTCGGAATCACATCCCCATCCGGATGCTCTGGATGATCTGGAATATGGCTGAGGAGGAGAGAGCCAACAGTGGCTTTGATTCAAACTGCACAAGACCTTAAATCTATCTATCGTCCATCCATCCATCCATCCATCATCCATCCAGCTTTGTGTAATAGCTTTTCTAGCTCTTCAGGCGGATTTTCCCAGTGGTGTCCGTGTTGTTAATGACCAAGAATGACGACAGTAAGAGGGCCGACTGCTTGCTTCAACCCTCCCAATCTTCAGCCTTTCATTTAGAAACAAAAAAGGCTTTAGTTGTGGCCGTATATGAGGACGACTAAAGTATTTCTTGTATTTTTCAAATCCATCACAAACCTCTTTTCCCATGAACAACCCAAGCGGAGCATTCCTTCACAATCCCCATCCTTTGTCCCAACTTGTTTGGTCTTAGTTCACATTTTCCACCTAAACTCTGTTTATGTCAGGGACTTTCTTCAAAAGCGTCAACTTTACCCTGTTGCTGTTTCAGTGAAAACAACTGCTACATTTACTATAAAATCTCAGCGTATGGGCTGGATGGAACATTACGCAACATTTACCTATTCTTGGGACGACAAAAAAAATAAAATAAAGTGTCTTACCTGATCCGCACACAACAAACACAAAGAGGGCAAGCAGCCAGGGACCCACAGGATACTTCTCCTCTTGTGGCCGCTGCAAAAGAGATGTAGACACACACACGTTACATGGGAAACACTTCACCAGAGCGACAGATACCCAAGTGAAACGGCTCCCATGTGATTTGCTTTTTTCCTATTTTCCTATTCCCAGTGTAATGTTTTTTTTTTTATTGTGTTTTTTTCGTGTCTCGTCACTTTCCCCCCACAGCGAGCCTTGTTTTTCCCAGTGAGTCCAGACAGACAGACAGATGGGTTACTCATCGAAATGTCCACAAAAACAGCTTGGCGGTAGCACAGAACGAGGCCCCCGCCGTCTAATTACACTCTGAAAAGTTGGCGGGTGAGCTGTTTTCTTTCTTGTGGCATTTGTGGAAAACAGGAGTGGAAGAGCACGAGGCCGCCCGCTGATGGACTCACGACGCAGAGAGTCAACTGCCCAGTGCTGCGGACCTCGGACAGATGGATGGAGGACGAGGTGATGGTGGAGGTGGAGGTGGAGGTGGTGAGACAGCGACGGCCATCAGGAGGACGCAGCTTTACCTTTGTGTGGTGACGTCGGTGCGTTTCATCTCGAGTTGGGAACTCACTGAACGCTGAGCGTCAGCGTTTTGGGTCAAAGCGCCTCGTTCACCAAGTGTGATATCAAAGTTAATTGTCTTTCTCCATGCTGAATTTTGGGGGAAACGGCTAATGCAGGCATGGGCAAACTACGGCCCGGGGGCCATATGTGGCCCGTTAAGCTTTTTAATCCGGTCCGCCCAACTGGAAGAGAGGAAACCGGAGAGAACCCGGAGAAAACCCACACAGACATAAGGAGAACATGCAAACTCCACACAGAGAGGTCCCAGGCAGGCCCGGAATCGAACCCACAACCTTCTTGCTGTGAGGCTGTAGCAATATCCCACAAACTATGTTTAAAAAATAAAAAATACAAATAAACATTTTAATTTTTTTGTGTCTGGAGTTTGTCTGACAGCCGGGTCATTTCCTGTCACGGCTGGAGGCCTGGATGCAAACAAAGTGCCGTCAAGTTGGAGCGCGGAGGGCCGTGACGAGCATCTAGCGGAAGACGAGACCCAGTCGGTCAGCATCTGACCGGTTAGAAACATGACGTTTACCGAGCACAGCCCAAAGCGGTAGGATTCTTTTTTTTTCATTTATTTTTTTTTTCTTTGTCACGGATCGGAACCACCATCAGCATGACGCCAAGCCATTGTATCCACGCCGGGCTACGCGTCACCTATGGCGCTCTGTGTCATGCTGCACGTCGCCGTGGTGTGAGCGGCTCACCAGCGTCTTGGCGACGTTTCCTCTCTGCGTGATGTTCTTGCTGTGTTTCTCATTGGCCATGCGAATCCTCTGCTTAGCCACCATCTTCCGGGATGACGATCACCAGGCGACGGCAGAGATGGAGCCGGTCCTCGGTTTGTTCTCTCAGCCTCTCAGGGATGTCGAACCGCGCTGCCGAGTCAAGCTAGCAGCTCTGCGACAAAGTCTGACCGGAAGTCCGCTCGCTTCGCCTTTCAAAAAAACTAGCGAAAAACGGTGAATGCTGGGATTTAACCGAGAGGAGCGGACTATGTTTGACGGGGGGAAAAACATTACCTCATTACATTAATGTATTGCTTGTTTATTGTTAAAAATGTCCATAAAGTACGATATTACTAGTTATCGTTCATCACTATGTGAAAGGGCGGTAAGGGAAGTCGTGTGCGTCATTTCCGTTAACTTAACTAAGCAACTGCACCTGAGGAGAGCACACGGATGCGCACCGGTGCTCGAAAATTGACTGGGCGGTGGACAAGGCTGGGCTTTAAGTGTTCTCTTAAATCGCTGTTGTTGTTTTGTTTTGTTTTTGTTTTTTTGTTTTTGTTTTTTTTTTTACATAATCTTAGCTGCTTAAGAGGAAAGGGAAGCAAAGTAAAGAAATCATTTCGTAAAATATTTTAATATTGAGTTTATTTCTGTGTTCTAAAGGTTAAGGTCTCAAAAACAAAAC